>NW_028168547.1:0-438231 GCF_964237585.1 Gallinula chloropus | reverse complement strand
AGGGCCCCCAGGGGGCCCCCAAGCAGCCCCTCTCAATTTGGGTCTGGGGGCTTTCGTTGGGCATGGAACATGGGAGATTCCTGCAAGGTTGCAGTTCGCGGCCCGAGAAGCACTCTCCGGCCAACATGCCCAACTGCAGCAACAGCTCCCAAACCGAAGGAGCCAGGACCCAAAGACCTAGCTGGCCTGAAGGGCCCCCAAGGGGCCCCCAAGCAGCCCCTCTCAATTTGGGTCTGGGGGCTTTCGTTGGGCATGGAACATGGGAGATTCATGCAAGGTTGCAGTTCGCGGCCCGAGAAGCACTCTCCGGCCAACATG
Source organism: Gallinula chloropus (assembly GCF_964237585.1). Classification (NCBI taxonomy): domain Eukaryota; kingdom Metazoa; phylum Chordata; class Aves; order Gruiformes; family Rallidae; genus Gallinula; species Gallinula chloropus. The sequence continues at coordinate 437,913 of NW_028168547.1, read as the reverse complement.
CCCAACTGCAGCAACAGCTCCCAAAGCGAAGGAGCCAGGACCCAAAGACCTAGCTGGCCTGAAGGGCCCCCAGGGGGCCCCCAAGCAGCCCCTCTCCATTTGGGTCTGGGGGCTTTTGTTGGGCCGGGAACCTGGGAGATTCCTGCAAGGTTACAGTTCGAGGCCCGAGAAGCACTCTCCGGCCAACATGCCCAACTGCAGCAACAGCTCCCAAAGCGAAGGAGCCAGGACCCAAAGACCTAGCTGGCCTGAAGGGCCCCCAGGGGGCCCCCAAGCAGCCCCTCTCCATTTGGTTCTGGGGGTTTTCGTTGGGCCGGGAACCTGGGAGGTACCTGCAAGGTTGCAGTTCGCGGCCCGAGAAGCACTCTCCGGCCAACATGCCCAACTGCAGCAACAGCTCCCAAACCGAAGGAGCCAGGACCCAAAGACCTAGCTGGCCTGAAGGGCCCCCAGGGGGCCCCCAAGCAGCCCCTCTCCATTTGGGTCTGGGGGCTTTCGTTGGGCGGGGAACCTGGGAGATTCATGCAAGGTTGCAGTTCGCGGCCCGAGAAGCACTCTCCGGCCAACATGCACAACTGCAGCAACAGCTCCCAAACCGAAGGAGCCAGGACCCAAAGACCTAGCTGGCCTGAAGGGCCCCCAGGGGGCCCCCAAGCAGCCCCTCTCAATTTGGGTCTGGGGGCTTTCGTTGGGCGGGGAACCTGGGAGATTCCTGCAAGGTTGCAGTTCGCGGCCGGAGAAGCACTCTCCGGCCAACATGCCCAACTGCAGCAACAGCTCCCAAAGCGAAGGAGCCAGGACCCAAAGACCTAGCTGGCCTGAAGGGCCCCCAGGGGGCCCCCAAGCAGCCCCTCTCCATTTGGGTCTGGGGGCTTTCTTTAGGCTGAGAACCTGGGAGATACCAGCAAGGTTGCAGTTCGCGGCCCGAGAAGCACTCTCCGGCCAACATGCCCAATATCCAGCAACAGCTCCCAAAGCAAAGGAGCCAGGACCCAAAGACCTAGCTGGCCTGAAGGGCCCCCAGAAGGCCACCAAGCAGCCCCTCTCCATTTGGGTCTGGGGCCTTTCGTTGGGCATGTATACCTGAGAGGTACATGCAAGTTACAGTTCGCGGCCCGAGAAGCACTCTCTGGCCAACATGCCCAACTGCAGCAACAGCTCCCAAACCGAAGGAACCAGGACCCAAAGACCTAGCTGGCCTGAAGGGCCCCCAAGGGGCCCCCAAGCAGCCCCTCTCCATTTGGGTCTGGGGGTTTTCGTTGGGCCGGGAACCTGGGAGGTACCTGCAAGGTTGCAGTTCGCGGCCCGAGAAGCACTCTCCGGCCAACATGCCCAACTGCAGCAACAGCTCCCAAACCGAATTAGCCAGGACCCAAAGAAATAGCTGGGCTGTAGGGTCCCCGGGGGCCCGCAAGCAGCCCCTCTCCATTTTGGTCTGGGGGCTTTCGTTGGGCCGGGAACCTGGGAAGTGCCTGCAAGGTTGCAGTTCACGGCCCGAGAAGCACTCTCCGGCCAACATGCCCAACTGCAGCAACAGCTCCCAAACCGAAGGAGCCAGGACCCAAAGACCTAGCTGGCCTGAAGGGCCCCCAGGGGGCCCCCAAGCAGCCCCCTCTCAATTTGGGTCTGGGGGCTTTCGTTGGGCATGGAACCTGGGAGCTACCTGCAAGGTTGCAGTTCGCGGCCCGAGAAGCACTCTCCGGCCAACATGCCCAACTGCAGCAACAGCTCCCAAACCGAAGGAGCCAGGACCCAAAGACCTAGCTGGCCTGAAGGGGTCCCAGGGGGCCCCCAAGCAGCCCCTCTCAATTTGGGTCTGGGGGCTTTCGTTGGGCCTGGGACCTGGGAGATTCCTGCAAGGTTGCAGTTCGCGGCCCGAGAAGCACTCTCCGGCCAACATGCCCAACTGCAGCAACAGCTCCCAAAGCGAAGGAGCCAGGACCCAAAGACCTAGCTGGCCTGAAGGGCCCCCAGGGGGCCCCCAAGCAGCCCCTCTCCATTTGGGTCTGGGGGTTTTCGTTGGGCCGGGAACCTGGGAGGTACCTGCAAGGTTGCAGTTCGCGGCCCGAGAAGAACTCTCCGGCCAACATGCCCAACTGCAGCAACAGCTCCCAAACCGAATGAGCCAGGACCCAAAGACCTAGCTGGCCTGAAGGGCCCCCATGGGGCCCCCAAGCAGCCCCTCTCAATTTGGGTCTGGGGGCTTTCGTTGGGCATGTATACCTGAGAGGTACCTGCAAGGTTGCAGTTCGCGGCCCGAGAAGCACTCTCCGGCCAACATGCCCAACTGCAGCAACAGCTCACAAACCGAAGGAGCCAGGACCCAAAGACCTAGCTGGCATGAAGTGCCCCCAGGGGGTCCCCAAGCAGTCCCTCTCCATTTGGGTCTGGGGGCTTTCGTTGGGCGGGGAACCTGGGAGATTCATGCAAGGTTGCAGTTCGCGGCCCGAGAAGCACTCTCCGGCCAACATGCCCAACTGCAGCAACAGCTCCCAAACCGAAGGAGCCAGGACACAAATACCTAGCTGGCCTGAAGGGCCACCAGGGGGCCCCCAAGCAGCCCCTCTCAATTTGGGTCTGGGGGCTTTCGTTGGGCATGGAACCTGGGAGATTCCTGCAAGGTTGCAGTTCGCGGCCCGAGAAGCACTCTCCGGCCAACATGCACAACTGCAGCAACAGCTCCCAAACCGAAGGAGCCAGGACCCAAAGACCTAGCTGGCCTGAAGGGCCCCCAGGGGTCCCCCAAGCAGCCCCTCTCCATTTGGGTCTGGGGGTTTTCGTTGGGGCGGGAACCTGGGAGGTACCTGCAAGGTTGCAGTTCGCAGCCCGAGAAGCACTCTCCGGCCAACATGCCCAACTGCAGCAACAGCTCCCAAACCGAAGGAGCCAGGACCCAAAGACCTAGCTGGCCTGAAGGGCCCCCAGGGGGTCCCCAAGCAGCCCCTCTCCATTTGGGTCTGGGGGCTTTCGTTGGGCGGGGAACCTGGGAGAATCCTGCAAGGTTGCAGTTCGCGGCCCGAGAAGCACTCTCCGGCCAACATGCCCAACTGCAGCAACAGCTCCCAAAGGGAAGGAGCCAGGACCCAAAGACCTAGCTGGCCTGAAGGGCCCCCAGGGGGCCCCCAAGCAGCCCCTCTCCATTTGGGTCTGGGGGCTTTTGTTGGGCCGGGAACCTGGGAGATTCCTGCAAGGTTACAGTTCGAGGCCCGAGAAGCACTCTCCGGCCAACATGCCCAACTGCAGCAACAGCTCCCAAAGCGAAGGAGCCAGGACCCAAAGACCTAGCTGGCCTGAAGGGCCCCCAGGGGGCCCCCAAGCAGCCCCTCTCCATTTGGGTCTGGGGGTTTTCGTTGGGCCGGGAACCTGGGAGGTACCTGCAAGGTTGCAGTTCGCGGCCCGAGAAGCACTCTCCGGCCAACATGCCCAACTGCAGCAACAGCTCCCAAAGCGAAGGAGCCAGGACCCAAAGACCTAGCTGGCCTGAAGGGCCCCCATGGGGCCCCCAAGCAGCCCCTCTCAAATTGTGTCTGGGGGCTTTCGTTGGGCATGTATACCTGACAGGTACCTGCAAGGTTACAGTTCGCGGCCCGAGAAGCACTCTCCGGCCAACATGCCCAACTGCAGCAACAGCTCCCAAAGCGAAGGAGCCAGGACCCAAAGACCTAGCTGGCCTGAAGGGCCCCCAGGGGGCCCCCAAGCAGCCCCTCTCCATTTGGGTCTGGGGGCTTTCGTTGGGCCGGGAACCTGGGAGAATCCTGCAAGGTTGCAGTTTGCGGCCCGAGAAGCACTCTCCTGCCAACATGCCCAACTGCAGCAACAGCTCCCAAACCGAAGGAGCCAGGACCCAAAGACCTAGCTGGCCTGAAGGGCCCCCAGGGGGTCCCCAAGCAGCCCCTCTCCATTTGGGTCTGGGGGCTTTCGTTGGGCCGGGAACCTGGGAGAATCCTGCAAGGTTGCAGTTCGCGGCCCGAGAAGCACTCTCCGGCCAACATGCCCAACTGCAGCAACAGCTCCCAAACCGAAGGAGCCAGGACCCAAAGACCTAGCTGGCCTGAAGTGCCCCCAGGGTGTCCCCAAGCAGCCCCTCTCCATTTGGGTCTGGGGGCTTTCGTTGGGCGGGGAACCTGGGAGATTCATGCAAGGTTGCAGTTCGCGGCCCGAGAAGCACTCTCCGGCCAACATGCACAACTGCAGCAACAGCTCCCAAACCGAAGGAGCCAGGACCCAAAGACCTAGCTGGCCTGAAGTGCCCCCAGGGGGCCCCCAAGCAGCCCCTCTCAATTTGGGTCTGGGGGCTTTCGTTGGGCCGGGAACCTGGGAGATTCCTGCAAGGTTGCAGTTCGCGGCCGGAGAAGCACTCTCCGGCCAACATGCCCAACTGCAGCAACAGCTCCCAAAGCGAAGGAGCCAGGACCCAAAGACCTAGCTGGCCTGAAGGGCCCCCAGGGGGCCCCCAAGCAGCCCCTCTCCATTTGGGTCTGGGGGCTTTCTTTAGGCTGAGAACCTGGGAGATACCAGCAAGGTTGCAGTTCGCGGCCCGAGAAGCACTCTCCGGCCAACATGCCCAATATCCAGCAACAGCTCCCAAAGCGAAGGAGCCAGGACCCAAAGACCTAGCTGGCCTGAAGGGCCCCAGAAGGCCACCAAGCAGCCCCTCTCCATTTGGGTCTGGGGGCTTTCGTTGGGCATGTATACCTGAGAGGTACCTGCAAGTTACAGTTCGCGGCCCGAGAAGCACTCTGCGGCCAACATGCCCAACTGCAGCAACAACTCCCAAAGCGAAGGAGCCAGGACCCAAAGACCTAGCTGGCCTGAAGGGCCCCCAGGGGGCCCCCAAGCAGCCCTTCTCCATTTGGGTCTGGGGGTTTTCGTTGGGCCGGGAACCTGGGAGGTACCTGCAAGGTTGCAGTTCGCGGTCGGAGAAGCACTCTCCGGCCAACATGCCCAACTGCAGCAACAGCTCCCAAACCGAAGGAGCCAGGACCCAAAGACCTAGCTGGCCTGAAGGGCCCCCAGAGGGGCCCCAAGCAGCCCCTCTCAATTTGGGTCTGGGGGCTTTCGTTGGGCCGGGAACCTGGGAGAATCCTGCAAGGTTGCAGTTCGCGGCCCGAGAAGCATTCTCCGGCCAACATGCCCAACTGCAGCAACAGCTCCCAAACCGAAGGAGCCAGGACCCAAAGACCTAGCTGGCCTGAAGGGCCCCCAGGGGGCCCCCAAGCAGCCCCTCTCCATTTGGGTCTGGGGGCTTTCGTTGGGCCGGGAACCTGGGAGGTACCTGCAAGGTTGCAGTTCGCGGCCCGAGAAGCACTCTCCGGCCAACATGCCCAACTGCAGCAACAGCTCCCAAACCGAAGGAGCCAGGACCCAAAGACCTAGCTGGCCTGAAGGGCCCCCAGGGGGGCCCCAAGCAGCCCCTCTCAATTTGGGTCTGGGGGCTTTCGTTGGGCCGGGAACCTTGGAGAATCCTGCAAGGTTGCAGTTCGCGGCCCGAGAAGCACTCTCCGGCCAACATGCCCAACTGCAGCAACAGCTCCCAAACCGAAGGAGCCAGGACCCAAAGACCTAGCTGGCCTGAAGGGCCCCCAGGGGGCCCCCAAGCAGCCCCTCTCAATTTGGGTCTGGGGGTTTTCGTTGGGCCGGGAACCTGGGAGGTACCTGCAAGGTTGCAGTTCGCGGCCCGAGAAGCACTCTCCGGCCAACATGCCCAACTGCAGCAACAGCTCCCAAACCGAAGGAGCCAGGACCCAAAGACCTAGCTGGCCTGAAGGGCCCCCAGAGGGGCCCCAAGCAGCCCCTCTCAATTTGGGTCTGGGGGCTTTCGTTGGGCATGTATACCTGAGAGGTACCTGCAAGTTACAGTTCGCGGCCCGAGAAGCACTCTCCGGCCAACATGTCCAACTGCAGCAACAGCTCCCAAAGCGAAGGAGCCAGGACCCAAAGACCTAGCTGGCCTGAAGGGCCCCCAGGGGGCCCCCAAGCAGCCCCTCTCAATTTGGGTCTGGGGGCTTTCGTTGGGCCGGGAACCTGGGAGGTACCTGCAAGGTTGCAGTTCGCGGCCCGAGAAGCACTCTCCGGCCAACATGCCCAACTGCAGCAACAGCTCCCAAAGCGAAGGAGCCAGGACCCAAAGACCTAGCTGGCCTGAAGGGCCCCCAGGGGGGCCCCAAGCAGCCCCTCTCCATTTGGGTCTGGGGGCTTTCGTTGGGCCGGGAACCTGGGAGAATCCTGCAAGGTTGCAGTTCGCGGCCCGAGAAGCACTCTCCGGCCAACATGCCCAACTGCAGCAACAGCTCCCAAACCGAAGGAGCCAGGACCCAAAGACCTAGCTGGCCTGAAGGGCCCCCAGGGGGCCCCCAAGCAGCCCCTCTCAATTTGGGTCTGGGGGTTTTCGTTGGCCCGGGAACCTGGGAGAATCCTGCAAGGTTGCAGTTCGCGGCCCGAGAAGCACTCTCCGGCCAACATGCCCAACTGCAGCAACAGCTCCCAAAGCGAAGGAGCCAGGACCCAAAGACCTAGCTGGCCTGAAGGGCCCCCAGGGGGCCCCCAAGCAGCCCATCTCAATTTGGGTCTGGGGGCTTTCGTTGGGCATGGAACATGGGAGATTCCTGCAAGGTTGCAGTTCGCGGCCCGAGAAGCACTCTCCGGCCAACATGCACAACTGCAGCAACAGCTCCCAAACCGAAGGAGCCAGGACCCAAAGACCTAGCTGGCCTGAAGGGCCCCCATGGGGCCCCCAAGCAGCCCCTCTCCATTTGGGTCTGGGGGCTTTTGTTGGGCCGGGAACCTGGGAGAATCCTGCAAGGTTACAGTTCGCGGCCCGAGAAGCACTCTCCGGCCAACATGCCCAACTGCAGCAACAGCTCCCAAACCGAAGGAGCCAGGACCCAAAGACCTAGCTGGCCTGAAGGGCCCCCAGGGGGCCCCCAAGCAGCCCCTCTCCATTTGGGTCTGGGGGCTTTCGTTGGGCCGGGAACCTGGGAGGTACCTGCAAGGTTGCAGTTCGCGGCCCGAGAAGCACTCTCCGGCCAACATGCCCAACTGCAGCAACAGCTCCCAAACCGAAGGAGCCAGGACCCAAAGACCTAGCTGGCCTGAAGGGCCCCCATGGGGCCCCCAAGGAGCTCCTCTCCATTTGGGTCTGGGGGCTTTCGTTGGGCCGGGAACCTGGGAGAATCCTGCAAGGTTGCAGTTCGCGGCCCGAGAAGCACTCTCCGGCCAACATGCCCAACTGCAGCAACAGCTCCCAAACCGAAGGAGCCAGGACCCAAAGACCTAGCTGGCCTGAAGGGCCCCCATGGGGCCCCCAAGGAGCTCCTCTCCATTTGGGTCTGGGGGCTTTCGTTGGGCATGTATACCTGACAGGTACCTGCAAGGTTACAGTTCGCGGCCCGAGAAGCACTCTCCGGCCAACATGCCCAACTGCAGCAACAGCTCCCAAAGCGAAGGAGCCAGGACCCAAAGACCTAGCTGGCCTGAAGTGCCCCCAGGGGGTCCCCAAGCAGCCCCTCTCCATTTGGGTCTGGGGGCTTTCGTTGGGCGGGGAACCTGGGAGGTACATGCAAGGTTGCCGTTCGCGGCCCGAGAAGCACTCTCCGGCCAACATGCCAAACTGCAGCAACAGCTCCCAAACCGAAGGAGCCAGGACCCAAAGACCTAGCTGGCCTGAAGGGCCCCCAGGGGGCCCCCAAGCAGCCCCTCTCAATTTGGGTCTGGGGGCTTTCGTTGGGCCGGGAACCTGGGAGAGTCCTGCAAGGTTGCAGTTCGCGGCCCGAGAAGCACTCTCCGGCCAACATGCCCAACTGCAGCAACAGCTCCCAAACCGAAGGAGCCAGGACCCAAAGACCTAGCTGGCCTGAAGGGCCCCCAGGGGGCCCCCAAGCAGCCCCTCTCCATTTGGGTCTGGGGGCTTTTGTTGGGCCGGGAACCTGGGAGATTCCTGCAAGGTTACAGTTCGAGGCCCGAGAAGCACTCTCCGGCCAACATGCCCAACTGCAGCAACAGCTCCCAAAGCGAAGGAGCCAGGACCCAAAGACCTAGCTGGCCTGAAGGGCCCCCAGGGGGCCCCCAAGCAGCCCCTCTCCATTTGGGTCTGGGGGTTTTCGTTGGGCCGGGAACCTGGGAGGTACCTGCAAGGTTGCAGTTCGCGGCCCGAGAAGCACTCTCCGGCCAACATGCCCAACTGCAGCAACAGCTCCCAAAGCGAAGGAGCCAGGACCCAAAGACCTAGCTGGCCTGAAGGGCCCCCATGGGGCCCCCAAGCAGCCCCTCTCAAATTGTGTCTGGGGGCTTTCGTTGGGCATGTATACCTGACAGGTACCTGCAAGGTTACAGTTCGCGGCCCGAGAAGCACTCTCCGGCCAACATGCCCAACTGCAGCAACAGCTCCCAAAGCGAAGGAGCCAGGACCCAAAGACCTAGCTGGCCTGAAGGGCCCCCAGGGGGCCCCCAAGCAGCCCCTCTCCATTTGGGTCTGGGGGCTTTCGTTGGGCCGGGAACCTGGGAGAATCCTGCAAGGTTGCAGTTTGCGGCCCGAGAAGCACTCTCCTGCCAACATGCCCAACTGCAGCAACAGCTCCCAAACCGAAGGAGCCAGGACCCAAAGACCTAGCTGGCCTGAAGGGCCCCCAGGGGGTCCCCAAGCAGCCCCTCTCCATTTGGGTCTGGGGGCTTTCGTTGGGCCGGGAACCTGGGAGAATCCTGCAAGGTTGCAGTTCGCGGCCCGAGAAGCACTCTCCGGCCAACATGCCCAACTGCAGCAACAGCTCCCAAACCGAAGGAGCCAGGACCCAAAGACCTAGCTGGCCTGAAGTGCCCCCAGGGTGTCCCCAAGCAGCCCCTCTCCATTTGGGTCTGGGGGCTTTCGTTGGGCGGGGAACCTGGGAGATTCATGCAAGGTTGCAGTTCGCGGCCCGAGAAGCACTCTCCGGCCAACATGCACAACTGCAGCAACAGCTCCCAAACCGAAGGAGCCAGGACCCAAAGACCTAGCTGGCCTGAAGTGCCCCCAGGGGGCCCCCAAGCAGCCCCTCTCAATTTGGGTCTGGGGGCTTTCGTTGGGCCGGGAACCTGGGAGATTCCTGCAAGGTTGCAGTTCGCGGCCGGAGAAGCACTCTCCGGCCAACATGCCCAACTGCAGCAACAGCTCCCAAAGCGAAGGAGCCAGGACCCAAAGACCTAGCTGGCCTGAAGGGCCCCCAGGGGGCCCCCAAGCAGCCCCTCTCCATTTGGGTCTGGGGGCTTTCTTTAGGCTGAGAACCTGGGAGATACCAGCAAGGTTGCAGTTCGCGGCCCGAGAAGCACTCTCCGGCCAACATGCCCAATATCCAGCAACAGCTCCCAAAGCGAAGGAGCCAGGACCCAAAGACCTAGCTGGCCTGAAGGGCCCCAGAAGGCCACCAAGCAGCCCCTCTCCATTTGGGTCTGGGGGCTTTCGTTGGGCATGTATACCTGAGAGGTACCTGCAAGTTACAGTTCGCGGCCCGAGAAGCACTCTCCGGCCAACATGCCCAACTGCAGCAACAACTCCCAAAGCGAAGGAGCCAGGACCCAAAGACCTAGCTGGCCTGAAGGGCCCCCAGGGGGCCCCCAAGCAGCCCTTCTCCATTTGGGTCTGGGGGTTTTCGTTGGGCCGGGAACCTGGGAGGTACCTGCAAGGTTGCAGTTCGCGGTCGGAGAAGCACTCTCCGGCCAACATGCCCAACTGCAGCAACAGCTCCCAAACCGAAGGAGCCAGGACCCAAAGACCTAGCTGGCCTGAAGGGCCCCCAGAGGGGCCCCAAGCAGCCCCTCTCAATTTGGGTCTGGGGGCTTTCGTTGGGCCGGGAACCTGGGAGAATCCTGCAAGGTTGCAGTTCGCGGCCCGAGAAGCATTCTCCGGCCAACATGCCCAACTGCAGCAACAGCTCCCAAACCGAAGGAGCCAGGACCCAAAGACCTAGCTGGCCTGAAGGGCCCCCAGGGGGCCCCCAAGCAGCCCCTCTCCATTTGGGTCTGGGGGCTTTCGTTGGGCCGGGAACCTGGGAGGTACCTGCAAGGTTGCAGTTCGCGGCCCGAGAAGCACTCTCCGGCCAACATGCCCAACTGCAGCAACAGCTCCCAAACCGAAGGAGCCAGGACCCAAAGACCTAGCTGGCCTGAAGGGCCCCCAGGGGGGCCCCAAGCAGCCCCTCTCAATTTGGGTCTGGGGGCTTTCGTTGGGCCGGGAACCTTGGAGAATCCTGCAAGGTTGCAGTTCGCGGCCCGAGAAGCACTCTCCGGCCAACATGCCCAACTGCAGCAACAGCTCCCAAACCGAAGGAGCCAGGACCCAAAGACCTAGCTGGCCTGAAGGGCCCCCAGGGGGCCCCCAAGCAGCCCCTCTCAATTTGGGTCTGGGGGTTTTCGTTGGGCCGGGAACCTGGGAGGTACCTGCAAGGTTGCAGTTCGCGGCCCGAGAAGCACTCTCCGGCCAACATGCCCAACTGCAGCAACAGCTCCCAAACCGAAGGAGCCAGGACCCAAAGACCTAGCTGGCCTGAAGGGCCCCCAGAGGGGCCCCAAGCAGCCCCTCTCAATTTGGGTCTGGGGGCTTTCGTTGGGCATGTATACCTGAGAGGTACCTGCAAGTTACAGTTCGCGGCCCGAGAAGCACTCTCCGGCCAACATGTCCAACTGCAGCAACAGCTCCCAAAGCGAAGGAGCCAGGACCCAAAGACCTAGCTGGCCTGAAGGGCCCCCAGGGGGCCCCCAAGCAGCCCCTCTCAATTTGGGTCTGGGGGCTTTCGTTGGGCCGGGAACCTGGGAGGTACCTGCAAGGTTGCAGTTCGCGGCCCGAGAAGCACTCTCCGGCCAACATGCCCAACTGCAGCAACAGCTCCCAAAGCGAAGGAGCCAGGACCCAAAGACCTAGCTGGCCTGAAGGGCCCCCAGGGGGGCCCCAAGCAGCCCCTCTCCATTTGGGTCTGGGGGCTTTCGTTGGGCCGGGAACCTGGGAGAATCCTGCAAGGTTGCAGTTCGCGGCCCGAGAAGCACTCTCCGGCCAACATGCCCAACTGCAGCAACAGCTCCCAAACCGAAGGAGCCAGGACCCAAAGACCTAGCTGGCCTGAAGGGCCCCCAGGGGGCCCCCAAGCAGCCCCTCTCAATTTGGGTCTGGGGGTTTTCGTTGGCCCGGGAACCTGGGAGAATCCTGCAAGGTTGCAGTTCGCGGCCCGAGAAGCACTCTCCGGCCAACATGCCCAACTGCAGCAACAGCTCCCAAAGCGAAGGAGCCAGGACCCAAAGACCTAGCTGGCCTGAAGGGCCCCCAGGGGGCCCCCAAGCAGCCCATCTCAATTTGGGTCTGGGGGCTTTCGTTGGGCATGGAACATGGGAGATTCCTGCAAGGTTGCAGTTCGCGGCCCGAGAAGCACTCTCCGGCCAACATGCACAACTGCAGCAACAGCTCCCAAACCGAAGGAGCCAGGACCCAAAGACCTAGCTGGCCTGAAGGGCCCCCATGGGGCCCCCAAGCAGCCCCTCTCCATTTGGGTCTGGGGGCTTTTGTTGGGCCGGGAACCTGGGAGAATCCTGCAAGGTTACAGTTCGCGGCCCGAGAAGCACTCTCCGGCCAACATGCCCAACTGCAGCAACAGCTCCCAAACCGAAGGAGCCAGGACCCAAAGACCTAGCTGGCCTGAAGGGCCCCCAGGGGGCCCCCAAGCAGCCCCTCTCCATTTGGGTCTGGGGGCTTTCGTTGGGCCGGGAACCTGGGAGGTACCTGCAAGGTTGCAGTTCGCGGCCCGAGAAGCACTCTCCGGCCAACATGCCCAACTGCAGCAACAGCTCCCAAACCGAAGGAGCCAGGACCCAAAGACCTAGCTGGCCTGAAGGGCCCCCATGGGGCCCCCAAGGAGCTCCTCTCCATTTGGGTCTGGGGGCTTTCGTTGGGCCGGGAACCTGGGAGAATCCTGCAAGGTTGCAGTTCGCGGCCCGAGAAGCACTCTCCGGCCAACATGCCCAACTGCAGCAACAGCTCCCAAACCGAAGGAGCCAGGACCCAAAGACCTAGCTGGCCTGAAGGGCCCCCATGGGGCCCCCAAGGAGCTCCTCTCCATTTGGGTCTGGGGGCTTTCGTTGGGCATGTATACCTGACAGGTACCTGCAAGGTTACAGTTCGCGGCCCGAGAAGCACTCTCCGGCCAACATGCCCAACTGCAGCAACAGCTCCCAAAGCGAAGGAGCCAGGACCCAAAGACCTAGCTGGCCTGAAGTGCCCCCAGGGGGTCCCCAAGCAGCCCCTCTCCATTTGGGTCTGGGGGCTTTCGTTGGGCGGGGAACCTGGGAGGTACATGCAAGGTTGCCGTTCGCGGCCCGAGAAGCACTCTCCGGCCAACATGCCCTACTGCAGCAACAGCTCCCAAAGCGAAGGAGCCAGGACCCAAAGACCTAGCTGGCCTGAAGGGCCCCCAGGGGGCCCCCAAGCAGCCCCTCTCAATTTGGGTCTGGGGGCTTTCGTTGGGCCGGGAACCTGGGAGAGTCCTGCAAGGTTGCAGTTCGCGGCCCGAGAAGCACTCTCCGGCCAACATGCCCAACTGCAGCAACAGCTCCCAAACCGAAGGAGCCAGGACCCAAAGACCTAGCTGGCCTGAAGGGCCCCTAGGGTGGCCCCAAGCAGCCCCTCTCAATTTGGGTCTGGGGGCTTTCGTTGGGCCGGGAACCTTGGAGAATCCTGCAAGGTTGCAGTTCGCGGCCCGAGAAGCACTCTCCGGCCAACATGCCCAACTGCAGCAACAGCTCCCAAACCGAAGGAGCCAGGACCCAAAGACCTAGCTGGCCTGAAGGGCCCCCAGGGGGCCCCCAAGCAGCCCCTCTCAATTTGGGTCTGGGGGTTTTCGTTGGGCCGGGAACCTGGGAGGTACCTGCAAGGTTGCAGTTCGCGGCCCGAGAAGCACTCTCCGGCCAACATGCCCAACTGCAGCAACAGCTCCCAAACCGAAGGAGCCAGGACCCAAAGACCTAGCTGGCCTGAAGGGCCCCCAGAGGGGCCCCAAGCAGCCCCTCTCAATTTGGGTCTGGGGGCTTTCGTTGGGCATGTATACCTGAGAGGTACCTGCAAGTTACAGTTCGCGGCCCGAGAAGCACTCTCCGGCCAACATGCCCAACTGCAGCAACAGCTCCCAAAGCGAAGGAGCCAGGACCCAAAGACCTAGCTGGCCTGAAGGGCCCCCAGGGGGCCCCCAAGCAGCCCCTCTCAATTTGGGTCTGGGGGCTTTCGTTGGGCCGGGAACCTGGGAGGTACCTGCAAGGTTGCAGTTCGCGGCCCGAGAAGCACTCTCCGGCCAACATGCCCAACTGCAGCAACAGCTCCCAAAGCGAAGGAGCCAGGACCCAAAGACCTAGCTGGCCTGAAGGGCCCCCAGGGGGGCCCCAAGCAGCCCCTCTTAATTTGGGTCTGGGGGCTTTCCTTGGGCCGGGAACCTGGGAGAATCCTGCAAGGTTGCAGTTCGCGGCCCGAGAAGCACTCTCCGGCCAACATGCCCAACTGCAGCAACAGCTCCCAAAGCGAAGGAGCCAGGACCCAAAGACCTAGCTGGCCTGAAGGGCCCCCAGGGGGCCCCCAAGCAGCCCCTCTCCATTTGGGTCTGGGGGTTTTCGTTGGCCCGGGAACCTGGGAGAATCCTGCAAGGTTGCAGTTCGCGGCCCGAGAAGCACTCTCTGGCCAACATGCCCAACTGCAGCAACAGCTCCCAAAGCGAAGGAGCCAGGACCCAAAGACCTAGCTGGCCTGAAGGGCCCCCAGGGGGCCCCCAAGCAGCCCATCTCAATTTGGGTCTGGGGGCTTTCGTTGGGCATGGAACATGGGAGATTCCTGCAAGGTTGCAGTTCGCGGCCCGAGAAGCACTCTCCGCCCAACATGCACAACTGCAGCAACAGCTCCCAAACCGAAGGAGCCAGGACCCAAAGACCTAGCTGGCCTGAAGGGCCCCCATGGGGCCCCCAAGCAGCCCCTCTCCATTTGGGTCTGGGGACTTTTGTTGGGCCGGGAACCTGGGAGAATCCTGCAAGGTTACAGTTCGCGGCCCGAGAAGCACTCTCCGGCCAACATGCCCAACTGCAGCAACAGCTCCCAAACCGAAGGAGCCAGGACCCAAAGACCTAGCTGGCCTGAAGGGCCCCCAGGGGGCCCCCAAGCAGCCCCTCTCCATTTGGGTCTGGGGGCTTTCTTTGGGCCGGGAACCTGGGAGGTACCTGCAAGGTTGCAGTTCGCGGCCCGAGAAGCACTCTCCGGCCAACATGCCCAACTGCAGCAACAGCTCCCAAACCGAAGGAGCCAGGACCCAAAGACCTAGCTGGCCTGAAGGGCCCCCATGGGGCCCCCAAGGAGCTCCTCTCCATTTGGGTCTGGGGGCTTTCGTTGGGCCGGGAACCTGGGAGGTACCTGCAAGGTTGCAGTTCGCGGCCCGAGAAGCACTCTCCGGCCAACATGCCCAACTGCAGCAACAGCTCCCAAACCGAAGGAGCCAGGACCCAAAGACCTAGCTGGCCTGAAGGGCCCCCATGGGGCCCCCAAGGAGCTCCTCTCCATTTGGGTCTGGGGGCTTTCGTTGGGCATGTATACCTGAGAGGTACCTGCAAGGTTACAGTTCGCGGCCCGAGAAGCACTCTCCGGCCAACATGCCCAACTGCAGCAACAGCTCCCAAAGCGAAGGAGCCAGGACCCAAAGACCTAGCTGGCCTGAAGTGCCCCCAGGGGGTCCCCAAGCAGCCCCTCTCCATTTGGGTCTGGGGGCTTTCTTTGGGCGGGGAACCTGGGAGGTACATGCAAGGTTGCCGTTCGCGGCCCGAGAAGCACTCTCCGGCCAACATGCCCTACTGCAGCAACAGCTCCCAAAGCGAAGGAGCCAGGACCCAAAGACCTAGCTGGCCTGAAGGGCCCCCAGGGGGCCCCCAAGCAGCCCCTCTCAATTTGGGTCTGGGGGCTTTCGTTGGGCCGGGAACCTGGGAGAATCCTGCAAGGTTGCAGTTCGCGGCCCGAGAAGCACTCTCCGGCCAACATGCCCAACTGCAGCAACAGCTCCCAAACCGAAGGAGCCAGGACCCAAAGACCTAGCTGGCCGGAAGGGCCCCCAGGGGGCCCCCAAGCAGCCCCTCTCCATTTGGGTCTGGGGGCTTTCGTTGGGCATGGAACCTGGGAGATTCCTGCAAGGTTGTAGTTCGCGGCCCGAGAAGCACTCTCCGGCCAACATGCCCAACTGCAGCAACAGCTCCCAAACCGAAGGAGCCAGGACCCAAAGACCTAGCTGGCCTGAAGTGCCCCCAGGGGGTCCCCAAGCAGCCCCTCTCAATTTGCGTCTGGGGGCTTTCGTTGGGCGGGGAACCTGGGAGATTCATGCAAGGTTGCAGTTCGCGGCCCGAGAAGCACTCTCCGGCCAACATGCTCAACTGCAGCAACAGCTCCCAAACCGAAGGAGCCAGGACCCAAAGACCTAGCTGGCCTGAAGGGCCCCCAGGGGGCCCCCAAGCAGCCCCTCTCAATTTGGGTCTGGGGGCTTTCGTTGGGCCGGGAACCTGGGAGATTCCTGCAAGGTTGCAGTTCGCGGCCGGAGAAGCACTCTCCGGCCAACATGCCCAACTGCAGCAACAGCTCCCAAACCGAAGGAGCCAGGACCCAAAGACCTAGCTGGCCTGAAGGGCCCCCAGAAGGCCTCCAAGCAGCCCCTCTCCATTTGGGTCTGGGGGCTTTCGTTGGGCATGTATACCTGAGAGGTACCTGCAAGTTACAGTTCGCGGCCCGAGAAGCACTCTCCGGCCAACATGCCCAACTGCAGCAACAGCTCCCAAACCGAAGGAGCCAGGACCCAAAGACCTAGCTGGCCTGAAGTGCCCCCAGGGGGCCCCCAAGCAGCCCCTCTCCATTTGGGTCTGGGGGTTTTCGTTGGGCCGGGAACCTGGGAGGTACCTGCAAGGTTGCAGTTCGCGGCCCGAGAAGCACTCTCCGGCCAACATGCCCAACTGCAGCAACAGCTCCCAAACCGAAGGAGCCAGGACCCAAAGACCTAGCTGGCCTGAAGGGCCCCCAGGGCGGCCCCAAGCAGCCCCTCTCCATTTGGGTCTGGGGGTTTTCGTTGTGCCGGGAACCTGGGAGAATCCTGCAAGGTTGCAGTTCGCGGCCCGAGAAGCACTCTCCGGCCAACATGCCCAACTGCAGCAACAGCTCCCAAAGCGAAGGAGCCAGGACCCAAAGACCTAGCTGGCCTGAAGGGCCCCCAGGGGGCCCCCAAGCAGCCCCTCTCAATTTGGGTCTGGGGGCTTTCGTTGGGCCGGGAACCTGGGAGAATCCTGCAAGGTTGCAGTTCGCGGCCCGAGAAGCACTCTCCGGCCAACATGCCCATCTGCAGCAACAGCTCCCAAACCGAAGGAGCCAGGACCCAAAGACCTAGCTGGCCTGAAGGGCCCCCAGGGGGGCCCCAAGCAGCCCCTCTCAATTTGGGTCTGGGGGCTTTCGTTGGGCCGGGAAGCTGGGAGAATCCTGCAAGGTTGCAGTTCGCGGCCCGAGAAGCACTCTCCGGCCAACATGCCCAACTGCAGCAACAGCTCCCAAACCGAAGGAGCCAGGACCCAAAGACCTAGCTGGCCTGAAGTGCCCCCAGGGTGTCCCCAAGCAGCCCCTCTCAATTTGGGTCTGGGGGCTTTCGTTGGGCGGGGAACCTGGGAGATTCATGCAAGGTTGCAGTTCGCGGCCCGAGAAGCACTCTCCGGCCAACATGCCCAACTGCAGCAACAGCTCCCAAACCGAAGGAGCCAGGACCCAAAGACCTAGCTGGCCTGAAGGGCCCCCAGGGGGCCCCCAAGCAGCCCCTCTCCATTTGGGTCTGGGGGCTTTCTTTAGGCTGAGAACCTGGGAGATACCAGCAAGGTTGCAGTTCGCGGCCCGAGAAGCACTCTCCGGCCAACATGCCCAATATCCAGCAACAGCTCCCAAAGCGAAGGAGCCAGGACCCAAAGACCTAGCTGGCCTGAAGGGCCCCCAGAAGTCCACCAAGCAGCCCCTCTCCATTTGGGTCTGGGGGCTTTCGTTGGGCATGTATACCTGAGAGGTACCTGCAAGTTACAGTTCGCGGCCCGAGAAGCACTCTCCGGCCAACATGCCCAACTGCAGCAACAGCTCCCAAAGCGAAGGAGCCAGGACCCAAAGACCTAGCTGTCCTGAAGGGCCCCCATGGGGCCCCCAAGCAGCCCCTCTCCATTTGGGTCTGGGGGTTTTCGTTGGGCCGGGAACCTGGGAGGTACCTGCAAGGTTGCAGTTCGCGGCCCGAGAAGCACTCTCCGGCCAACATGCCCAACTGCAGCAACAGCTCCCAAACCGAAGGAGCCAGGACCCAAAGACCTAGCTGGCCTGAAGGGCCCCCAGGGTGGCCCCAAGCAGCCCCTCTCCATTTGGGTCTGGGGGTTTTCGTTGGGCCGGGAACCTGGGAGAATCCTGCAAGGTTGCAGTTCGCGGCCCGAGAAGCACTCTCCGGCCAACATGCCCAACTGCAGCAACAGCTCCCAAAGCGAAGGAGCCAGGACCCAAAGACCTAGCTGGCCTGAAGTGCCCCCAGGGGGTCCCCAAGCAGCCCCTCTCCATTTGGGTCTGGGGGCTTTCGTTGGGCGGGGAACCTGGGAGATTCATGCAAGGTTGCAGTTCGCGGCCCGAGAAGCACTCTCCGGCCAACATGCCCAACTGCAGCAACAGCTCCCAAACCGAAGGAGCCAGGACCCAAAGACCTAGCTGGCCTGAAGGGCCCCCAGGGGGCCCCCAAGCAGCCCCTCTCAATTTGGGTCTGGGGGCTTTCGTTGGGCCGGGAACCTGGGAGATTCCTGCAAGGTTGCAGTTCGCGGCCGGAGAAGCACTCTCCGGCCAACATGCCCAACTGCAGCAACAGCTCCCAAAGCGAAGGAGCCAGGACCCAAAGACCTAGCTGGCCTGAAGGGCCCCCTGGGGGCCCCCAAGCAGCCCCTCTCCATTTGGTTGTGGGGGTTTTCTTTAGGCTGAGAACCTGGGAGATTCATGCAAGGTTGCAGTTCGCGGCC
Source organism: Gallinula chloropus (assembly GCF_964237585.1). Classification (NCBI taxonomy): domain Eukaryota; kingdom Metazoa; phylum Chordata; class Aves; order Gruiformes; family Rallidae; genus Gallinula; species Gallinula chloropus. The sequence continues at coordinate 419,880 of NW_028168547.1, read as the reverse complement.
CGAGAAGCACTCTCCGCCCAACATGCACAACTGCAGCAACAGCTCCCAAACCGAAGGAGCCAGGACCCAAAGACCTAGCTGGCCTGAAAGGCCCCCAGGGGCCCCCCAAACAGCCCCTCTCCATTTGGGTCTGGGGGCTTTTGTTGGGCCGGGAACCTGGGAGATTCCTGCAAGGTTGCAGTTCGCGGCCCGAGAAGCACTCTCCGGCCAACATGCCCAACTGCAGCAACAGCTCCCAAACCGAAGGAGCCAGGACCCAAAGACCTAGCTGGCCTGAAGGGCCCCCAGGGGGCCCCCAAGCAGCCCCTCTCCATTTGGGTCTGGGGGCTTTCGTTGGGCATGTATACCTGAGAGGTACCTGCAAGGTTGCAGTTCGCGGCCCGAGAAGCACTCTCCGGCCAACATGCCCAACTGCCGCAACAGCTCCCAAAGCGAAGGAGCCAGGACCCAAAGACCTAGCTGGCCTGAAGGGCCCCCAGGGGGCCCCCAAGCAGCCCCTCTCAATTTGGGTCTGGGGGCTTTCGTTGGGCCGGGAACCTGGGAGATTCCTGCAAGGTTGCAGTTCGCGGCCCGAGAAGCACTCTCCGGCCAACATGCCCAACTGCAGCAACAGCTCCCAAACCGAAGGAGCCAGGACCCAAAGACCTAGCTGGCCTGAAGGGCCCCCATGGGGCCCCCAAGGAGCTCCTCTCCATTTGGGTCTGGGGGCTTTCATTGGGCCGGGAACCAGGGAGATTCATGCAAGGTTGCAGTTCGCTGCCCGAGAAGCACTCTCCGGCCAACATGCCCAACTGCAGCAACAGCTCCCAAACCGAAGGAGCCAGGACCCAAAGACCTAGCTGGCCTGAAGGGCCCCCAGAGGGGCCCCAAGCAGCCCCTCTCAATTTGGGTCTGGGGGCTTTCGTTGGGCATGTATACCTGAGAGGTACCTGCAAGTTACAGTTCGCGGCCCGAGAAGCACTCTCCGGCCAACATGCCCAACTGCAGCAACAGCTCCCAAAGCGAAGGAGCCAGGACCCAAAGACCTAGCTGGCCTGAAGGGCCCCCAGGGGGCCCCCAAGCAGCCCCTCTCAATTTGGGTCTGGGGGCTTTCGTTGGGCCGGGAACCTGGGAGAATCCTGCAAGGTTGCAGTTCGCGGCCCGAGAAGCACTCTCCGGCCAACATGCACAACTGCAGCAACAGCTCCCAAACCGAAGGAGCCAGGACCCAAAGACCTAGCTGGCCTGAAGGGCCCCCAGGGGGGCCCCAAGCAGCCCCTCTCAATTTGGGTCTGGGGGCTTTCGTTGGGCCGGGAACCTGGGAGAATCCTGCAAGGTTGCAGTTCGCGGCCCGAGAAGCACTCTCCGGCCAACATGCCCAACTGCAGCAACAGCTCCCAAACCGAAGGAGCCAGGACCCAAAGACCTAGCTGGCCTGAAGGGCCCCCAGGGGGCCCCCAAACAGCCCCTCTCAATTTGGGTCTGGGGGCTTTCGTTGGGCCGGGAACCTGGGAGATTCCTGCAAGGTTGCAGTTCGCAGACCGAGAAGCACTCTCCGGCCAACATGCCCAACTGCAGCAACAGCTCCCAAACCGAAGGAGCCAGGAACCAAAGACCTAGCTGGCCTGAAGGGCCCCCATGGGGCCCCCAAGGAGCTCCTCTCCATTTGGGTCTGGGGGCTTTCGTTGGGCATGTATACCGGAGAGGTACCTGCAAGGTTACAGTTCGCGGCCAGAGAAGCACTCTCCGGCCAACATGCCCAACTGCAGCAACAGCTCCCAAAGCGAAGGAGCCAGGACCCAAAGACCTAGCTGGCCTGAAGTGCCCCCAGGGGGTCCCCAAGCAGCCCCTCTCCATTTGGGTCTGGGGGCTTTCGTTGGGCGGGGAACCTGGGAGATTCATGCAAGGTTGCAGTTCGCGGCCCGAGAAGCACTCTCCGGCCAACATGCACAACTGCAGCAACAGCTCCCAAACCGAAGGAGCCAGGACCCAAAGACCTAGCTGGCCTGAAGGGCCCCAGGGGGCCCCCAAGCAGCCCCTCTCAATTTGGGTCTGGGGGCTTTCGTTGGGCCGGGAACCTGGGAGATTCCTGCAAGGTTGCAGTTCGCGGCCGGAGAAGCACTCTCCGGCCAACATGCCCAACTGCAGCAACAGCTCCCAAACCGAAGGAGCCAGGACCCAAAGACCTAGCTGGCCTGAAAGGCCCCCAGGGGCCCCCCAAACAGCCCCTCTCCATTTGGGTCTGGGGGCTTTTGTTGGGCCGGGAACCTGGGAGATTCCTGCAAGGTTGCAGTTCGCGGCCCGAGAAGCACTCTCCGGCCAACATGCCCAACTGCAGCAACAGCTCCCAAACCGAATGAGCCAGGACACAAAGACCTAGCTGGCCTGAAGGGCCCCCAGGGGGCCCCCAAGCAGCCCCTCTCCATTTGGGTCTGGGGGCTTTCGTTGGGCATGTATACCTGAGAGTTACCTGCAAGGTTGCAGTTCGCGGCCCGAGAAGCACTCTCCGGCCAACATGCCCAACTGCCGCAACAGCTCCCAAAGCGAAGGAGCCAGGACCCAAAGACCTAGCTGGCCTGAAGGGCCCCCAGGGGGCCCCCAAGCAGCCCCTCTCAATTTGGGTCTGGGGGCTTTCGTTGGGCCGGGAACCTGGGAGATTCCTGCAAGGTTGCAGTTCGCGGCCCGAGAAGCACTCTCCGGCCAACATGCCCAACTGCAGCAACAGCTCCCAAACCGAAGGAGCCAGGACCCAAAGACCTAGCTGGCCTGAAGGGCCCCCATGGGGCCCCCAAGGAGCTCCTCTCCATTTGGGTCTGGGGGCTTTCATTGGGCGGGGAACCAGGGAGATTCATGCAAGGTTGCAGTTCGCGGCCCGAGAAGCACTCTCCGGCCAACATGCCCAACTGCAGCAACAGCTCCCAAACCGAAGGAGCCAGGACCCAAAGACCTAGCTGGCCTGAAGGGCCCCCAGAGGGGCCCCAAGCAGCCCCTCTCAATTTGGGTCTGGGGGCTTTCGTTGGGCATGTATACCTGAGAGGTACCTGCAAGTTACAGTTCGCGGCCCGAGAAGCACTCTCCGGCCAACATGCCCAACTGCAGCAACAGCTCCCAAAGCGAAGGAGCCAGGACCCAAAGACCTAGCTGGCCTGAAGGGCCCCCAGGGGGCCCCCAAGCAGCCCCTCTCCATTTGGGTCTGGGGGCTTTCGTTGGGCCGGGAACCTGGGAGAATCCTGCAAGGTTGCAGTTCGCGGCCCGAGAAGCACTCTCCGGCCAACATGCCCAACTGCAGCAACAGCTCCCAAACCGAAGGAGCCAGGACCCAAAGACCTAGCTGGCCTGAAGGGCCCCCAGGGGGGCCCCAAGCAGCCCCTCTCAATTTGGGTCTGGGGGCTTTCGTTGGGCCGGGAACCTGGGAGAATCCTGCAAGGTTGCAGTTCGCGGCCCGAGAAGCACTCTCCGGCCAACATGCCCAACTGCAGCAACAGCTCCCAAACCGAAGGAGCCAGGACCCAAAGACCTAGCTGGCCTGAAGGGCCCCCAGGGGGCCCCCAAGCAGCCCCTCTCAATTTGGGTCTGGGGGCTTTCGTTGGGCCGGGAACCTGGGAGAATCCTGCAAGGTTGCAGTTCGCGGCCCGAGAAGCACTCTCCGGCCAACATGCCCAACTGCAGCAACAGCTCCCAAACCGAAGGAGCCAGGACCCAAAGACCTAGCTGGCCTGAAGGGCCCCCAGGGGGGCCCCAAGCAGCCCCTCTCAATTTGGGTCTGGGGGCTTTCGTTGGGCCGGGAACCTGGGAGAATCCTGCAAGGTTGCAGTTCGCGGCCCGAGAAGCACTCTCCGGCCAACATGCCCAACTGCAGCAACAGCTCCCAAACCGAAGGAGCCAGGACCCAAAGACCTAGCTGGCCTGAAGGGCCCCCAGGGGGCCCCCAAGCAGCCCCTCTCAATTTGGGTCTGGGGGCTTTCGTTGGGCCGGGAACCTGGGAGGTACCTGCAAGGTTGCAGTTCGCGGCCCGAGAAGCACTCTCCGGCCAACATGCCCAACTGCAGCAACAGCTCCCAAAGCGAAGGAGCCAGGACCCAAAGACCTAGCTGGCCTGAAGGGCCCCCAGAGGGGCCCCAAGCAGCCCCTCTCAATTTGGGTCTGGGGGCTTTCGTTGGGCATGTATACCTGAGAGGTACCTGCAAGTTACAGTTCGCGGCCCGAGAAGCACTCTCCGGCCAACATGCCCAACTGCAGCAACAGCTCCCAAAGCGAAGGAGCCAGGACCCAAAGACCTAGCTGGCCTGAAGGGCCCCCAGGGGGCCCCCAAGCAGCCCCTCTCCATTTGGGTCTGGGGGCTTTCGTTGGGCCGGGAACCTGGGAGAATCCTGCAAGGTTGCAGTTCGCGGCCCGAGAAGCACTCTCCGGCCAACATGCCCAACTGCAGCAACAGCTCCCAAACCGAAGGAGCCAGGACCCAAAGACCTAGCTGGCCTGAAGGGCCCCCAGGGGGGCCCCAAGCAGCCCCTCTCAATTTGGGTCTGGGGGCTTTCGTTGGGCCGGGAACCTGGGAGAATCCTGCAAGGTTGCAGTTCGCGGCCCGAGAAGCACTCTCCGGCCAACATGCCCAACTGCAGCAACAGCTCCCAAACCGAAGGAGCCAGGACCCAAAGACCTAGCTGGCCTGAAGGGCCCCCAGGGGGCCCCCAAGCAGCCCCTCTCAATTTGGGTCTGGGGGCTTTCGTTGGGCCGGGAACCTGGGAGAATCCTGCAAGGTTGCAGTTCGCGGCCCGAGAAGCACTCTCCGGCCAACATGCCCAACTGCAGCAACAGCTCCCAAACCGAAGGAGCCAGGACCCAAAGACCTAGCTGGCCTGAAGGGCCCCCAGGGGGGCCCCAAGCAGCCCCTCTCAATTTGGGTCTGGGGGCTTTCGTTGGGCCGGGAACCTGGGAGAATCCTGCAAGGTTGCAGTTCGCGGCCCGAGAAGCACTCTCCGGCCAACATGCCCAACTGCAGCAACAGCTCCCAAACCGAAGGAGCCAGGACCCAAAGACCTAGCTGGCCTGAAGGGCCCCCAGGGGGCCCCCAAGCAGCCCCTCTCAATTTGGGTCTGGGGGCTTTCGTTGGGCCGGGAACCTGGGAGAATCCTGCAAGGTTGCAGTTCGCGGCCCGAGAAGCACTCTCCGGCCAACATGCCCAACTGCAGCAACAGCTCCCAAAGCGAAGGAGCCAGGACCCAAAGACCTAGCTGGCCTGAAGGGCCCCCAGGGGGCCCCCAAGCAGCCCCTCTCAATTTGGGTCTGGGGGCTTTCGTTGGGCATGGAACATGGGAGATTCCTGCAAGGTTGCAGTTCGCGGCCCGAGAAGCACTCTCCGGCCAACATGCACAACTGCAGCAACAGCTCCCAAACTGAAGGAGCCAGGACCCAAAGACCTAGCTGGCCTGAAGGGCCCCCATGGGGCCCCCAAGCAGCCCCTCTCCATTTGGGTCTGGGGGCTTTCGTTGGGCCGGGAACCTGGGAGAATCCTGCAAGGTTACAGTTCGCGGCCCGAGAAGCACTCTCCGGCCAACATGCCCAACTGCAGCAACAGCTCCCAAACCGAAGGAGCCAGGACCCAAAGACCTAGCTGGCCTGAAGGGCCCCCAGGGGGCCCCCAAGCAGCCCCTCTCCATTTGGGTCTGGGGGCTTTCTTTGGGCCGGGAACCTGGGAGGTACCTGCAAGGTTGCAGTTCGCGGCCCGAGAAGCACTCTCCGGCCAACATGCCCAACTGCAGCAACAGCTCCCAAACCGAAGGAGCCAGGACCCAAAGACCTAGCTGGCCTGAAGGGCCCCCATGGGGGCCCCAAGGAGCTCCTCTCCATTTGGGTCTGGGGGCTTTCGTTGGGCCGGGAACCTGGGAGAATCCTGCAAGGTTGCAGTTCGCGGCCCGAGAAGCACTCTCCGGCCAACATGCCCAACTGCAGCAACAGCTCCCAAACCGAAGGAGCCAGGACCCAAAGACCTAGCTGGCCTGAAGGGCCCCCATGGGGCACCCAAGGAGCTCCTCTCCATTTGGGTCTGGGGGCTTTCGTTGGGCATGTATACCTGAGAGGTACCTGCAAGGTTACAGTTCGCGGCCCGAGAAGCACTCTCCGGCCAACATGCCCAACTGCAGCAACAGCTCCCAAAGCGAAGGAGCCAGGACCCAAAGACCTAGCTGGCCTGAAGTGCCCCCAGGGGGTCCCCAAGCAGCCCCTCTCCATTTGGGTCTGGGGGCTTTCGTTGGGCGGGGAACCTGGGAGATTCATGCAAGGTTGCCGTTCGCGGCCCGAGAAGCACTCTCCGGCCAACATGCCCAACTGCAGCAACAGCTCCCAAAGCGAAGGAGCCAGGACCCAAAGACCTAGCTGGCCTGAAGGGCCCCCAGGGGGCCCCCAAGCAGCCCCTCTCAATTTGGGTCTGGGGGCTTTCGTTAGGCCGGGAACCTGGGAGAATCCTGCAAGGTTGCAGTTCGCGGCCCGAGAAGCACTCTCCGCCCAACATGCCCAACTGCAGCAACAGCTCCCAAACCGAAGGAGCCAGGACCCAAAGACCTAGCTGGCCGGAAGGGCCCCCAGGGGGCCCCCAAGCAGCCCCTCTCCATTTGGGTCTGGGGGCTTTCGTTGGGCATGGAACCTGGGAGATTCCTGCAAGGTTGTAGTTCGCGGCCCGAGAAGCACTCTCCGGCCAACATGCCCAACTGCAGCAACAGCTCCCAAAGCGAAGGAGCCAGGACCCAAAGACCTAGCTGGCCTGAAGTGCCCCCAGGGGGGCCCCAAGCAGCCCCTCTCAATTTGGGTCTGGGGGCTTTCGTTGGGCCGGGAACCTGGGAGAATCCTGCAAGGTTGCAGTTCGCGGCCCGAGAAGCACTCTCCGGCCAACATGCCCAAGTGCAGCAACAGCTCCCAAAGCGAAGGAGCCAGGACCCAAAGACCTAGCTGGCCTGAAGGGCCCCCAGGGTGTCCCCAAGCAGCCCCTCTCCATTTGGGTCTGGGGGCTTTCGTTGGGCCGGGAACCTGGGAGATTCCTGCAAGGTTGCAGTTCGCGGCCGGAGAAGCACTCTCCGGCCAACATGCCCAACTGCAGCAATAGCTCCCAAAGCGAAGGAGCCAGGACCCAAAGACCTAGCTGGCCTGAAGGGCCCCCAGGGGGCCCCCAAGCAGCCCCTCTCCATTTGGGTCTGTGGGCTTTCTTTAGGCTGAGAACCTGGGAGATACCAGCAAGGTTGCGGTTCGCGGCCCGAGAAGCACTCTCCGGCCAACATGCCCAATATCCAGCAACAGCTCCCAAAGCGAAGGAGCCAGGACCCAAAGACCTAGCTGGCCTGAAGGGCCCCCAGAAGGCCCCCAAGCAGCCCCTCTCCATTTGGGTCTGGGGGCTTTCGTTGGGCATGTATACCTGAGAGGTACATGCAAGTTACAGTTCGCGGCCCGAGAAGCACTCTCCGGCCAACATGCCCAACTGCAGCAACAGCTCCCAAAGCGAAGGAGCCAGGACCCAAAGACCTAGCTGGCCTGAAGGGCCCCCAGGGGGGCCCCAAGCAGCCCCTCTCAATTTGGGTCTGGGGGCTTTCGTTGGGCCGGGAACCTGGGAGAATCCTGCAAGGTTGCAGTTCGCGGCCCGAGAAGCACTCTCCGGCCAACATGCCCAACTGCAGCAACAGCTCCCAAACCGAAGGAGCCAGGACCCAAAGACCTAGCTGGCCTGAAGGGCCCCCAGGGGGCCCCCAAGCAGCCCCTCTCAATTTGGGTCTGGGGGCTTTCGTTGGGCCGGGAACCTGGGAGAATCCTGCAAGGTTGCAGTTCGCGGCCCGAGAAGCACTCTCCGGCCAACATGCCCAACTGCAGCAACAGCTCCCAAAGCGAAGGAGCCAGGACCCAAAGACCTAGCTGGCCTGAAGGGCCCCCAGGGGGCCCCCAAGCAGCCCCTCTCAATTTGGGTCTGGGGGCTTTCGTTGGGCATGGAACATGGGAGATTCCTGCAAGGTTGCAGTTCGCGGCCCGAGAAGCACTCTCCGGCCAACATGCACAACTGCAGCAACAGCTCCCAAACTGAAGGAGCCAGGACCCAAAGACCTAGCTGGCCTGAAGGGCCCCCATGGGGCCCCCAAGCAGCCCCTCTCCATTTGGGTCTGGGGGCTTTCGTTGGGCCGGGAACCTGGGAGAATCCTGCAAGGTTACAGTTCGCGGCCCGAGAAGCACTCTCCGGCCAACATGCCCAACTGCAGCAACAGCTCCCAAACCGAAGGAGCCAGGACCCAAAGACCTAGCTGGCCTGAAGGGCCCCCAGGGGGCCCCCAAGCAGCCCCTCTCCATTTGGGTCTGGGGGCTTTCGTTGGGCCGGGAACCTGGGAGGTACCTGCAAGGTTGCAGTTCGCGGCCCGAGAAGCACTCTCCGGCCAACATGCCCAACTGCAGCAACAGCTCCCAAACCGAAGGAGCCAGGACCCAAAGACCTAGCTGGCCTGAAGGGCCCCCATGGGGCCCCCAAGGAGCTCCTCTCCATTTGGGTCTGGGGGCTTTCGTTGGGCCGGGAACCTGGGAGAATCCTGCAAGGTTGCAGTTCGCGACCCGAGAAGCACTCTCCGGCCAACATGCCCAACTGCAGCAACAGCTCCCAAAGCGAAGGAGCCAGGACCCAAAGACCTAGCTGGCCTGAAGGGCCCCCAGGGGGCCCCCAAGCAGCCCCTCTCAATTTGGGTCTGGGGGCTTTCGTTAGGCCGGGAACCTGGGAGAATCCTGCAAGGTTGCAGTTCGCGGCCCGAGAAGCACTCTCCGCCCAACATGCCCAACTGCAGCAACAGCTCCCAAACCGAAGGAGCCAGGACCCAAAGACCTAGCTGGCCGGAAGGGCCCCCAGGGGGCCCCCAAGCAGCCCCTCTCCATTTGGGTCTGGGGGCTTTCGTTGGGCATGGAACCTGGGAGATTCCTGCAAGGTTGTAGTTCGCGGCCCGAGAAGCACTCTCCGGCCAACATGCCCAACTGCAGCAACAGCTCCCAAAGCGAAGGAGCCAGGACCCAAAGACCTAGCTGGCCTGAAGTGCCCCCAGGGGGGCCCCAAGCAGCCCCTCTCAATTTGGGTCTGGGGGCTTTCGTTGGGCCGGGAACCTGGGAGAATCCTGCAAGGTTGCAGTTCGCGGCCCGAGAAGCACTCTCCGGCCAACATGCCCAAGTGCAGCAACAGCTCCCAAAGCGAAGGAGCCAGGACCCAAAGACCTAGCTGGCCTGAAGGGCCCCCAGGGTGTCCCCAAGCAGCCCCTCTCCATTTGGGTCTGGGGGCTTTCGTTGGGCCGGGAACCTGGGAGATTCCTGCAAGGTTGCAGTTCGCGGCCGGAGAAGCACTCTCCGGCCAACATGCCCAACTGCAGCAATAGCTCCCAAAGCGAAGGAGCCAGGACCCAAAGACCTAGCTGGCCTGAAGGGCCCCCAGGGGGCCCCCAAGCAGCCCCTCTCCATTTGGGTCTGTGGGCTTTCTTTAGGCTGAGAACCTGGGAGATACCAGCAAGGTTGCGGTTCGCGGCCCGAGAAGCACTCTCCGGCCAACATGCCCAATATCCAGCAACAGCTCCCAAAGCGAAGGAGCCAGGACCCAAAGACCTAGCTGGCCTGAAGGGCCCCCAGAAGGCCCCCAAGCAGCCCCTCTCCATTTGGGTCTGGGGGCTTTCGTTGGGCATGTATACCTGAGAGGTACATGCAAGTTACAGTTCGCGGCCCGAGAAGCACTCTCCGGCCAACATGCCCAACTGCAGCAACAGCTCCCAAAGCGAAGGAGCCAGGACCCAAAGACCTAGCTGGCCTGAAGTGCCCCCAGGGGGCCCCCAAGCAGCCCCTCTCCATTTGGGTCTGTGGGTTTTCGTTGGGCCGGGAACCTGGGAGGTACCTGCAAGGTTGCAGTTCGCGGCCCGAGAAGCACTCTCCGGCCAACATGCCCAACTGCAGCAACAGCTCCCAAAACGAAGGAGCCAGGACCCAAAGACCTAGCTGGCCTGAAGGGCCCCCAGGGGGGCCCCAAGCAGCCCCTCTCAATTTGGGTCTGGGGGCTTTCGTTGGGCCGGGAACCTGGGAGAATCCTGCAAGGTTGCAGTTCGCGGCCCGAGAAGCACTCTCCGGCCAACATGGCCAACTGCAGCAACAGCTCCCAAACCGAAGGAGCCAGGACCCAAAGACCTAGCTGGCCTGAAGGGCCCCCAGGGGGGCCCCAAGCAGCCCCTCGCAATTTGGGTCTGGGGGCTTTCGTTGGGCCGGGAACCTGGGAGAATCCTGCAAGGTTGCAGTTCGCGGCCCGAGAAGCACTCTCCGGCCAACATGCCCAACTGCAGCAACAGCTCCCAAACCGAAGGAGCCAGGACCCAAAGACCTAGCTGGCCTGAAGGGCCCCCAGGGGGCCCTCAAGGAGCTCCTCTCCATTTGGGTCTGGGGGCTTTCGTTGGGCATGTATACCTGAGAGGTACCTGCAAGGTTACAGTTCGCAGCCCGAGAAGCACTCTCCGGCCAACATGCCCAACTGCAGCAACAGCTCCCAAACCGAAGGAGCCAGGACCCAAAGACCTAGCTGGCCTGAAGTGCCCCCAGGGGGTCCCCAAGCAGCCCCTCTCCATTTGGGTCTGGGGGCTTTCGTTGGGCGGGGAACCTGGGAGATTCCTGCAAGGTTGCAGTTCGCGGCCCGAGAAGCACTCTCCCGCCAACATGCACAACTGCAGCAACAGCTCCCAAAGCGAAGGAGCCAGGACCCAAAGACCTAGCTGGCCTGAAGGGCCCCCAGGGGGCCCCCAAGCAGCCCCTCTCAATTTGGGTCTGGGGGCTTTCGTTGGGCCGGGAACCTGGGAGAATCCTGCAAGGTTGCAGTTCGCGGCCCGAGAAGCACTCTCCGGCCAACATGCCCAACTGCAGCAACAGCTCCCAAACCGAAGGAGCCAGGACCCAAAGACCTAGCTGGCCTGAAGGGCCCCCATGGGGCCCTCAAGGAGCTCCTCTCCATTTGGGTCTGGGGGCTTTCGTTGGGCATGTATACCTGAGAGGTACCTGCAAGGTTACAGTTCGCGGCCCGAGAAGCACTCTCCGGCCAACATGCCCAACTGCAGCAACAGCTCCCAAAGCGAATGAGCCAGGACCCAAAGACCTAGCTGGCCTGAAGTGCCCCCAGGGGGTCCCCAAGCAGCCCCTCTCCATTTGGGTCTGGGGGCTTTCGTTGGGCGGGGAACCTGGGAGATTCCTGCAAGGTTGCAGTTCGCGGCCCGAGAAGCACTCTCCCGCCAACATGCACAACTGCAGCAACAGCTCCCAAACCGAAGGAGCCAGGACCCAAAGACCTAGCTGGCCTGAAGGGCCCCCAGGGAGCCCCCAAGCAGCCCCTCTCAATTTGGGTCTGGGGGCTTTCGTTGGGCCGGGAACCTGGGAGAATCCTGCAAGGTTGCAGTTCGCGGCCCGAGAAGCACTCTCCGGCCAACATGCCCAACTGCAGCAACAGCTCCCAAAGCGAAGGAGCCAGGACCCAAAGACCTAGCTGGCCTGAAGGGCCCCCATGGGGCCCTCAAGGAGCTCCTCTCCATTTGGGTCTGGGGGCTTTCGTTGGGCATGTATACCTGAGAGGTACCTGCAAGTTACAGTTCGCGGCCCGAGAAGCACTCTCCGGCCAACATGCCCAACTGCAGCAACAGCTCCCAAAGCGAATGAGCCAGGACCCAAAGACCTAGCTGGCCTGAAGGGCCCCCATGGGGCCCCCAAGCAGCCCCTCTCCATTTGGGTCTGGGGGCTTTCGTTGGGCCGGGAACCTGGGAGAATCCTGCAAGGTTGCAGTTCGCGGCCCGAGAAGCACTCTCCGGCCAACATGCCCAACTGCAGCAACAGCTCCCAAAGCGAAGGAGCCAGGACCCAAAGACCTAGCTGGCCTGAAGGGCCCCCAGGGGGCCCCCAAGCAGCCCCTCTCCATTTGGGTCTGGGGGCTTTCTTTAGGCTGAGAACCTGGGAGATACCAGCAAGGTTGTAGTTCGCGGCCCGAGAAGCACTCTCCGGCCAACATGCCCAATATCCAGCAACAGCTCCCAAAGCGAAGGAGCCAGGACCCAAAGACCTAGCTGGCCTGAAGGGCCCCCAGGGGGCCCCCAAGCAGCCCCTCTCAATTTGGGTCTGGGGGCTTTCGTTGGGCATGTATACCTGAGAGGTACATGCAAGTTACAGTTCGCGGCCCGAGAAGCACTCTCCGGCCAACATGCCCAACTGCAGCAACAGCTCCCAAACCGAAGGAGCCAGGACCCAAAGACCTAGCTGGCCTGAAGGGCCCCCAGGGGGCCCCCAAGCAGCCCCTCTCCATTTGGGTCTGGGGGTTTTCGTTGGGCCGGGAACCTGGGAGGTACCTGCAAGGTTGCAGTTCGCGGCCCGAGAAGCACTCTCCGGCCAACATGCCCAACTGCAGCAACAGCTCCCAAACCGAAGGAGCCAGGACCCAAAGACCTAGCTGGCCTGAAGGGCCCCCAGAGGGGCCCCAAGCAGCCCCTCTCAATTTGGGTCTGGGGGCTTTCGTTGGGCCGGGAACCTGGGAGAATCCTGCAAGGTTGCAGTTCGCGGCCCGAGAAGCACTCTCCGGCCAACATGCCCAACTGCAGCAACAGCTCCCAAACCGAAGGAGCCAGGACCCAAAGACCTAGCTGGCCTGAAGGGCCCCCAGAGGGCCCCCAAGCAGCCCCTCTCAATTTGGGTCTGGGGGCTTTCGTTGGGCCGGGAACCTGGGAGGTACCTGCAAGGTTGCAGTTCGCGGCCCGAGAAGCACTCTCCGGCCAACATGCCCAACTGCAGCAACAGCTCCCAAAGCGATGGAGCCAGGACCCAAAGACCTAGCTGGCCTGAAGGGCCCCCAGGGGGCCCCCAAGCAGCCCCTCTCAATTTGGGTCTGGGGGCTTTCGTTGGGCCGGGAACCTGGGAGATTCCTGCAAGGTTGCAGTTCGCGGCCCGAGAAGCACTCTCCGGCCAACATGCCCAACTGCAGCAACAGCTCCCAAACCGAAGGAGCCAGGACCCAAAGACCTAGCTGGCCTGAAGGGCCCCCAGGGGGTCCCCAAGCAGCCCCTCTCAATTTGGGTCTGGGGGCTTTCGTTGGGCCGGGAACCTGGGAGATTCCTGCAAGGTTGCAGTTCGCGGCCCGAGAAGCACTCTCCGGCCAACATGCCCAACTGCAGCAACAGCTCCCAAACCGAAGGAGCCAGGACCCAAAGACCTAGCTGGCCTGAAGGGCCCCCAGGGGGCCCCCAAGCAGCCCCTCTCCATTTGGGTCTGGGGGTTTTCGTTGGGCCGGGAACCTGGGAGGTACCTGCAAGGTTGCAGTTCGCGGCCCGAGAAGCACTCTCCGGCCAACATGCCCAACTGCAGCAACAGCTCCCAAACCGAAGGAGCCACGACCCAAAGACCTAGCTGGCCTGAAGGGCCCCCAGGGGGGCCCCAAGCAGCCCCTCTCAATTTGGGTCTGGGGGCTTTCGTTGGGCCGGGAACCTGGGAGAATCCTGCAAGGTTGCAGTTCGCGGCCCGAGAAGCACTCTCCGGCCAACATGCCCAACTGCAGCAACAGCTCCCAAACCGAAGGAGCCAGGACCCAAAGACCTAGCTGGCCTGAAGGGCCCCCAGGGGGCCCCCAAGCAGCCCCTCTCAATTTGGGTCTGGGGGCTTTCGTTGGGCATGGAACCTGGGAGATTCCTGCAAGGTTGCAGTTCGCGGCCCGAGAAGCACTCTCCGGCCAACATGCCCAACTGCAGCAACAGCTCCCAAACCGAAGGAGCCAGGACCCAAAGACCTAGCTGGCCTGAAGGGCCCCCAGGGGGCCCCCAAGCAGCCCCTCTCAATTTGGGTCTGGGGGCTTTCGTTGGGCCGGGAACCTGGGAGATTCCTGCAAGGTTGCAGTTCAAGGCCCGAGAAGCACTCTCCGGCCAACATGCCCAACTGCAGCAACAGCTCCCAAACCGAAGGAGCCAGGACCCAAAGACCTAGCTGGTCTGAAGGGCCCCCAGGGGGCCCCCAAACAGCCCCTCTCCATTTGGGTCTGGGGGCTTTCGTTGGGCATGTATACCTGAGAGGTACCTGCAAGGTTACAGTTCGCGGCCCGAGAAGCACTCTCCGGCCAACATGCACAACTGCAGCAACAGCTCCCAAACCGAATGAGCCAGGACCCAAAGACCTAGCTGGCCTGAAGGGCCCCCAGGGGGCCCCCAAGCAGCCCCTCTCAATTTGGGTCTGGGGGCTTTCGTTGGGCCGGGAACCTGGGAGATTCCTGCAAGGTTGCAGTTCGCGGCCGGAGAAGCACTCTCCGGCCAACATGCCCAACTGCAGCAACAGCTCCCAAACCGAAGGAGCCAGGACCCAAAGACCTAGCTGGCCTGAAGGGCCCCCAGGGGGCCCCCAAGCAGCCCCTCTCCATTTGGGTCTGGGGGTTTTCGTTGGGCCGGGAACCTGGGAGGTACCTGCAAGGTTGCAGTTCGCGGCCCGAGAAGCACTCTCCGGCCAACATGCCCAACTGCAGCAACAGCTCCCAAACCGAAGGAGCCAGGACCCAAAGACCTAGCTGGCCTGAAGGGCCCCCAGAGGGGCCCCAAGCAGCCCCTCTCAATTTGGGTCTGGGGGCTTTCGTTGGGCCGGGAACCTGGGAGAATCCTGCAAGGTTGCAGTTCGCGGCCCGAGAAGCACTCTCCGGCCAACATGCCCAACTGCAGCAACAGCTCCCAAACCGAAGGAGCCAGGACCCAAAGACCTAGCTGGCCTGAAGGGCCCCCAGAGGGCCCCCAAGCAGCCCCTCTCAATTTGGGTCTGGGGGCTTTCGTTGGGCCGGGAACCTGGGAGGTACCTGCAAGGTTGCAGTTCGCGGCCCGAGAAGCACTCTCCGGCCAACATGCCCAACTGCAGCAACAGCTCCCAAAGCGATGGAGCCAGGACCCAAAGACCTAGCTGGCCTGAAGGGCCCCCAGGGGGCCCCCAAGCAGCCCCTCTCAATTTGGGTCTGGGGGCTTTCGTTGGGCCGGGAACCTGGGAGATTCCTGCAAGGTTGCAGTTCGCGGCCCGAGAAGCACTCTCCGGCCAACATGCCCAACTGCAGCAACAGCTCCCAAACCGAAGGAGCCAGGACCCAAAGACCTAGCTGGCCTGAAGGGCCCCCAGGGGGTCCCCAAGCAGCCCCTCTCAATTTGGGTCTGGGGGCTTTCGTTGGGCCGGGAACCTGGGAGATTCCTGCAAGGTTGCAGTTCGCGGCCCGAGAAGCACTCTCCGGCCAACATGCCCAACTGCAGCAACAGCTCCCAAACCGAAGGAGCCAGGACCCAAAGACCTAGCTGGCCTGAAGGGCCCCCAGGGGGCCCCCAAGCAGCCCCTCTCCATTTGGGTCTGGGGGTTTTCGTTGGGCCGGGAACCTGGGAGGTACCTGCAAGGTTGCAGTTCGCGGCCCGAGAAGCACTCTCCGGCCAACATGCCCAACTGCAGCAACAGCTCCCAAACCGAAGGAGCCACGACCCAAAGACCTAGCTGGCCTGAAGGGCCCCCAGGGGGGCCCCAAGCAGCCCCTCTCAATTTGGGTCTGGGGGCTTTCGTTGGGCCGGGAACCTGGGAGAATCCTGCAAGGTTGCAGTTCGCGGCCCGAGAAGCACTCTCCGGCCAACATGCCCAACTGCAGCAACAGCTCCCAAACCGAAGGAGCCAGGACCCAAAGACCTAGCTGGCCTGAAGGGCCCCCAGGGGGCCCCCAAGCAGCCCCTCTCAATTTGGGTCTGGGGGCTTTCGTTGGGCATGGAACCTGGGAGATTCCTGCAAGGTTGCAGTTCGCGGCCCGAGAAGCACTCTCCGGCCAACATGCCCAACTGCAGCAACAGCTCCCAAACCGAAGGAGCCAGGACCCAAAGACCTAGCTGGCCTGAAGGGCCCCCAGGGGGCCCCCAAGCAGCCCCTCTCAATTTGGGTCTGGGGGCTTTCGTTGGGCCGGGAACCTGGGAGATTCCTGCAAGGTTGCAGTTCAAGGCCCGAGAAGCACTCTCCGGCCAACATGCCCAACTGCAGCAACAGCTCCCAAACCGAAGGAGCCAGGACCCAAAGACCTAGCTGGTCTGAAGGGCCCCCAGGGGGCCCCCAAACAGCCCCTCTCCATTTGGGTCTGGGGGCTTTCGTTGGGCATGTATACCTGAGAGGTACCTGCAAGGTTACAGTTCGCGGCCCGAGAAGCACTCTCCGGCCAACATGCACAACTGCAGCAACAGCTCCCAAACCGAATGAGCCAGGACCCAAAGACCTAGCTGGCCTGAAGGGCCCCCAGGGGGCCCCCAAGCAGCCCCTCTCAATTTGGGTCTGGGGGCTTTCGTTGGGCCGGGAACCTGGGAGATTCCTGCAAGGTTGCAGTTCGCGGCCGGAGAAGCACTCTCCGGCCAACATGCCCAACTGCAGCAACAGCTCCCAAAGCGAAGGAGCCAGGACCCAAAGACCTAGCTGGCCTGAAGGGCCCCCAGGGGGCCCCCAAGCAGCCCCTCTCCATTTGGTTCTGGGGGCTTTCTTTAGGCTGAGAACCTGGGAGATTCATGCAAGGTTGCAGTTCGCGGCCCGAGAAGCACTCTCCGGCCAACATGCCCAATATCCAGCA
Source organism: Gallinula chloropus (assembly GCF_964237585.1). Taxonomy (NCBI): domain Eukaryota; kingdom Metazoa; phylum Chordata; class Aves; order Gruiformes; family Rallidae; genus Gallinula; species Gallinula chloropus. The sequence continues at coordinate 403,301 of NW_028168547.1, read as the reverse complement.
ACAGCTCCCAAAGCAAAGGAGCCAGGACCCAAAGACCTAGCTGGCCTGAAGGGCCCCCAGGGGGCCACCAAGCAGCCCCTCTCCATTTGGGTCTGGGGGCTTTCGTTGGGCATGTATACCTGAGAGGTACCTGCAAGTTACAGTTCGCGGCCCGAGAAGCACTCTCCGGCCAACATGCCCAACTGCAGCAACAACTCCCAAAGCGAAGGAGCCAGGACCCAAAGACCTAGCTGGCCTGAAGTGCCCCCAGGGAGTCCCCAAGCAGCCCCTCTCCATTTGGGTCTGGGGGCTTTCGTTGGGCGGGGAACCTGGGAGATTCATGCAAGGTTGCAGTTCGCGGCCCGAGAAGCACTCTCCGGCCAACATGCCCAACTGCAGCAACAGCTCCCAAAGCGAAGGAGCCAGGACCCAAAGACCTAGCTGGCCTGAAGGGCCCCCAGGGGGCCCCCAAGCAGCCCCTCTCCATTTGGGTCTGGGGGCTTTTGTTGGGCCGGGAACCTGGGAGATTCCTGCAAGGTTACAGTTCGAGGCCCGAGAAGCACTCTCCGGCCAACATGCACAACTGCAGCAACAGCTCCCAAACCGAAGGAGCCACGCCCCAAAGACCTAGCTGGCCTGAAGGGCCCCCAGGGGGCCCCCAAGCAGCCCCTCTCCATTTGGGTCTGGGGGTTTTCGTTGGGCCGGGAACCTGGGAGGTACCTGCAAGGTTGCAGTTGGCGGCCCGAGAAGCACTCTCCGGCCAACATGCCCAACTGCAGCAACAGCTCCCAAACCGAAGGAGCCAGGACCCAAAGACCTAGCTGGCCTGAAGGGCCCCCAGGGGGCCCCCAAGCAGCCCCTCTCAATTTGGGTCTGGGGGCTTTCGTTGGGCCGGGAACCTGGGAGAATCCTGCAAGGTTGCAGTTCGCGGCCCGAGAAGCACTCTCCGGCCAACATGCCCAACTGCAGCAACAGCTCCCAAACCGAAGGAGCCAGGACCCAAAGACCTAGCTGGCCTGAAGGGCCCCCAGGGGGCCCCCAAGCAGCCCCTCTCCATTTGGGTCTGGGGGCTTTCGTTGGGCCGGGAACCTGGGAGATTCCTGCAAGGTTGCAGTTCGCAGACCGAGAAGCACTCTCCGGCCAACATGCCCAACTGCAGCAACAGCTCCCAAACCGAAGGAGCCAGGACCCAAAGACCTAGCTGGCCTGAAGGGCCCCCATGGGGCCCCCAAGGAGCTCCTCTCCATTTGGGTCTGGGGGCTTTCGTTGGGCATGTATACCTGAGAGGTACCTGCAAGGTTACAGTTCGCGGCCCGAGAAGCACTCTCCGGCCAACATGCCCAACTGCAGCAACAGCTCCCAAAGCGAAGGAGCCAGGACCCAAAGACCTAGCTGGCCTGAAGTGCCCCCAGGGGGTCCCCAAGCAGCCCCTCTCCATTTGGGTCTGGGGGCTTTCGTTGGGCGGGGAACCTGGGAGATTCATGCAAGGTTGCAGTTCGCGGCCCGAGAAGCACTCTCCGGCCAACATGCACAACTGCAGCAACAGCTCCCAAACCGAAGGAGCCAGGACCCAAAGACCTAGCTGGCCTGAAGGGCCCCAGGGGGCCCCCAAGCAGCCCCTCTCAATTTGGGTCTGGGGGCTTTCGTTGGGCCGGGAACCTGGGAGATTCCTGCAAGGTTGCAGTTCGCGGCCGGAGAAGCACTCTCCGGCCAACATGCCCAACTGCAGCAACAGCTCCCAAACCGAAGGAGCCAGGACCCAAAGACCTAGCTGGCCTGAAGGGCCCCCAGGGGGCCCCCAAGCAGCCCCTCTCAATTTGGGTCTGGGGGCTTTCGTTGGGCATGGAACATGGGAGATTCCTGCAAGGTTGCAGTTCGCGGCCCGAGAAGCACTCTCCGGCCAACATGCCCAACTGCAGCAACAGCTCCCAAACCGAAGGAGCCAGGACCCAAAGACCTAGCTGGCCTGAAGGGCCCCCAGTGGGCCCCCAAGCAGCCCCTCTCCATTTGGGTCTGGGGGCTTTCGTTGGGCCGGGAACGTGGGAGATTCCTGCAAGGTTACAGTTCGCGGCCCGAGAAGCACTCTCCGGCCAACATGCCCAACTGCAGCAACAGCTCCCAAACCGAAGGAGCCAGGACCCAAAGACCTAGTTGGCCTGAAGGGCCCCCAGGGGGCCCCCAAGCAGCCCCTCTCCATTTGGGTCTGGGGGCTTTCGTTGGGCCGGGAACCTGGGAGATTCATGCAAGGTTGCAGTTCGCGGCCCGAGAAGCACTCTCCGGCCAACATGCCCAACTGCAGCAACAGCTCCCAAAACGAAGGAGCCACGACCCAAAGACCTAGCTGGCCTGAAGGGCCCCCAGGGGGGCCCCAAGCAGCCCCTCTCCATTTGGGTCTGGGGGCTTTCGTTGGGCCGGGAACCTGGGAGATTCCTGCAAGGTTGCAGTTCGCGGCCCGAGAAGCACTCTCCGGCCAACATGTCCAACTGCAGCAACAGCTCCCAAACCGAAGGAGCCAGGACCCAAAGACCTAGCTGGCCTGAAGGGCCCCCAGGGGGCCCCCAAGCAGCCCCTCTCAATTTGGGTCTGGGGGCTTTCGTTGGGCCGGGAACCTGGGAGATTCCTGCAAGGTTGCAGTTCGCGGCCCGAGAAGCACTCTCCGGCCAACATGCCCAACTGCAGCAACAGCTCCCAAACCGAAGGAGCCAGGACCCAAAGACCTAGCTGGCCTGAAGGGCCCCCAGGGGGGCCCCAAGCAGCCCCTCTCAATTTGGGTCTGGGGGCTTTCGTTGGGCCGGGAACCTGGGAGATTCCTGCAAGGTTGCAGTTCGCGGCCGGAGAAGCACTCTCCGGCCAACATGCCCAACTGCAGCAACAGCTCCCAAACCGAAGGAGCCAGGACCCAAAGACCTAGCTGGCCTGAAGGGCCCCCAGGGGGCCCCCAAGCAGCCCCTCTCCATTTGGGTCTGGGGGCTTTCTTTAGGCTGAGAACCTGGGAGATTCATGCAAGGTTGCAGTTCGCGGCCCGAGAAGCACTCTCCGGCCAACATGCCCAATATCCAGCAACAGCTCCCAAAGCAAAGGAGCCAGGACCCAAAGACCTAGCTGGCCTGAAGGGCCCTCAGAAGGCCACCAAGCAGCCCCTCTCCATTTGGGTCTGGGGGCTTTCGTTGGGCATGTATACCTGAGAGGTACCTGCAAGTTACAGTTCGCGGCCCGAGAAGCACTCTCCGGCCAACATGCCCAACTGCAGCAACAGCTCCCAAAGCGAAGGAGCCAGGACCCAAAGACCTAGCTGGCCTGAAGTGCCCCCAGGGGGTCCCCAAGCAGCCCCTCTCCATTTGGGTCTGGGGGCTTTCGTTGGGCGGGGAACCTGGGAGATTCATGCAAGGTTGCAGTTCGCGGCCCGAGAAGCACTCTCCGGCCAACATGCACAACTGCAGCAACAGCTCCCAAACCGAAGGAGCCACGCCCCAAAGACCTAGCTGGCCTGAAGGGCCCCCAGGGGGCCCCCAAGCAGCCCCTCTCCATTTGGGTCTGGGGGTTTTCGTTGGGCCGGGAACCTGGGAGGTACCTGCAAGGTTGCAGTTCGCGGCCCGAGAAGCACTCTCCGGCCAACATGCCCAACTGCAGCAACAGCTCCCAAACCGAAGGAGCCAGGACCCAAAGACCTAGCTGGCCTGAAGGGCCCCCAGGGGGGCCCCAAGCAGCCCCTCTCAATTTGGGTCTGGGGGCTTTCGTTGGGCCGGGAACCTGGGAGAATCCTGCAAGGTTGCAGTTCGCAGCCCGAGAAGCACTCTCCGGCCAACATGCCCAACTGCAGCAACAGCTCCCAAAGCGAAGGAGCCAGGACCCAAAGACCTAGCTGGCCTGAAGGGCCCCCAGGGGGCCCCCAAGCAGCCCCTCTCAATTTGGGTCTGGGGGCTTTCGTTGGGCCGGGAACCTGGGAGAATCCTGCAAGGTTGCAGTTCGCGGCCCGAGAAGCACTCTCCGGCCAACATGCCCAACTGCAGCAACAGCTCCCAAAGCGAAGGAGCCAGGACCCAAAGACCTAGCTGGCCTGAAGGGCCCCCAGGGGGCCCCCAAGCAGCCCCTCTCCATTTGGGTCTGGGGGCTTTCGTTGGGCCGGGAACCTGGGAGATTCCTGCAAGGTTGCAGTTCGCAGACCGAGAAGCACTCTCCGGCCAACATGCCCAACTGCAGCAACAGCTCCCAAACCGAAGGAGCCAGGACCCAAAGACCTAGCTGGCCTGAAGGGCCCCCATGGGGCCCCCAAGCAGCCCCTCTCCATTTGGGTCTGGGGGCTTTTGTTGGGCCGGGAACCTGGGAGAATCCTGCAAGGTTACAGTTCGCGGCCCGAGAAGCACTCTCCGGCCAACATGCCCAACTGCAGCAACAGCTCCCAAACCGAAGGAGCCAGGACCCAAAGACCTAGCTGGCCTGAAGGGCCCCCAGGGGGCCCCCAAGCAGCCCCTCTCCATTTGGGTCTGGGGGTTTTCGTTGGGCCGGGAACCTGGGAGGTACCTGCAAGGTTGCAGTTGGCGGCCCGAGAAGCACTCTCCGGCCAACATGCCCAACTGCAGCAACAGCTCCCAAACCGAAGGAGCCAGGACCCAAAGACCTAGCTGGCCTGAAGGGCCCCAGGGGGCCCCCAAGCAGCCCCTCTCAATTTGGGTCTGGGGGCTTTCGTTGGGCCGGGAACCTGGGAGATTCCTGCAAGGTTGCAGTTCGCGGCCGGAGAAGCACTCTCCGGCCAACATGCCCAACTGCAGCAACAGCTCCCAAACCGAAGGAGCCAGGACCCAAAGACCTAGCTGGCCTGAAGGGCCCCCAGGGGGCCCCCAAGCAGCCCCTCTCAATTTGGGTCTGGGGGCTTTCGTTGGGCATGGAACATGGGAGATTCCTGCAAGGTTGCAGTTCGCGGCCCGAGAAGCACTCTCCGGCCAACATGCCCAACTGCAGCAACAGCTCCCAAACCGAAGGAGCCAGGACCCAAAGACCTAGCTGGCCTGAAGGGCCCCCAGTGGGCCCCCAAGCAGCCCCTCTCCATTTGGGTCTGGGGGCTTTCGTTGGGCCGGGAACGTGGGAGATTCCTGCAAGGTTACAGTTCGCGGCCCGAGAAGCACTCTCCGGCCAACATGCCCAACTGCAGCAACAGCTCCCAAAACGAAGGAGCCAGGACCCAAAGACCTAGTTGGCCTGAAGGGCCCCCAGGGGGCCCCCAAGCAGCCCCTCTCCATTTGGGTCTGGGGGCTTTCGTTGGGCCGGGAACCTGGGAGATTCATGCAAGGTTGCAGTTCGCGGCCCGAGAAGCACTCTCCGGCCAACATGCCCAACTGCAGCAACAGCTCCCAAAACGAAGGAGCCACGACCCAAAGACCTAGCTGGCCTGAAGGGCCCCCAGGGGGGCCCCAAGCAGCCCCTCTCCATTTGGGTCTGGGGGCTTTCGTTGGGCCGGGAACCTGGGAGATTCCTGCAAGGTTGCAGTTCGCGGCCCGAGAAGCACTCTCCGGCCAACATGTCCAACTGCAGCAACAGCTCCCAAACCGAAGGAGCCAGGACCCAAAGACCTAGCTGGCCTGAAGGGCCCCCAGGGGGCCCCCAAGCAGCCCCTCTCAATTTGGGTCTGGGGGCTTTCGTTGGGCCGGGAACCTGGGAGATTCCTGCAAGGTTGCAGTTCGCGGCCCGAGAAGCACTCTCCGGCCAACATGCCCAACTGCAGCAACAGCTCCCAAACCGAAGGAGCCAGGACCCAAAGACCTAGCTGGCCTGAAGGGCCCCCAGGGGGGCCCCAAGCAGCCCCTCTCAATTTGGGTCTGGGGGCTTTCGTTGGGCCGGGAACCTGGGAGATTCCTGCAAGGTTGCAGTTCGCGGCCGGAGAAGCACTCTCCGGCCAACATGCCCAACTGCAGCAACAGCTCCCAAACCGAAGGAGCCAGGACCCAAAGACCTAGCTGGCCTGAAGGGCCCCCAGGGGGCCCCCAAGCAGCCCCTCTCCATTTGGGTCTGGGGGCTTTCTTTAGGCTGAGAACCTGGGAGATTCATGCAAGGTTGCAGTTCGCGGCCCGAGAAGCACTCTCCGGCCAACATGCCCAATATCCAGCAACAGCTCCCAAAGCAAAGGAGCCAGGACCCAAAGACCTAGCTGGCCTGAAGGGCCCCCAGAAGGCCACCAAGCAGCCCCTCTCCATTTGGGTCTGGGGGCTTTCGTTGGGCATGTATACCTGAGAGGTACCTGCAAGTTACAGTTCGCGGCCCGAGAAGCACTCTCCGGCCAACATGCCCAACTGCAGCAACAGCTCCCAAAGCGAAGGAGCCAGGACCCAAAGACCTAGCTGGCCTGAAGTGCCCCCAGGGGGTCCCCAAGCAGCCCCTCTCCATTTGGGTCTGGGGGCTTTCGTTGGGCGGGGAACCTGGGAGATTCATGCAAGGTTGCAGTTCGCGGCCCGAGAAGCACTCTCCGGCCAACATGCACAACTGCAGCAACAGCTCCCAAACCGAAGGAGCCACGCCCCAAAGACCTAGCTGGCCTGAAGGGCCCCCAGGGGGCCCCCAAGCAGCCCCTCTCCATTTGGGTCTGGGGGTTTTCGTTGGGCCGGGAACCTGGGAGGTACCTGCAAGGTTGCAGTTCGCGGCCCGAGAAGCACTCTCCGGCCAACATGCCCAACTGCAGCAACAGCTCCCAAACCGAAGGAGCCAGGACCCAAAGACCTAGCTGGCCTGAAGGGCCCCCAGGGGGGCCCCAAGCAGCCCCTCTCAATTTGGGTCTGGGGGCTTTCGTTGGGCCGGGAACCTGGGAGAATCCTGCAAGGTTGCAGTTCGCAGCCCGAGAAGCACTCTCCGGCCAACATGCCCAACTGCAGCAACAGCTCCCAAAGCGAAGGAGCCAGGACCCAAAGACCTAGCTGGCCTGAAGGGCCCCCAGGGGGCCCCCAAGCAGCCCCTCTCAATTTGGGTCTGGGGGCTTTCGTTGGGCCGGGAACCTGGGAGAATCCTGCAAGGTTGCAGTTCGCGGCCCGAGAAGCACTCTCCGGCCAACATGCCCAACTGCAGCAACAGCTCCCAAAGCGAAGGAGCCAGGACCCAAAGACCTAGCTGGCCTGAAGGGCCCCCAGGGGGCCCCCAAGCAGCCCCTCTCCATTTGGGTCTGGGGGCTTTCGTTGGGCCGGGAACCTGGGAGATTCCTGCAAGGTTGCAGTTCGCAGACCGAGAAGCACTCTCCGGCCAACATGCCCAACTGCAGCAACAGCTCCCAAACCGAAGGAGCCAGGACCCAAAGACCTAGCTGGCCTGAAGGGCCCCCATGGGGCCCCCAAGCAGCCCCTCTCCATTTGGGTCTGGGGGCTTTTGTTGGGCCGGGAACCTGGGAGAATCCTGCAAGGTTACAGTTCGCGGCCCGAGAAGCACTCTCCGGCCAACATGCCCAACTGCAGCAACAGCTCCCAAACCGAAGGAGCCAGGACCCAAAGACCTAGCTGGCCTGAAGGGCCCCCAGGGGGCCCCCAAGCAGCCCCTCTCCATTTGGGTCTGGGGGCTTTCGTTGGGCCGGGAACCTGGGAGGTACCTGCAAGGTTGCAGTTCGCGGCCCGAGAAGCACTCTCCGGCCAACATGCCCAACTGCAGCAACAGCTCCCAAACCGAAGGAGCCAGGACCCAAAGACCTAGCTGGCCTGAAGGGCCCCCATGGGGCCCCCAAGGAGCTCCTCTCCATTTGGGTCTGGGGGCTTTCGTTGGGCCGGGAACCTGGGAGAATCCTGCAAGGTTGCAGTTCGCGGCCCGAGAAGCACTCTCCGGCCAACATGCCCAACTGCAGCAACAGCTCCCAAACCGAAGGAGCCAGGACCCAAAGACCTAGCTGGCCTGAAGGGCCCCCATGGGGCCCCCAAGGAGCTCCTCTCCATTTGGGTCTGGGGGCTTTCGTTGGGCATGTATACCTGACAGGTACCTGCAAGGTTACAGTTCGCGGCCCGAGAAGCACTCTCCGGCCAACATGCCCAACTGCAGCAACAGCTCCCAAAGCGAAGGAGCCAGGACCCAAAGACCTAGCTGGCCTGAAGTGCCCCCAGGGGGTCCCCAAGCAGCCCCTCTCCATTTGGGTCTGGGGGCTTTCGTTGGGCGGGGAACCTGGGAGGTACATGCAAGGTTGCCGTTCGCGGCCCGAGAAGCACTCTCCGGCCAACATGCCCTACTGCAGCAACAGCTCCCAAAGCGAAGGAGCCAGGACCCAAAGACCTAGCTGGCCTGAAGGGCCCCCAGGGGGCCCCCAAGCAGCCCCTCTCCATTTGGGTCTGGGGGCTTTCGTTGGGCCGGGAACCTGGGAGAGTCCTGCAAGGTTGCAGTTCGCGGCCCGAGAAGCACTCTCCGGCCAACATGCCCAACTGCAGCAACAGCTCCCAAACCGAAGGAGCCAGGACCCAAAGACCTAGCTGGCCTGAAGGGCCCCTAGGGTGGCCCCAAGCAGCCCCTCTCAATTTGGGTCTGGGGGCTTTCGTTGGGCCGGGAACCTTGGAGAATCCTGCAAGGTTGCAGTTCGCGGCCCGAGAAGCACTCTCCGGCCAACATGCCCAACTGCAGCAACAGCTCCCAAACCGAAGGAGCCAGGACCCAAAGACCTAGCTGGCCTGAAGGGCCCCCAGGGGGCCCCCAAGCAGCCCCTCTCAATTTGGGTCTGGGGGTTTTCGTTGGGCCGGGAACCTGGGAGGTACCTGCAAGGTTGCAGTTCGCGGCCCGAGAAGCACTCTCCGGCCAACATGCCCAACTGCAGCAACAGCTCCCAAAGCGAAGGAGCCAGGACCCAAAGACCTAGCTGGCCTGAAGGGCCCCCAGAGGGGCCCCAAGCAGCCCCTCTCAATTTGGGTCTGGGGGCTTTCGTTGGGCATGTATACCTGAGAGGTACCTGCAAGTTACAGTTCGCGGCCCGAGAAGCACTCTCCGGCCAACATGCCCAACTGCAGCAACAGCTCCCAAAGCGAAGGAGCCAGGACCCAAAGACCTAGCTGGCCTGAAGGGCCCCCAGGGGGCCCCCAAGCAGCCCCTCTCAATTTGGGTCTGGGGGCTTTCGTTGGGCCGGGAACCTGGGAGGTACCTGCAAGGTTGCAGTTCGCGGCCCGAGAAGCACTCTCCGGCCAACATGCCCAACTGCAGCAACAGCTCCCAAAGCGAAGGAGCCAGGACCCAAAGACCTAGCTGGCCTGAAGGGCCCCCAGGGGGGCCCCAAGCAGCCCCTCTTAATTTGGGTCTGGGGGCTTTCCTTGGGCCGGGAACCTGGGAGAATCCTGCAAGGTTGCAGTTCGCGGCCCGAGAAGCACTCTCCGGCCAACATGCCCAACTGCAGCAACAGCTCCCAAAGCGAAGGAGCCAGGACCCAAAGACCTAGCTGGCCTGAAGGGCCCCCAGGGGGCCCCCAAGCAGCCCCTCTCAATTTGGGTCTGGGGGTTTTCGTTGGCCCGGGAACCTGGGAGAATCCTGCAAGGTTGCAGTTCGCGGCCCGAGAAGCACTCTCTGGCCAACATGCCCAACTGCAGCAACAGCTCCCAAAGCGAAGGAGCCAGGACCCAAAGACCTAGCTGGCCTGAAGGGCCCCCAGGGGGCCCCCAAGCAGCCCATCTCAATTTGGGTCTGGGGGCTTTCGTTGGGCATGGAACATGGGAGATTCCTGCAAGGTTGCAGTTCGCGGCCCGAGAAGCACTCTCCGCCCAACATGCACAACTGCAGCAACAGCTCCCAAACCGAAGGAGCCAGGACCCAAAGACCTAGCTGGCCTGAAGGGCCCCCATGGGGCCCCCAAGCAGCCCCTCTCCATTTGGGTCTGGGGACTTTTGTTGGGCCGGGAACCTGGGAGAATCCTGCAAGGTTACAGTTCGCGGCCCGAGAAGCACTCTCCGGCCAACATGCCCAACTGCAGCAACAGCTCCCAAACCGAAGGAGCCAGGACCCAAAGACCTAGCTGGCCTGAAGGGCCCCCAGGGGGCCCCCAAGCAGCCCCTCTCCATTTGGGTCTGGGGGCTTTCTTTGGGCCGGGAACCTGGGAGGTACCTGCAAGGTTGCAGTTCGCGGCCCGAGAAGCACTCTCCGGCCAACATGCCCAACTGCAGCAACAGCTCCCAAACCGAAGGAGCCAGGACCCAAAGACCTAGCTGGCCTGAAGGGCCCCCATGGGGCCCCCAAGGAGCTCCTCTCCATTTGGGTCTGGGGGCTTTCGTTGGGCCGGGAACCTGGGAGGTACCTGCAAGGTTGCAGTTCGCGGCCCGAGAAGCACTCTCCGGCCAACATGCCCAACTGCAGCAACAGCTCCCAAACCGAAGGAGCCAGGACCCAAAGACCTAGCTGGCCTGAAGGGCCCCCATGGGGCCCCCAAGGAGCTCCTCTCCATTTGGGTCTGGGGGCTTTCGTTGGGCATGTATACCTGAGAGGTACCTGCAAGGTTACAGTTCGCGGCCCGAGAAGCACTCTCCGGCCAACATGCCCAACTGCAGCAACAGCTCCCAAAGCGAAGGAGCCAGGACCCAAAGACCTAGCTGGCCTGAAGTGCCCCCAGGGGGTCCCCAAGCAGCCCCTCTCCATTTGGGTCTGGGGGCTTTCTTTGGGCGGGGAACCTGGGAGGTACATGCAAGGTTGCCGTTCGCGGCCCGAGAAGCACTCTCCGGCCAACATGCCCTACTGCAGCAACAGCTCCCAAAGCGAAGGAGCCAGGACCCAAAGACCTAGCTGGCCTGAAGGGCCCCCAGGGGGCCCCCAAGCAGCCCCTCTCAATTTGGGTCTGGGGGCTTTCGTTGGGCCGGGAACCTGGGAGAATCCTGCAAGGTTGCAGTTCGCGGCCCGAGAAGCACTCTCCGGCCAACATGCCCAACTGCAGCAACAGCTCCCAAACCGAAGGAGCCAGGACCCAAAGACCTAGCTGGCCGGAAGGGCCCCCAGGGGGCCCCCAAGCAGCCCCTCTCCATTTGGGTCTGGGGGCTTTCGTTGGGCATGGAACCTGGGAGATTCCTGCAAGGTTGTAGTTCGCGGCCCGAGAAGCACTCTCCGGCCAACATGCCCAACTGCAGCAACAGCTCCCAAACCGAAGGAGCCAGGACCCAAAGACCTAGCTGGCCTGAAGTGCCCCCAGGGGGTCCCCAAGCAGCCCCTCTCAATTTGCGTCTGGGGGCTTTCGTTGGGCGGGGAACCTGGGAGATTCATGCAAGGTTGCAGTTCGCGGCCCGAGAAGCACTCTCCGGCCAACATGCTCAACTGCAGCAACAGCTCCCAAACCGAAGGAGCCAGGACCCAAAGACCTAGCTGGCCTGAAGGGCCCCCAGGGGGCCCCCAAGCAGCCCCTCTCAATTTGGGTCTGGGGGCTTTCGTTGGGCCGGGAACCTGGGAGATTCCTGCAAGGTTGCAGTTCGCGGCCGGAGAAGCACTCTCCGGCCAACATGCCCAACTGCAGCAACAGCTCCCAAACCGAAGGAGCCAGGACCCAAAGACCTAGCTGGCCTGAAGGGCCCCCAGAAGGCCTCCAAGCAGCCCCTCTCCATTTGGGTCTGGGGGCTTTCGTTGGGCATGTATACCTGAGAGGTACCTGCAAGTTACAGTTCGCGGCCCGAGAAGCACTCTCCGGCCAACATGCCCAACTGCAGCAACAGCTCCCAAACCGAAGGAGCCAGGACCCAAAGACCTAGCTGGCCTGAAGTGCCCCCAGGGGGCCCCCAAGCAGCCCCTCTCCATTTGGGTCTGGGGGTTTTCGTTGGGCCGGGAACCTGGGAGGTACCTGCAAGGTTGCAGTTCGCGGCCCGAGAAGCACTCTCCGGCCAACATGCCCAACTGCAGCAACAGCTCCCAAACCGAAGGAGCCAGGACCCAAAGACCTAGCTGGCCTGAAGGGCCCCCAGGGCGGCCCCAAGCAGCCCCTCTCCATTTGGGTCTGGGGGTTTTCGTTGTGCCGGGAACCTGGGAGAATCCTGCAAGGTTGCAGTTCGCGGCCCGAGAAGCACTCTCCGGCCAACATGCCCAACTGCAGCAACAGCTCCCAAAGCGAAGGAGCCAGGACCCAAAGACCTAGCTGGCCTGAAGGGCCCCCAGGGGGCCCCAAAGCAGACCCTCTCAATTTGGGTCTGGGGGCTTTCGTTGGGCCGGGAACCTGGGAGAATCCTGCAAGGTTGCAGTTCGCGGCCCGAGAAGCACTCTCCGGCCAACATGCCCATCTGCAGCAACAGCTCCCAAACCGAAGGAGCCAGGACCCAAAGACCTAGCTGGCCTGAAGGGCCCCCAGGGGGGCCCCAAGCAGCCCCTCTCAATTTGGGTCTGGGGGCTTTCGTTGGGCCGGGAAGCTGGGAGAATCCTGCAAGGTTGCAGTTCGCGGCCCGAGAAGCACTCTCCGGCCAACATGCCCAACTGCAGCAACAGCTCCCAAACCGAAGGAGCCAGGACCCAAAGACCTAGCTGGCCTGAAGTGCCCCCAGGGTGTCCCCAAGCAGCCCCTCTCAATTTGGGTCTGGGGGCTTTCGTTGGGCGGGGAACCTGGGAGATTCATGCAAGGTTGCAGTTCGCGGCCCGAGAAGCACTCTCCGGCCAACATGCCCAACTGCAGCAACAGCTCCCAAACCGAAGGAGCCAGGACCCAAAGACCTAGCTGGCCTGAAGGGCCCCCAGGGGGCCCCCAAGCAGCCCCTCTCCATTTGGGTCTGGGGGCTTTCTTTAGGCTGAGAACCTGGGAGATACCAGCAAGGTTGCAGTTCGCGGCCCGAGAAGCACTCTCCGGCCAACATGCCCAATATCCAGCAACAGCTCCCAAACCGAAGGAGCCAGGACCCAAAGACCTAGCTGGCCTGAAGGGCCCCCAGAAGTCCACCAAGCAGCCCCTCTCCATTTGGGTCTGGGGGCTTTCGTTGGTCATGTATACCTGAGAGGTACCTGCAAGTTACAGTTCGCGGCCCGAGAAGCACTCTCCGGCCAACATGCCCAACTGCAGCAACAGCTCCCAAAGCGAAGGAGCCAGGACCCAAAGACCTAGCTGTCCTGAAGGGCCCCCATGGGGCCCCCAAGCAGCCCCTCTCCATTTGGGTCTGGGGGTTTTCGTTGGGCCGGGAACCTGGGAGGTACCTGCAAGGTTGCAGTTCGCGGCCCGAGAAGCACTCTCCGGCCAACATGCCCAACTGCAGCAACAGCTCCCAAACCGAAGGAGCCAGGACCCAAAGACCTAGCTGGCCTGAAGGGCCCCCAGGGTGGCCCCAAGCAGCCCCTCTCCATTTGGGTCTGGGGGTTTTCGTTGGGCCGGGAACCTGGGAGAATCCTGCAAGGTTGCAGTTCGCGGCCCGAGAAGCACTCTCCGGCCAACATGCCCAACTGCAGCAACAGCTCCCAAAGCGAAGGAGCCAGGACCCAAAGACCTAGCTGGCCTGAAGTGCCCCCAGGGGGTCCCCAAGCAGCCCCTCTCCATTTGGGTCTGGGGGCTTTCGTTGGGCGGGGAACCTGGGAGATTCATGCAAGGTTGCAGTTCGCGGCCCGAGAAGCACTCTCCGGCCAACATGCCCAACTGCAGCAACAGCTCCCAAACCGAAGGAGCCAGGACCCAAAGACCTAGCTGGCCTGAAGGGCCCCCAGGGGGCCCCCAAGCAGCCCCTCTCAATTTGGGTCTGGGGGCTTTCGTTGGGCCGGGAACCTGGGAGATTCCTGCAAGGTTGCAGTTCGCGGCCGGAGAAGCACTCTCCGGCCAACATGCCCAACTGCAGCAACAGCTCCCAAAGCGAAGGAGCCAGGACCCAAAGACCTAGCTGGCCTGAAGGGCCCCCTGGGGGCCCCCAAGCAGCCCCTCTCCATTTGGTTGTGGGGGTTTTCTTTAGGCTGAGAACCTGGGAGATTCATGCAAGGTTGCAGTTCGCGGCCCGAGAAGCACTCTCCGCCCAACATGCACAACTGCAGCAACAGCTCCCAAACCGAAGGAGCCAGGACCCAAAGACCTAGCTGGCCTGAAAGGCCCCCAGGGGCCCCCCAAACAGCCCCTCTCCATTTGGGTCTGGGGGCTTTTGTTGGGCCGGGAACCTGGGAGATTCCTGCAAGGTTGCAGTTCGCGGCCCGAGAAGCACTCTCCGGCCAACATGCCCAACTGCAGCAACAGCTCCCAAACCGAATGAGCCAGGACACAAAGACCTAGCTGGCCTGAAGGGCCCCCAGGGGGCCCCCAAGCAGCCCCTCTCCATTTGGGTCTGGGGGCTTTCGTTGGGCATGTATACCTGAGAGGTACCTGCAAGGTTGCAGTTCGCGGCCCGAGAAGCACTCTCCGGCCAACATGCCCAACTGCCGCAACAGCTCCCAAAGCGAAGGAGCCAGGACCCAAAGACCTAGCTGGCCTGAAGGGCCCCCAGGGGGCCCCCAAGCAGCCCCTCTCAATTTGGGTCTGGGGGCTTTCGTTGGGCCGGGAACCTGGGAGATTCCTGCAAGGTTGCAGTTCGCGGCCCGAGAAGCACTCTCCGGCCAACATGCCCAACTGCAGCAACAGCTCCCAAACCGAAGGAGCCAGGACCCAAAGACCTAGCTGGCCTGAAGGGCCCCCATGGGGCCCCCAAGGAGCTCCTCTCCATTTGGGTCTGGGGGCTTTCATTGGGCGGGGAACCAGGGAGATTCATGCAAGGTTGCAGTTCGCTGCCCGAGAAGCACTCTCCGGCCAACATGCCCAACTGCAGCAACAGCTCCCAAAGCGAAGGAGCCAGGACCCAAAGACCTAGCTGGCCTGAAGGGCCCCCAGAGGGGCCCCAAGCAGCCCCTCTCAATTTGGGTCTGGGGGCTTTCGTTGGGCATGTATACCTGAGAGGTACCTGCAAGTTACAGTTCGCGGCCCGAGAAGCACTCTCCGGCCAACATGCCCAACTGCAGCAACAGCTCCCAAAGCGAAGGAGCCAGGACCCAAAGACCTAGCTGGCCTGAAGGGCCCCCAGGGGGCCCCCAAGCAGCCCCTCTCCATTTGGGTCTGGGGGCTTTCGTTGGGCCGGGAACCTGGGAGAATCCTGCAAGGTTGCAGTTCGCGGCCCGAGAAGCACTCTCCGGCCAACATGCACAACTGCAGCAACAGCTCCCAAACCGAAGGAGCCAGGACCCAAAGACCTAGCTGGCCTGAAGGGCCCCCAGGGGGGCCCCAAGCAGCCCCTCTCAATTTGGGTCTGGGGGCTTTCGTTGGGCCGGGAACCTGGGAGAATCCTGCAAGGTTGCAGTTCGCGGCCCGAGAAGCACTCTCCGGCCAACATGCCCAACTGCAGCAACAGCTCCCAAACCGAAGGAGCCAGGACCCAAAGACCTAGCTGGCCTGAAGGGCCCCCAGGGGGCCCCCAAACAGCCCCTCTCAATTTGGGTCTGGGGGCTTTCGTTGGGCCGGGAACCTGGGAGATTCCTGCAAGGTTGCAGTTCGCAGACCGAGAAGCACTCTCCGGCCAACATGCCCAACTGCAGCAACAGCTCCCAAACCGAAGGAGCCAGGACCCAAAGACCTAGCTGGCCTGAAGGGCCCCCATGGGGCCCCCAAGGAGCTATCCTCCATTTGGGTCTGGGGGCTTTCGTTGGGCATGTATACCGGAGAGGTACCTGCAAGGTTACAGTTCGCGGCCAGAGAAGCACTCTCCGGCCAACATGCCCAACTGCAGCAACAGCTCCCAAAGCGAAGGAGCCAGGACCCAAAGACCTAGCTGGCCTGAAGTGCCCCCAGGGGGTCCCCAAGCAGCCCCTCTCCATTTGGGTCTGGGGGCTTTCGTTGGGCGGGGAACCTGGGAGATTCATGCAAGGTTGCAGTTCGCGGCCCGAGAAGCACTCTCCGGCCAACATGCACAACTGCAGCAACAGCTCCCAAACCGAAGGAGCCAGGACCCAAAGACCTAGCTGGCCTGAAGGGCCCCAGGGGGCCCCCAAGCAGCCCCTCTCAATTTGGGTCTGGGGGCTTTCGTTGGGCCGGGAACCTGGGAGATTCCTGCAAGGTTGCAGTTCGCGGCCCGAGAAGCACTCTCCGGCCAACATGCCCAACTGCAGCAACAGCTCCCAAACCGAAGGAGCCAGGACCCAAAGACCTAGCTGGCCTGAAAGGCCCCCAGGGGCCCCCCAAACAGCCCCTCTCCATTTGGGTCTGGGGGCTTTTGTTGGGCCGGGAACCTGGGAGATTCCTGCAAGGTTGCAGTTCGCGGCCCGAGAAGCACTCTCCGGCCAACATGCCCAACTGCAGCAACAGCTCCCAAACCGAATGAGCCAGGACACAAAGACCTAGCTGGCCTGAAGGGCCCCCAGGGGGCCCCCAAGCAGCCCCTCTCCATTTGGGTCTGGGGGCTTTCGTTGGGCATGTATACCTGAGAGTTACCTGCAAGGTTGCAGTTCGCGGCCCGAGAAGCACTCTCCGGCCAACATGCCCAACTGCCGCAACAGCTCCCAAAGCGAAGGAGCCAGGACCCAAAGACCTAGCTGGCCTGAAGGGCCCCCAGGGGGCCCCCAAGCAGCCCCTCTCAATTTGGGTCTGGGGGCTTTCGTTGGGCCGGGAACCTGGGAGATTCCTGCAAGGTTGCAGTTCGCGGCCCGAGAAGCACTCTCCGGCCAACATGGCCAACTGCAGCAACAGCTCCCAAACCGAAGGAGCCAGGACCCAAAGACCTAGCTGGCCTGAAGGGCCCCCATGGGGCCCCCAAGGAGCTCCTCTCCATTTGGGTCTGGGGGCTTTCATTGGGCGGGGAACCAGGGAGATTCATGCAAGGTTGCAGTTCGCGGCCCGAGAAGCACTCTCCGGCCAACATGCCCAACTGCAGCAACAGCTCCCAAACCGAAGGAGCCAGGACCCAAAGACCTAGCTGGCCTGAAGGGCCCCCAGAGGGGCCCCAAGCAGCCCCTCTCAATTTGGGTCTGGGGGCTTTCGTTGGGCATGTATACCTGAGAGGTACCTGCAAGTTACAGTTCGCGGCCCGAGAAGCACTCTCCGGCCAACATGCACAACTGCAGCAACAGCTCCCAAAGCGAAGGAGCCAGGACCCAAAGACCTAGCTGGCCTGAAGGGCCCCCAGGGGGCCCCCAAGCAGCCCCTCTCCATTTGGGTCTGGGGGCTTTCGTTGGGCCGGGAACCTGGGAGAATCCTGCAAGGTTGCAGTTCGCGGCCCGAGAAGCACTCTCCGGCCAACATGCCCAACTGCAGCAACAGCTCCCAAACCGAAGGAGCCAGGACCCAAAGACCTAGCTGGCCTGAAGGGCCCCCAGGGGGGCCCCAAGCAGCCCCTCTCAATTTGGGTCTGGGGGCTTTCGTTGGGCCGGGAACCTGGGAGAATCCTGCAAGGTTGCAGTTCGCGGCCCGAGAAGCACTCTCCGGCCAACATGCCCAACTGCAGCAACAGCTCCCAAACCGAAGGAGCCAGGACCCAAAGACCTAGCTGGCCTGAAGGGCCCCCAGGGGGCCCCCAAGCAGCCCCTCTCAATTTGGGTCTGGGGGCTTTCGTTGGGCCGGGAACCTGGGAGAATCCTGCAAGGTTGCAGTTCGCGGCCCGAGAAGCACTCTCCGGCCAACATGCCCAACTGCAGCAACAGCTCCCAAACCGAAGGAGCCAGGACCCAAAGACCTAGCTGGCCTGAAGGGCCCCCAGGGGGGCCCCAAGCAGCCCCTCTCAATTTGGGTCTGGGGGCTTTCGTTGGGCCGGGAACCTGGGAGAATCCTGCAAGGTTGCAGTTCGCGGCCCGAGAAGCACTCTCCGGCCAACATGCCCAACTGCAGCAACAGCTCCCAAACCGAAGGAGCCAGGACCCAAAGACCTAGCTGGCCTGAAGGGCCCCCAGGGGGCCCCCAAGCAGCCCCTCTCAATTTGGGTCTGGGGGCTTTCGTTGGGCCGGGAACCTGGGAGAATCCTGCAAGGTTGCAGTTCGCGGCCCGAGAAGCACTCTCCGGCCAACATGCCCAACTGCAGCAACAGCTCCCAAAGCGAAGGAGCCAGGACCCAAAGACCTAGCTGGCCTGAAGGGCCCCCCAGAGGGGCCCCAAGCAGCCCCTCTCAATTTGGGTCTGGGGGCTTTCGTTGGGCATGTATACCTGAGAGGTACCTGCAAGTTACAGTTCGCGGCCCGAGAAGCACTCTCCGGCCAACATGCCCAACTGCAGCAACAGCTCCCAAAGCGAAGGAGCCAGGACCCAAAGACCTAGCTGGCCTGAAGGGCCCCCAGGGGGCCCCCAAGCAGCCCCTCTCCATTTGGGTCTGGGGGCTTTCGTTGGGCCGGGAACCTGGGAGAATCCTGCAAGGTTGCAGTTCGCGGCCCGAGAAGCACTCTCCGGCCAACATGCCCAACTGCAGCAACAGCTCCCAAACCGAAGGAGCCAGGACCCAAAGACCTAGCTGGCCTGAAGGGCCCCCAGGGGGGCCCCAAGCAGCCCCTCTCAATTTGGGTCTGGGGGCTTTCGTTGGGCCGGGAACCTGGGAGAATCCTGCAAGGTTGCAGTTCGCGGCCCGAGAAGCACTCTCCGGCCAACATGCCCAACTGCAGCAACAGCTCCCAAACCGAAGGAGCCAGGACCCAAAGACCTAGCTGGCCTGAAGGGCCCCCAGGGGGCCCCCAAGCAGCCCCTCTCAATTTGGGTCTGGGGGCTTTCGTTGGGCCGGGAACCTGGGAGAATCCTGCAAGGTTGCAGTTCGCGGCCCGAGAAGCACTCTCCGGCCAACATGCCCAACTGCAGCAACAGCTCCCAAACCGAAGGAGCCAGGACCCAAAGACCTAGCTGGCCTGAAGGGCCCCCAGGGGGGCCCCAAGCAGCCCCTCTCAATTTGGGTCTGGGGGCTTTCGTTGGGCCGGGAACCTGGGAGAATCCTGCAAGGTTGCAGTTCGCGGCCCGAGAAGCACTCTCCGGCCAACATGCCCAACTGCAGCAACAGCTCCCAAACCGAAGGAGCCAGGACCCAAAGACCTAGCTGGCCTGAAGGGCCCCCAGGGGGCCCCCAAGCAGCCCCTCTCAATTTGGGTCTGGGGGCTTTCGTTGGGCCGGGAACCTGGGAGAATCCTGCAAGGTTGCAGTTCGCGGCCCGAGAAGCACTCTCCGGCCAACATGCCCAACTGCAGCAACAGCTCCCAAAGCGAAGGAGCCAGGACCCAAAGACCTAGCTGGCCTGAAGGGCCCCCAGGGGGCCCCCAAGCAGCCCCTCTCAATTTGGGTCTGGGGGCTTTCGTTGGGCATGGAACATGGGAGATTCCTGCAAGGTTGCAGTTCGCGGCCCGAGAAGCACTCTCCGGCCAACATGCACAACTGCAGCAACAGCTCCCAAACTGAAGGAGCCAGGACCCAAAGACCTAGCTGGCCTGAAGGGCCCCCATGGGGCCCCCAAGCAGCCCCTCTCCATTTGGGTCTGGGGGCTTTCGTTGGGCCGGGAACCTGGGAGAATCCTGCAAGGTTACAGTTCGCGGCCCGAGAAGCACTCTCCGGCCAACATGCCCAACTGCAGCAACAGCTCCCAAACCGAAGGAGCCAGGACCCAAAGACCTAGCTGGCCTGAAGGGCCCCCAGGGGGCCCCCAAGCAGCCCCTCTCCATTTGGGTCTGGGGGCTTTCGTTGGGCCGGGAACCTGGGAGGTACCTGCAAGGTTGCAGTTCGCGGCCCGAGAAGCACTCTCCGGCCAACATGCCCAACTGCAGCAACAGCTCCCAAACCGAAGGAGCCAGGACCCAAAGACCTAGCTGGCCTGAAGGGCCCCCATGGGGCCCCCAAGGAGCTCCTCTCCATTTGGGTCTGGGGGCTTTCGTTGGGCCGGGAACCTGGGAGAATCCTGCAAGGTTGCAGTTCGCGGCCCGAGAAGCACTCTCCGGCCAACATGCCCAACTGCAGCAACAGCTCCCAAACCGAAGGAGCCAGGACCCAAAGACCTAGCTGGCCTGAAGGGCCCCCATGGGGCACCCAAGGAGCTCCTCTCCATTTGGGTCTGGGGGCTTTCGTTGGGCATGTATACCTGAGAGGTACCTGCAAGGTTACAGTTCGCGGCCCGAGAAGCACTCTCCGGCCAACATGCCCAACTGCAGCAACAGCTCCCAAAGCGAAGGAGCCAGGACCCAAAGACCTAGCTGGCCTGAAGTGCCCCCAGGGGGTCCCCAAGCAGCCCCTCTCCATTTGGGTCTGGGGGCTTTCGTTGGGCGGGGAACCTGGGAGATTCATGCAAGGTTGCCGTTCGCGGCCCGAGAAGCACTCTCCGGCCAACATGCCCAACTGCAGCAACAGCTCCCAAAGCGAAGGAGCCAGGACCCAAAGACCTAGCTGGCCTGAAGGGCCCCCAGGGGGCCCCCAAGCAGCCCCTCTCAATTTGGGTCTGGGGGCTTTCGTTAGGCCGGGAACCTGGGAGAATCCTGCAAGGTTGCAGTTCGCGGCCCGAGAAGCACTCTCCGCCCAACATGCCCAACTGCAGCAACAGCTCCCAAACCGAAGGAGCCAGGACCCAAAGACCTAGCTGGCCGGAAGGGCCCCCAGGGGGCCCCCAAGCAGCCCCTCTCCATTTGGGTCTGGGGGCTTTCGTTGGGCATGGAACCTGGGAGATTCCTGCAAGGTTGTAGTTCGCGGCCCGAGAAGCACTCTCCGGCCAACATGCCCAACTGCAGCAACAGCTCCCAAAGCGAAGGAGCCAGGACCCAAAGACCTAGCTGGCCTGAAGTGCCCCCAGGGGGGCCCCAAGCAGCCCCTCTCAATTTGGGTCTGGGGGCTTTCGTTGGGCCGGGAACCTGGGAGAATCCTGCAAGGTTGCAGTTCGCGGCCCGAGAAGCACTCTCCGGCCAACATGCCCAAGTGCAGCAACAGCTCCCAAAGCGAAGGAGCCAGGACCCAAAGACCTAGCTGGCCTGAAGGGCCCCCAGGGTGTCCCCAAGCAGCCCCTCTCCATTTGGGTCTGGGGGCTTTCGTTGGGCCGGGAACCTGGGAGATTCCTGCAAGGTTGCAGTTCGCGGCCGGAGAAGCACTCTCCGGCCAACATGCCCAACTGCAGCAATAGCTCCCAAAGCGAAGGAGCCAGGACCCAAAGACCTAGCTGGCCTGAAGGGCCCCCAGGGGGCCCCCAAGCAGCCCCTCTCCATTTGGGTCTGTGGGCTTTCTTTAGGCTGAGAACCTGGGAGATACCAGCAAGGTTGCGGTTCGCGGCCCGAGAAGCACTCTCCGGCCAACATGCCCAATATCCAGCAACAGCTCCCAAAGCGAAGGAGCCAGGACCCAAAGACCTAGCTGGCCTGAAGGGCCCCCAGAAGGCCCCCAAGCAGCCCCTCTCCATTTGGGTCTGGGGGCTTTCGTTGGGCATGTATACCTGAGAGGTACATGCAAGTTACAGTTCGCGGCCCGAGAAGCACTCTCCGGCCAACATGCCCAACTGCAGCAACAGCTCCCAAAGCGAAGGAGCCAGGACCCAAAGACCTAGCTGGCCTGAAGGGCCCCCAGGGGGGCCCCAAGCAGCCCCTCTCAATTTGGGTCTGGGGGCTTTCGTTGGGCCGGGAACCTGGGAGAATCCTGCAAGGTTGCAGTTCGCGGCCCGAGAAGCACTCTCCGGCCAACATGCCCAACTGCAGCAACAGCTCCCAAACCGAAGGAGCCAGGACCCAAAGACCTAGCTGGCCTGAAGGGCCCCCAGGGGGCCCCCAAGCAGCCCCTCTCAATTTGGGTCTGGGGGCTTTCGTTGGGCCGGGAACCTGGGAGAATCCTGCAAGGTTGCAGTTCGCGGCCCGAGAAGCACTCTCCGGCCAACATGCCCAACTGCAGCAACAGCTCCCAAAGCGAAGGAGCCAGGACCCAAAGACCTAGCTGGCCTGAAGGGCCCCCAGGGGGCCCCCAAGCAGCCCCTCTCAATTTGGGTCTGGGGGCTTTCGTTGGGCATGGAACATGGGAGATTCCTGCAAGGTTGCAGTTCGCGGCCCGAGAAGCACTCTCCGGCCAACATGCACAACTGCAGCAACAGCTCCCAAACTGAAGGAGCCAGGACCCAAAGACCTAGCTGGCCTGAAGGGCCCCCATGGGGCCCCCAAGCAGCCCCTCTCCATTTGGGTCTGGGGGCTTTCGTTGGGCCGGGAACCTGGGAGAATCCTGCAAGGTTACAGTTCGCGGCCCGAGAAGCACTCTCCGGCCAACATGCCCAACTGCAGCAACAGCTCCCAAACCGAAGGAGCCAGGACCCAAAGACCTAGCTGGCCTGAAGGGCCCCCAGGGGGCCCCCAAGCAGCCCCTCTCCATTTGGGTCTGGGGGCTTTCGTTGGGCCGGGAACCTGGGAGGTACCTGCAAGGTTGCAGTTCGCGGCCCGAGAAGCACTCTCCGGCCAACATGCCCAACTGCAGCAACAGCTCCCAAACCGAAGGAGCCAGGACCCAAAGACCTAGCTGGCCTGAAGGGCCCCCATGGGGCCCCCAAGGAGCTCCTCTCCATTTGGGTCTGGGGGCTTTCGTTGGGCCGGGAACCTGGGAGAATCCTGCAAGGTTGCAGTTCGCGACCCGAGAAGCACTCTCCGGCCAACATGCCCAACTGCAGCAACAGCTCCCAAAGCGAAGGAGCCAGGACCCAAAGACCTAGCTGGCCTGAAGGGCCCCCAGGGGGCCCCCAAGCAGCCCCTCTCCATTTGGGTCTGGGGGCTTTCGTTAGGCCGGGAACCTGGGAGAATCCTGCAAGGTTGCAGTTCGCGGCCCGAGAAGCACTCTCCGCCCAACATGCCCAACTGCAGCAACAGCTCCCAAACCGAAGGAGCCAGGACCCAAAGACCTAGCTGGCCGGAAGGGCCCCCAGGGGGCCCCCAAGCAGCCCCTCTCCATTTGGGTCTGGGGGCTTTCGTTGGGCATGGAACCTGGGAGATTCCTGCAAGGTTGTAGTTCGCGGCCCGAGAAGCACTCTCCGGCCAACATGCCCAACTGCAGCAACAGCTCCCAAAGCGAAGGAGCCAGGACCCAAAGACCTAGCTGGCCTGAAGTGCCCCCAGGGGGGCCCCAAGCAGCCCCTCTCAATTTGGGTCTGGGGGCTTTCGTTGGGCCGGGAACCTGGGAGAATCCTGCAAGGTTGCAGTTCGCGGCCCGAGAAGCACTCTCCGGCCAACATGCCCAAGTGCAGCAACAGCTCCCAAAGCGAAGGAGCCAGGACCCAAAGACCTAGCTGGCCTGAAGGGCCCCCAGGGTGTCCCCAAGCAGCCCCTCTCCATTTGGGTCTGGGGGCTTTCGTTGGGCCGGGAACCTGGGAGATTCCTGCAAGGTTGCAGTTCGCGGCCGGAGAAGCACTCTCCGGCCAACATGCCCAACTGCAGCAATAGCTCCCAAAGCGAAGGAGCCAGGACCCAAAGACCTAGCTGGCCTGAAGGGCCCCCAGGGGGCCCCCAAGCAGCCCCTCTCCATTTGGGTCTGTGGGCTTTCTTTAGGCTGAGAACCTGGGAGATACCAGCAAGGTTGCGGTTCGCGGCCCGAGAAGCACTCTCCGGCCAACATGCCCAATATCCAGCAACAGCTCCCAAAGCGAAGGAGCCAGGACCCAAAGACCTAGCTGGCCTGAAGGGCCCCCAGAAGGCCCCCAAGCAGCCCCTCTCCATTTGGGTCTGGGGGCTTTCGTTGGGCATGTATACCTGAGAGGTACATGCAAGTTACAGTTCGCGGCCCGAGAAGCACTCTCCGGCCAACATGCCCAACTGCAGCAACAGCTCCCAAAGCGAAGGAGCCAGGACCCAAAGACCTAGCTGGCCTGAAGTGCCCCCAGGGGGCCCCCAAGCAGCCCCTCTCCATTTGGGTCTGTGGGTTTTCGTTGGGCCGGGAACCTGGGAGGTACCTGCAAGGTTGCAGTTCGCGGCCCGAGAAGCACTCTCCGGCCAACATGCCCAACTGCAGCAACAGCTCCCAAAACGAAGGAGCCAGGACCCAAAGACCTAGCTGGCCTGAAGGGCCCCCAGGGGGGCCCCAAGCAGCCCCTCTCAATTTGGGTCTGGGGGCTTTCGTTGGGCCGGGAACCTGGGAGAATCCTGCAAGGTTGCAGTTCGCGGCCCGAGAAGCACTCTCCGGCCAACATGGCCAACTGCAGCAACAGCTCCCAAAGCGAAGGAGCCAGGACCCAAAGACCTAGCTGGCCTGAAGGGCCCCCAGGGGGGCCCCAAGCAGCCCCTCGCAATTTGGGTCTGGGGGCTTTCGTTGGGCCGGGAACCTGGGAGAATCCTGCAAGGTTGCAGTTCGCGGCCCGAGAAGCACTCTCCGGCCAACATGCCCAACTGCAGCAACAGCTCCCAAACCGAAGGAGCCAGGACCCAAAGACCTAGCTGGCCTGAAGGGCCCCCAGGGGGCCCTCAAGGAGCTCCTCTCCATTTGGGTCTGGGGGCTTTCGTTGGGCATGTATACCTGAGAGGTACCTGCAAGGTTACAGTTCGCAGCCCGAGAAGCACTCTCCGGCCAACATGCCCAACTGCAGCAACAGCTCCCAAACCGAAGGAGCCAGGACCCAAAGACCTAGCTGGCCTGAAGTGCCCCCAGGGGGTCCCCAAGCAGCCCCTCTCCATTTGGGTCTGGGGGCTTTCGTTGGGCGGGGAACCTGGGAGATTCCTGCAAGGTTGCAGTTCGCGGCCCGAGAAGCACTCTCCCGCCAACATGCACAACTGCAGCAACAGCTCCCAAACCGAAGGAGCCAGGACCCAAAGACCTAGCTGGCCTGAAGGGCCCCCAGGGGGCCCCCAAGCAGCCCCTCTCAATTTGGGTCTGGGGGCTTTCGTTGGGCCGGGAACCTGGGAGAATCCTGCAAGGTTGCAGTTCGCGGCCCGAGAAGCACTCTCCGGCCAACATGCCCAACTGCAGCAACAGCTCCCAAACCGAAGGAGCCAGGACCCAAAGACCTAGCTGGCCTGAAGGGCCCCCATGGGGCCCTCAAGGAGCTCCTCTCCATTTGGGTCTGGGGGCTTTCGTTGGGCATGTATACCTGAGAGGTACCTGCAAGGTTACAGTTCGCGGCCCGAGAAGCACTCTCCGGCCAACATGCCCAACTGCAGCAACAGCTCCCAAAGCGAATGAGCCAGGACCCAAAGACCTAGCTGGCCTGAAGTGCCCCCAGGGGGTCCCCAAGCAGCCCCTCTCCATTTGGGTCTGGGGGCTTTCGTTGGGCGGGGAACCTGGGAGATTCCTGCAAGGTTGCAGTTCGCGGCCCGAGAAGCACTCTCCCGCCAACATGCACAACTGCAGCAACAGCTCCCAAACCGAAGGAGCCAGGACCCAAAGACCTAGCTGGCCTGAAGGGCCCCCAGGGGGCCCCCAAGCAGCCCCTCTCAATTTGGGTCTGGGGGCTTTCGTTGGGCCGGGAACCTGGGAGAATCCTGCAAGGTTGCAGTTCGCGGCCCGAGAAGCACTCTCCGGCCAACATGCCCAACTGCAGCAACAGCTCCCAAACCGAAGGAGCCAGGACCCAAAGACCTAGCTGGCCTGAAGGGCCCCCATGGGGCCCTCAAGGAGCTCCTCTCCATTTGGGTCTGGGGGCTTTCGTTGGGCATGTATACCTGAGAGGTACCTGCAAGGTTACAGTTCGCGGCCCGAGAAGCACTCTCCGGCCAACATGCCCAACTGCAGCAACAGCTCCCAAAGCGAATGAGCCAGGACCCAAAGACCTAGCTGGCCTGAAGTGCCCCCAGGGGGTCCCCAAGCAGCCCCTCTCCATTTGGGTCTGGGGGCTTTCGTTGGGCGGGGAACCTGGGAGATTCCTGCAAGGTTGCAGTTCGCGGCCCGAGAAGCACTCTCCCGCCAACATGCCCAACTGCAGCAACAGCTCCCAAACCGAAGGAGCCAGGACCCAAAGACCTAGCTGGCCTGAAGGGCCCCCAGGGGGCCCACAAGCAGCCCCTCTCCATTTGGGTCTGGGGGCTTTCGTTGGGCCGGGAACCTGGGAGAATCCTGCAAGGTTGCAGTTCGCGGCCCGAGAAGCACTCTCCGGCCAACATGCCCAACTGCAGCAACAGCTCCCAAACCGAAGGAGCCAGGACCCAAAGACCTAGCTGGCCTGAAGGGCCCCCAGGGGGCCCCCAAGCAGCCCCTCTCCATTTGGGTCTGGGGGCTATCTTTAGGCTGAGAACCTGGGAGATTCCTGCAAGGTTGCAGTTCGCGGCCGGAGAAGCACTCTCCGGCCAACATGCCCAATATCCAGCAACAGCTCCCAAACCGAAGGAGCCAGGACCCAAAGACCTAGCTGGCCTGAAGGGCCCCCAGAAGTCCACCAAGCAGCCCCTCTCAATTTGGGTCTGGGGGCTTTCGTTGGGCATGTATACCTGAGAGGTACCTGCAAGTTACAGTTCGCGGCCCGAGAAGCACTCTCCGGCCAACATGCCCAACTGCAGCAACAGCTCCCAAAGCGAAGGAGCCAGGACCCAAAGACCTAGCTGGCCTGAAGGGCCCCCAGGGGGCCCCCAAGCAGCCCCTCTCCATTTGGGTCTGGGGGTTTTCGTTGGGCCGGGAACCTGGGAGGTACCTGCAAGGTTGCAGTTCAAGGCCCGAGAAGCACTCTCCGGCCAACATGCCCAACTGCAGCAACAGCTCCCAAAGCGAAGGAGCCAGGACCCAAAGACCTAGCTGGCCTGAAGGGCCCCCAGAGGGGCCCCAAGCAGCCCCTCTCAATTTGGGTCTGGGGGCTTTCGTTGGGCCGGGAACCTGGGAGAATCCTGCAAGGTTGCAGTTCGCAGCCCGAGAAGCACTCTCCGGCCAACATGCCCAACTGCAGCAACAGCTCCCAAACCGAAGGAGCCAGGACCCAAAGACCTAGCTGGCCTGAAGGGCCCCCAGGGGGCCCCCAAGCAGCCCCTCTCCATTTGGGTCTGGGGGCTTTCGTTGGGCCGGGAACCTGGGAGATTCCTGCAAGGTTGCAGTTCGCGGCCCGAGAAGCACTCTCCGGCCAACATGCCCAACTGCAGCAACAGCTCCCAAAACGAAGGAGCCACGACCCAAAGACCTAGCTGGCCTGAAGGGCCCCCAGGGGGGCCCCAAGCAGCCCCTCTCAATTTGGGTCTGGGGGCTTTCGTTGGGCCGGGAACCTGGGAGAATCCTGCAAGGTTGCAGTTCGCGGCCCGAGAAGCACTCTCCGGCCAACATGCCCAACTGCAGCAACAGCTCCCAAAGCGAAGGAGCCAGGACCCAAAGACCTAGCTGGCCTGAAGGGCCCCCAGGGGGCCCCCAAGCAGCCCATCTCCATTTGGGTCTGGGGGCTTTCGTTGGGCCGGGAACCTGGGAGATTCCTGCAAGGTTACAGTTCGCGGCCCGAGAAGCACTCTCCGGCCAACATGCCCAACTGCAGCAACAGCTCCCAAACCGAAGGAGCCAGGACCCAAAGACCTAGCTGGCCTGAAGGGCCCCCAGGGGGCCCCCAAGCAGCCCCTCTCCATTTGGGTCTGGGGGCTTTCGTTGGGCCGGGAACCTGGGAGGTACCTGCAAGGTTGCAGTTCGCGGCCCGAGAAGCACTCTCCGGCCAACATGCCCAACTGCAGCAACAGCTCCCAAACCGAAGGAGCCAGGACCCAAAGACCTAGCTGGCCTGAAGGGCCCCCATGGGGCCCCCAAGGAGCTCCTCTCCATTTGGGTCTGGGGGCTTTCGTTGGGCCGGGAACCTGGGAGATTCCTGCAAGGTTGCAGTTCGCGGCCCGAGAAGCACTCTCCGGCCAACATGCCCAACTGCAGCAACAGCTCCCAAACCGAAGGAGCCAGGACCCAAAGACCTAGCTGGCCTGAAGTGCCCCCATGGGGCCCCAAAGCAGCTCCTCTCCATTTGGGTCTGGGGGCTTTCGTTGGGCATGTATACCTGAGAGGTACCTGCAAGGTTACAGTTCGCGGCCCGAGAAGCACTCTCCGGCCAACATGCCCAACTGCAGCAACAGCTCCCAAAGCGAAGGAGCCAGGACCCAAAGACCTAGCTGGCCTGAAGTGCCCCCAGGGGGTCCCCAAGCAGCCCCTCTCCATTTGGGTCTGGGGGCTTTCGTTGGGCGGGGAACCTGGGAGATTCATGCAAGGTTGCCGTTCGCGGCCCGAGAAGCACTCTCCGGCCAACATGCCCAACTGCAGCAACAGCTCCCAAAGCGAAGGAGCCAGGACCCAAAGACCTAGCTGGCCTGAAGGGCCCCCAGGGGGCCCACAAGCAGCCCCTCTCCATTTGGGTCTGGGGGCTTTCGTTGGGCCGGGAACCTGGGAGAATCCTGCAAGGTTGCAGTTCGCGGCCCGAGAAGCACTCTCCGGCCAACATGCCCAACTGCAGCAACAGCTCACAAAGCGAAGGAGCCAGGACCCAAAGACCTAGCTGGCCTGAAGGGCCCCCAGAGGGCCCCCAAGCAGCCCCTCTCCATTTGGGTCTGGGGGTTTTCTTTAGGCTGAGAACCTGGGAGATACCAGCAAGGTTGCAGTTCGCGGCCCGAGAAGCACTCTCCGGCCAACATGCCCAATATCCAGCAACAGCTCCCAAAGCGAAGGAGCCAGGACCCAAAGACCTAGCTGGCCTGAAGGGCCCCCAGAAGGCCACCAAGCAGCCCCTCTCCATTTGGGTCTGGGGGCTTTCGTTGGGCATGTATACCTGAGAGGTACCTGCAAGTTACAGTTCGCGGCCCGAGAAGCACTCTCCGGCCAACATGCCAAACTGCAGCAACAGCTCCCAAACCGAAGGAGCCAGGACCCAAAGACCTAGCTGGCCTGAAGGGCCCCCATGGGGCCCCCAAGCAGCCCCTCTCCATTTGGGTCTGGGGGCTTTCGTTGGGCCGGGAACCTGGGAGAATCCTGCAAGGTTGCAGTTCGCGGCCCGAGAAGCACTCTCCGGCCAACATGCCCAACTGCAGCAACAGCTCCCAAACCGAAGGAGCCAGGACCCAAAGACCTAGCTGGCCTGAAGGGCCCCCATGGGGCCCCCAAGGATCTCCTCTCCATTTGGGTCTGGGGGCTTTCGTTGGGCATGTATGTCTGAGAGGTACCTGCAAGGTTACAGTTCGCGGCCCGAGAAGCACTCTCCGGCCAACATGCCCAACTGCAGCAACAGCTCCCAAAGCGAAGGAGCCAGGACCCAAAGACCTAGCTGGC
Organism: Gallinula chloropus; assembly: GCF_964237585.1. Taxonomy (NCBI): domain Eukaryota; kingdom Metazoa; phylum Chordata; class Aves; order Gruiformes; family Rallidae; genus Gallinula; species Gallinula chloropus. The sequence continues at coordinate 374,359 of NW_028168547.1, read as the reverse complement.
CTGAAGTGCCCCCAGGGGTTCCCCAAGCAGCCCCTCTCCATTTGGGTCTGGGGGCTTTCGTTGGGCGGGGAACCTGGGAGATTCATGCAAGGTTGCCGTTCGCGGCCCGAGAAGCACTCTCCGGCCAACATGCCCAACTGCAGCAACAGCTCCCAAACCGAAGGAGCCAGGACCCAAAGACCTAGCTGGCCTGAAGGGCCCCCAGGGGGCCCCCAAGCAGCCCCTCTCCATTTGGGTCTGGGGGCTTTCGTTGGGCCGGGAACCTGGGAGGTACCTGCAAGGTTACAGTTCGCGGCCCGAGAAGCACTCTCCGGCCAACATGCCCAACTGCAGCAACAGCTCCCAAACCGAAGGAGCCAGGACCCAAAGACCTAGCTGGCCTGAAGGGCCCCCAGGGGGTCCCCAAGCAGCCCCTCTCCATTTGGGTCTGGGGGCTTTTGTTGGGCGGGGAACCTGGGAGATTCATGCAAGGTTGCAGTTCGCGGCCCGAGAAGCACTCTCCGGCCAACATGCACAACTGCAGCAACAGCTCCCAAAGCGAAGGAGCCAGGACCCAAAGACCTAGCTGGCCTGAAGGGCCCCCAGGGGGCCCCCAAGCAGCCCCTCTCAATTTGGGTCTGGGGGCTTTCGTTGGGCCGGGAACCTGGGAGAATCCTGCAAGGTTGCAGTTCGCGGCCCGAGAAGCACTCTCCGGCCAACATGCCCAACTGCAGCAACAGCTCCCAAAGCGAAGGAGCCAGGACCCAAAGACCTAGCTGGCCTGAAGGGCCCCCAGGGGGCCCCCAAGCAGCCCCTCTCCATTTGGGTCTGGGGGCTTTCTTTAGGCTGAGAACCTGGGAGATACCAGCAAGGTTGTAGTTCGCGGCCCGAGAAGCACTCTCCGGCCAACATGCCCAATATCCAGCAACAGCTCCCAAAGCGAAGGAGCCAGGACCCAAAGACCTAGCTGGCCTGAAGGGCCCCCAGGGGGCCCCCAAGCAGCCCCTCTCAATTTGGGTCTGGGGGCTTTCGTTGGGCATGTATACCTGAGAGGTACATGCAAGTTACAGTTCGCGGCCCGAGAAGCACTCTCCGGCCAACATGCCCAACTGCAGCAACAGCTCCCAAACCGAAGGAGCCAGGACCCAAAGACCTAGCTGGCCTGAAGGGCCCCCAGGGGGCCCCCAAGCAGCCCCTCTCCATTTGGGTCTGGGGGTTTTCGTTGGGCCGGGAACCTGGGAGGTACCTGCAAGGTTGCAGTTCGCGGCCCGAGAAGCACTCTCCGGCCAACATGCCCAACTGCAGCAACAGCTCCCAAACCGAAGGAGCCAGGACCCAAAGACCTAGCTGGCCTGAAGGGCCCCCAGAGGGGCCCCAAGCAGCCCCTCTCAATTTGGGTCTGGGGGCTTTCGTTGGGCCGGGAACCTGGGAGAATCCTGCAAGGTTGCAGTTCGCGGCCCGAGAAGCACTCTCCGGCCAACATGCCCAACTGCAGCAACAGCTCCCAAACCGAAGGAGCCAGGACCCAAAGACCTAGCTGGCCTGAAGGGCCCCCAGAGGGCCCCCAAGCAGCCCCTCTCAATTTGGGTCTGGGGGCTTTCGTTGGGCCGGGAACCTGGGAGGTACCTGCAAGGTTGCAGTTCGCGGCCCGAGAAGCACTCTCCGGCCAACATGCCCAACTGCAGCAACAGCTCCCAAAGCGATGGAGCCAGGACCCAAAGACCTAGCTGGCCTGAAGGGCCCCCAGGGGGCCCCCAAGCAGCCCCTCTCAATTTGGGTCTGGGGGCTTTCGTTGGGCCGGGAACCTGGGAGATTCCTGCAAGGTTGCAGTTCGCGGCCCGAGAAGCACTCTCCGGCCAACATGCCCAACTGCAGCAACAGCTCCCAAACCGAAGGAGCCAGGACCCAAAGACCTAGCTGGCCTGAAGGGCCCCCAGGGGGTCCCCAAGCAGCCCCTCTCAATTTGGGTCTGGGGGCTTTCGTTGGGCCGGGAACCTGGGAGATTCCTGCAAGGTTGCAGTTCGCGGCCCGAGAAGCACTCTCCGGCCAACATGCCCAACTGCAGCAACAGCTCCCAAACCGAAGGAGCCAGGACCCAAAGACCTAGCTGGCCTGAAGGGCCCCCAGGGGGCCCCCAAGCAGCCCCTCTCCATTTGGGTCTGGGGGTTTTCGTTGGGCCGGGAACCTGGGAGGTACCTGCAAGGTTGCAGTTCGCGGCCCGAGAAGCACTCTCCGGCCAACATGCCCAACTGCAGCAACAGCTCCCAAACCGAAGGAGCCACGACCCAAAGACCTAGCTGGCCTGAAGGGCCCCCAGGGGGGCCCCAAGCAGCCCCTCTCAATTTGGGTCTGGGGGCTTTCGTTGGGCCGGGAACCTGGGAGAATCCTGCAAGGTTGCAGTTCGCGGCCCGAGAAGCACTCTCCGGCCAACATGCCCAACTGCAGCAACAGCTCCCAAACCGAAGGAGCCAGGACCCAAAGACCTAGCTGGCCTGAAGGGCCCCCAGGGGGCCCCCAAGCAGCCCCTCTCAATTTGGGTCTGGGGGCTTTCGTTGGGCATGGAACCTGGGAGATTCCTGCAAGGTTGCAGTTCGCGGCCCGAGAAGCACTCTCCGGCCAACATGCCCAACTGCAGCAACAGCTCCCAAACCGAAGGAGCCAGGACCCAAAGACCTAGCTGGCCTGAAGGGCCCCCAGGGGGCCCCCAAGCAGCCCCTCTCAATTTGGGTCTGGGGGCTTTCGTTGGGCCGGGAACCTGGGAGATTCCTGCAAGGTTGCAGTTCAAGGCCCGAGAAGCACTCTCCGGCCAACATGCCCAACTGCAGCAACAGCTCCCAAACCGAAGGAGCCAGGACCCAAAGACCTAGCTGGTCTGAAGGGCCCCCAGGGGGCCCCCAAACAGCCCCTCTCCATTTGGGTCTGGGGGCTTTCGTTGGGCATGTATACCTGAGAGGTACCTGCAAGGTTACAGTTCGCGGCCCGAGAAGCACTCTCCGGCCAACATGCACAACTGCAGCAACAGCTCCCAAACCGAATGAGCCAGGACCCAAAGACCTAGCTGGCCTGAAGGGCCCCCAGGGGGCCCCCAAGCAGCCCCTCTCAATTTGGGTCTGGGGGCTTTCGTTGGGCCGGGAACCTGGGAGATTCCTGCAAGGTTGCAGTTCGCGGCCGGAGAAGCACTCTCCGGCCAACATGCCCAACTGCAGCAACAGCTCCCAAAGCGAAGGAGCCAGGACCCAAAGACCTAGCTGGCCTGAAGGGCCCCCAGGGGGCCCCCAAGCAGCCCCTCTCCATTTGGTTCTTGGGGCTTTCTTTAGGCTGAGAACCTGGGAGATTCATGCAAGGTTGCAGTTCGCGGCCCGAGAAGCACTCTCCGGCCAACATGCCCAATATCCAGCAACAGCTCCCAAAGCAAAGGAGCCAGGACCCAAAGACCTAGCTGGCCTGAAGGGCCCCCAGGGGGCCACCAAGCAGCCCCTCTCCATTTGGGTCTGGGGGCTTTCGTTGGGCATGTATACCTGAGAGGTACCTGCAAGTTACAGTTCGCGGCCCGAGAAGCACTCTCCGGCCAACATGCCCAACTGCAGCAACAACTCCCAAAGCGAAGGAGCCAGGACCCAAAGACCTAGCTGGCCTGAAGTGCCCCCAGGGGGTCCCCAAGCAGCCCCTCTCCATTTGGGTCTGGGGGCTTTCGTTGGGCGGGGAACCTGGGAGATTCATGCAAGGTTGCAGTTCGCGGCCCGAGAAGCACTCTCCGGCCAACATGCCCAACTGCAGCAACAGCTCCCAAAGCGAAGGAGCCAGGACCCAAAGACCTAGCTGGCCTGAAGGGCCCCCAGGGGGCCCCCAAGCAGCCCCTCTCCATTTGGGTCTGGGGGCTTTTGTTGGGCCGGGAACCTGGGAGATTCCTGCAAGGTTACAGTTCGAGGCCCGAGAAGCACTCTCCGGCCAACATGCACAACTGCAGCAACAGCTCCCAAACCGAAGGAGCCACGCCCCAAAGACCTAGCTGGCCTGAAGGGCCCCCAGGGGGCCCCCAAGCAGCCCCTCTCCATTTGGGTCTGGGGGTTTTCGTTGGGCCGGGAACCTGGGAGGTACCTGCAAGGTTGCAGTTGGCGGCCCGAGAAGCACTCTCCGGCCAACATGCCCAACTGCAGCAACAGCTCCCAAACCGAAGGAGCCAGGACCCAAAGACCTAGCTGGCCTGAAGGGCCCCCAGGGGGCCCCCAAGCAGCCCCTCTCAATTTGGGTCTGGGGGCTTTCGTTGGGCCGGGAACCTGGGAGAATCCTGCAAGGTTGCAGTTCGCGGCCCGAGAAGCACTCTCCGGCCAACATGCCCAACTGCAGCAACAGCTCCCAAACCGAAGGAGCCAGGACCCAAAGACCTAGCTGGCCTGAAGGGCCCCCAGGGGGCCCCCAAGCAGCCCCTCTCCATTTGGGTCTGGGGGCTTTCGTTGGGCCGGGAACCTGGGAGATTCCTGCAAGGTTGCAGTTCGCAGACCGAGAAGCACTCTCCGGCCAACATGCCCAACTGCAGCAACAGCTCCCAAACCGAAGGAGCCAGGACCCAAAGACCTAGCTGGCCTGAAGGGCCCCCATGGGGCCCCCAAGGAGCTCCTCTCCATTTGGGTCTGGGGGCTTTCGTTGGGCATGTATACCTGAGAGGTACCTGCAAGGTTACAGTTCGCGGCCCGAGAAGCACTCTCCGGCCAACATGCCCAACTGCAGCAACAGCTCCCAAAGCGAAGGAGCCAGGACCCAAAGACCTAGCTGGCCTGAAGTGCCCCCAGGGGGTCCCCAAGCAGCCCCTCTCCATTTGGGTCTGGGGGCTTTCGTTGGGCGGGGAACCTGGGAGATTCATGCAAGGTTGCAGTTCGCGGCCCGAGAAGCACTCTCCGGCCAACATGCACAACTGCAGCAACAGCTCCCAAACCGAAGGAGCCAGGACCCAAAGACCTAGCTGGCCTGAAGGGCCCCAGGGGGCCCCCAAGCAGCCCCTCTCAATTTGGGTCTGGGGGCTTTCGTTGGGCCGGGAACCTGGGAGATTCCTGCAAGGTTGCAGTTCGCGGCAGGAGAAGCACTCTCCGGCCAACATGCCCAACTGCAGCAACAGCTCCCAAACCGAAGGAGCCAGGACCCAAAGACCTAGCTGGCCTGAAGGGCCCCCAGGGGGCCCCCAAGCAGCCCCTCTCAATTTGGGTCTGGGGGCTTTCGTTGGGCATGGAACATGGGAGATTCCTGCAAGGTTGCAGTTCGCGGCCCGAGAAGCACTCTCCGGCCAACATGCCCAACTGCAGCAACAGCTCCCAAACCGAAGGAGCCAGGACCCAAAGACCTAGCTGGCCTGAAGGGCCCCCAGTGGGCCCCCAAGCAGCCCCTCTCCATTTGGGTCTGGGGGCTTTCGTTGGGCCGGGAACGTGGGAGATTCCTGCAAGGTTACAGTTCGCGGCCCGAGAAGCACTCTCCGGCCAACATGCCCAACTGCAGCAACAGCTCCCAAACCGAAGGAGCCAGGACCCAAAGACCTAGTTGGCCTGAAGGGCCCCCAGGGGGCCCCCAAGCAGCCCCTCTCCATTTGGGTCTGGGGGCTTTCGTTGGGCCGGGAACCTGGGAGATTCATGCAAGGTTGCAGTTCGCGGCCCGAGAAGCACTCTCCGGCCAACATGCCCAACTGCAGCAACAGCTCCCAAAACGAAGGAGCCACGACCCAAAGACCTAGCTGGCCTGAAGGGCCCCCAGGGGGGCCCCAAGCAGCCCCTCTCCATTTGGGTCTGGGGGCTTTCGTTGGGCCGGGAACCTGGGAGATTCCTGCAAGGTTGCAGTTCGCGGCCCGAGAAGCACTCTCCGGCCAACATGTCCAACTGCAGCAACAGCTCCCAAACCGAAGGAGCCAGGACCCAAAGACCTAGCTGGCCTGAAGGGCCCCCAGGGGGCCCCCAAGCAGCCCCTCTCAATTTGGGTCTGGGGGCTTTCGTTGGGCCGGGAACCTGGGAGATTCCTGCAAGGTTGCAGTTCGCGGCCCGAGAAGCACTCTCCGGCCAACATGCCCAACTGCAGCAACAGCTCCCAAACCGAAGGAGCCAGGACCCAAAGACCTAGCTGGCCTGAAGGGCCCCCAGGGGGGCCCCAAGCAGCCCCTCTCAATTTGGGTCTGGGGGCTTTCGTTGGGCCGGGAACCTGGGAGATTCCTGCAAGGTTGCAGTTCGCGGCCGGAGAAGCACTCTCCGGCCAACATGCCCAACTGCAGCAACAGCTCCCAAACCGAAGGAGCCAGGACCCAAAGACCTAGCTGGCCTGAAGGGCCCCCAGGGGGCCCCCAAGCAGCCCCTCTCCATTTGGGTCTGGGGGCTTTCTTTAGGCTGAGAACCTGGGAGATTCATGCAAGGTTGCAGTTCGCGGCCCGAGAAGCACTCTCCGGCCAACATGCCCAATATCCAGCAACAGCTCCCAAAGCAAAGGAGCCAGGACCCAAAGACCTAGCTGGCCTGAAGGGCCCCCAGAAGGCCACCAAGCAGCCCCTCTCCATTTGGGTCTGGGGGCTTTCGTTGGGCATGTATACCTGAGAGGTACCTGCAAGTTACAGTTCGCGGCCCGAGAAGCACTCTCCGGCCAACATGCCCAACTGCAGCAACAGCTCCCAAAGCGAAGGAGCCAGGACCCAAAGACCTAGCTGGCCTGAAGTGCCCCCAGGGGGTCCCCAAGCAGCCCCTCTCCATTTGGGTCTGGGGGCTTTCGTTGGGCGGGGAACCTGGGAGATTCATGCAAGGTTGCAGTTCGCGGCCCGAGAAGCACTCTCCGGCCAACATGCACAACTGCAGCAACAGCTCCCAAACCGAAGGAGCCACGCCCCAAAGACCTAGCTGGCCTGAAGGGCCCCCAGGGGGCCCCCAAGCAGCCCCTCTCCATTTGGGTCTGGGGGTTTTCGTTGGGCCGGGAACCTGGGAGGTACCTGCAAGGTTGCAGTTCGCGGCCCGAGAAGCACTCTCCGGCCAACATGCCCAACTGCAGCAACAGCTCCCAAACCGAAGGAGCCAGGACCCAAAGACCTAGCTGGCCTGAAGGGCCCCCAGGGGGGCCCCAAGCAGCCCCTCTCAATTTGGGTCTGGGGGCTTTCGTTGGGCCGGGAACCTGGGAGAATCCTGCAAGGTTGCAGTTCGCAGCCCGAGAAGCACTCTCCGGCCAACATGCCCAACTGCAGCAACAGCTCCCAAAGCGAAGGAGCCAGGACCCAAAGACCTAGCTGGCCTGAAGGGCCCCCAGGGGGCCCCCAAGCAGCCCCTCTCAATTTGGGTCTGGGGGCTTTCGTTGGGCCGGGAACCTGGGAGAATCCTGCAAGGTTGCAGTTCGCGGCCCGAGAAGCACTCTCCGGCCAACATGCCCAACTGCAGCAACAGCTCCCAAAGCGAAGGAGCCAGGACCCAAAGACCTAGCTGGCCTGAAGGGCCCCCAGGGGGCCCCCAAGCAGCCCCTCTCCATTTGGGTCTGGGGGCTTTCGTTGGGCCGGGAACCTGGGAGATTCCTGCAAGGTTGCAGTTCGCAGACCGAGAAGCACTCTCCGGCCAACATGCCCAACTGCAGCAACAGCTCCCAAACCGAAGGAGCCAGGACCCAAAGACCTAGCTGGCCTGAAGGGCCCCCATGGGGCCCCCAAGGAGCTCCTCTCCATTTGGGTCTGGGGGCTTTCGTTGGGCATGTATACCGGAGAGGTACCTGCAAGGTTACAGTTCGCGGCCCGAGAAGCACTCTCCGGCCAACATGCCCAACTGCAGCAACAGCTCCCAAACCGAAGGAGCCAGGACCCAAAGACCTAGCTGGCCTGAAGTGCCCCCAGGGGGTCCCCAAGCAGCCCCTCTCCATTTGGGTCTGGGGGCTTTCGTTGGGCGGGGAACCTGGGAGATTCATGCAAGGTTGCAGTTCGCGGCCCGAGAAGCACTCTCCGGCCAACATGCACAACTGCAGCAACAGCTCCCAAACCGAAGGAGCCAGGACCCAAAGACCTAGCTGGCCTGAAGGGCCCCAGGGGGCCCCCAAGCAGCCCCTCTCAATTTGGGTCTGGGGGCTTTCGTTGGGCCGGGAACCTGGGAGATTCCTGCAAGGTTGCAGTTCGCGGCCGGAGAAGCACTCTCCGGCCAACATGCCCAACTGCAGCAACAGCTCCCAAACCGAAGGAGCCAGGACCCAAAGACCTAGCTGGCCTGAAGGGCCCCCAGGGGCCCCCCAAACAGCCCCTCTCCATTTGGGTCTGGGGGCTTTTGTTGGGCCGGGAACCTGGGAGATTCCTGCAAGGTTGCAGTTCGCGGCCGGAGAAGCACTCTCCGGCCAACATGCCCAACTGCAGCAACAGCTCCCAAACCGAAGGAGCCAGGACCCAAAGACCTAGCTGGCCTGAAGGGCCCCCAGGGGGCCCCCAAGCAGCCCCTCTCCATTTGGGTCTGGGGGCTTTCTTTAGGCTGAGAACCTGGGAGATTCATGCAAGGTTGCAGTTCGCGGCCCGAGAAGCACTCTCCGGCCAACATGCCCAATATCCAGCAACAGCTCCCAAAGCAAAGGAGCCAGGACCCAAAGACCTAGCTGGCCTGAAGGGCCCCCAGAAGGCCACCAAGCAGCCCCTCTCCATTTGGGTCTGGGGGCTTTCGTTGGGCATGTATACCTGAGAGGTACCTGCAAGTTACAGTTCGCGGCCCGAGAAGCACTCTCCGGCCAACATGCCCAACTGCAGCAACAGCTCCCAAAGCGAAGGAGCCAGGACCCAAAGACCTAGCTGGCCTGAAGTGCCCCCAGGGGGCCCCCAAGCAGCCCCTCTCCATTTGGGTCTGGGGGCTTTCGTTGGGCCGGGAACCTGGGAGATTCATGCAAGGTTGCAGTTCGCGGCCCGAGAAGCACTCTCCGGCCAACATGCACAACTGCAGCAACAGCTCCCAAACCGAAGGAGCCACGCCCCAAAGACCTAGCTGGCCTGAAGGGCCCCCAGGGGGCCCCCAAGCAGCCCCTCTCCATTTGGGTCTGGGCGCTTTTGTTGGGCCGGGAACCTGGGAGATTGCTGCAAGGTTACAGTTCGAGGCCCGAGAAGCACTCTCCGGCCAACATGCACAACTGCAGCAACAGCTCCCAAACCGAAGGAGCCACGCCCCAAAGACCTAGCTGGCCTGAAGGGCCCCCAGGGGGCCCCCAAGCAGCCCCTCTCCATTTGGGTCTGGGGGCTTTCGTTGGGCCGGGAACCTGGGAGGTACCTGCAAGGTTGCAGTTCGCGGCCCGAGAAGCACTCTCCGGCCAACATGCCCAACTGCAGCAACAGCTCCCAAACCGAAGGAGCCAGGACCCAAAGACCTAGCTGGCCTGAAGGGCCCCCAGGGGGCCCCCAAGCAGCCCCTCTCCATTTGGGTCTGGGGGCTTTCGTTGGGCATGGATACCTGAGAGGTACCTGCAAGGTTACAGTTCGCGGCCCGAGAAGCACTCTCCGGCCAACATGCCCAACTGCAGCAACAGCTCCCAAACCGAAGGAGCCAGGACCCAAAGACCTAGCTGGCCTGAAGGGCCCCCAGGGGGGCCCCAAGCAGCCCCTCTCCATTTGGGTCTGGGGGCTTTCGTTGGGCATGGATACCTGAGAGGTACCTGCAAGGTTACAGTTCGCGGCCCGAGAAGCACTCTCCGGCCAACATGCCCAACTGCAGCAACAGCTCCCAAACCGAAGGAGCCAGGACCCAAAGACCTAGCTGGCCTGAAGGGCCCCCAGGGGGGCCCCAAGCAGCCCCTCTCAATTTGGGTCTGGGGGCTTTCGTTGGGCCGGGAACCTGGGAGAATCCTGCAAGGTTGCAGTTCGCAGCCCGAGAAGCACTCTCCGGCCAACATGCCCAACTGCAGCAACAGCTCCCAAACCGAAGGAGCCAGGACCCAAAGACCTAGCTGGCCTGAAGGGCCCCCAGGGGGCCCCCAAGCAGCCCCTCTCCATTTGGGTCTGGGGGCTTTCGTTGGGCATGGAACCTGGGAGATTCCTGCAAGGTTGCAGTTCGCGGCCCGAGAAGCACTCTCCGGCCAACATGCCCAACTGCAGCAACAGCTCCCAAACCGAAGGAGCCAGGACCCAAAGACCTAGCTGGCCTGAAGGGCCCCCAGGGGGCCCCCAAGCAGCCCCTCTCAATTTGGGTCTGGGGGCTTTCGTTGGGCCGGGAACCTGGGAGATTCCAGCAAGGTTGCAGTTCGCGGCCCGAGAAGCACTCTCCGGCCAACATGCCCAACTGCAGCAACAGCTCCCAAACCGAAGGAGCCAGGACCCAAAGACCTAGCTGGCCTGAAGGGCCCCCAGGGGGCCCCCAAACAGCCCCTCTCCATTTGGGTCTGGGGGCTTTCGTTGGGCATGTATACCTGAGAGGTACCTGCAAGGTTACAGTTCGCGGCCCGAGAAGCACTCTCCGGCCAACATGCCCAATATCCAGCAACAGCTCCCAAAGCAAAGGAGCCAGGACCCAAAGACCTAGCTGGCCTGAAGGGCCCGCAGAAGGCCACCAAGCAGCCCCTCTCCATTTGGGTCTGGGGGCTTTCGTTGGGCATGTATACCTGAGAGGTACATGCAAGTTACAGTTCGCGGCCCGAGAAGCACTCTCCGGCCAACATGCCCAACTGCAGCAACAGCTCCCAAACCGAAGGAGCCAGGACCCAAAGACCTAGCTGGCCTGAAGGGCCCCCAGGGGGCCCCCAAGCAGCCCCTCTCCATTTGGGTCTGGGGGCTTTCGTTGGGCATGTATACCTGAGAGGTACCTGCAAGGTTACAGTTCGCGGCCCGAGAAGCACTCTCCGGCCAACATGCCCAACTGCAGCAACAGCTCCCAAACCGAAGGAGCCAGGACCCAAAGACCTAGCTGGCCTGAAGTGCCCCCAGGGGGTCCCCAAGCAGCCCCTCTCCATTTGGGTCTGGGGGCTTTCGTTGGGCGGGGAACCTGGGAGATTCCTGCAAGGTTGCAGTTCAAGGCCCGAGAAGCACTCTCCGGCCAACATGCCCAACTGCAGCAACAGCTCCCAAAGCGAAGGAGCCAGGACCCAAAGACCTAGCTGGCCTGAAGGGCCCCCATGGGGCCCCCAAGCAGCCCCTCTCAATTTGGGTCTGGGGGCTTTCGTTGGGCATGTATACCTGAGAGGTACCTGCAAGGTTGCAGTTCGCGGCCCGAGAAGCACTCTCCGGCCAACATGCCCAACTGCCGCAACAGCTCCCAAACCGAAGGAGCCAGGACCCAAAGACCTAGCTGGCCTGAAGGGCCCCCAGGGGGCCCCCAAGCAGCCCCTCTCCATTTGGCTCTGGGGGCTTTCGTTGGGCCGGGAACCTGGGAGATTCCTGCAAGGTTGCAGTTCGCGGCCCGAGAAGCACTCTCCGGCCAACATGCCCAACTGCAGCAACAGATCCCAAAGCGAAGGAGCCAGGACCCAAAGACCTAGCTGGCCTGAAGGGCCCCCATGGGGCCCCCAAGCAGCCCCTCTCAATTTGGGTCTGGGGGCTTTCATTGGGCGGGGAACCTGGGAGATTCATGCAAGGTTGCAGTTCGCGGCCCGAGAAGCACTCTCCGGCCAACATGCCCAACTGCAGCAACAGCTCCCAAACCGAATGAGCCAGGACACAAAGACCTAGCTGGCCTGAAGGGCCCCGAGGGGGCCCCCAAGCAGCCCCTCTCAATTTGGGTCTGGGGGCTTTCGTTGGGCATGTATACCTGAGAGGTACCTGCAAGGTTGCAGTTCGCGGCCCGAGAAGCACTCTCCGGCCAACATGCCCAACTGCCGCAACAGCTCCCAAAGCGAAGGAGCCAGGACCCAAAGACCTAGCTGGCCTGAAGGGCCCCCAGGGGGCCCCCAAGCAGCCCCTCTCAATTTGGGTCTGGGGGCTTTCGTTGGGCCGGGAACCTGGGAGATTCCTGCAAGGTTGCAGTTCGCGGCCCGAGAAGCACTCTCCGGCCAACATGCCCAACTGCAGCAACAGCTCCCAAACCGAAGGAGCCAGGACCCAAAGACCTAGCTGGCCTGAAGGGCCCCCAGGGGGCCCCCAAGCAGCCCCTCTCAATTTGGGTCTGGGGGCTTTCGTTGGGCCGGGAACCTGGGAGAATCCTGCAAGGTTGCAGTTCGCGGCCCGAGAAGCACTCTCCGGCCAACATGCCCAACTGCAGCAACAGCTCCCAAACCGAAGGAGCCAGGACCCAAAGACCTAGCTGGCCTGAAGGGCCCCCAGGGGGCCCCCAAGCAGCCCCTCTCAATTTGGGTCTGGGGGCTTTCGTTGGGCATGGAACCTGGGAGATTCCTGCAAGGTTGCAGTTCAAGGCCCGAGAAGCACTCTCCGGCCAACATGCCCAACTGCAGCAACAGCTCCCAAACCGAAGGAGCCAGGACCCAAAGACCTAGCTGGCCTGAAGGGCCCCCATGGGGCCCCCAAGGAGCTCCTCTCCATTTGGGTCTGGGGGCTTTCGTTGGGCATGTATACCTGAGAGGTACCTGCAAGGTTACAGTTCGCGGCCCGAGAAGCACTCTCCGGCCAACATGCCCAACTGCAGCAACAGCTCCCAAAGCGAAGGAGCCAGGACCCAAAGACCTAGCTGGCCTGAAGTGCCCCCAGGGGGTCCCCAAGCAGTCCCTCTCCATTTGGGTCTGGGGGCTTTCGTTGGGCATGTATACCTGAGAGGTACATGCAAGTTACATTTCGCGGCCCGAGAAGCACTCTCCGGCCAACATGCCCAACTGCAGCAACAGCTCCCAAAGCGAAGGAGCCAGGACCCAAAGACCTAGCTGGCCTGAAGGGCCCCCAGGGGGCCCCCAAGCAGCCCCTCTCAATTTGGGTCTGGGGGTTTTCGTTGGGCCGGGAACCTGGGAGGTACCTGCAAGGTTGCAGTTCGCGGCCCGAGAAGCACTCTCCGGCCAACATGCACAACTGCAGCAACAGCTCCCAAACCGAAGGAGCCAGGACCCAAAGACCTAGCTGGCCTGAAGGGCCCCCAGAGGGGCCCCAAGCAGACCCTCTCAATTTGGGTCTAGGGGCTTTCGTTGTGCCGGGAACCTGGGAGAATCCTGCAAGGTTGCAGTTCGCGGCCCGAGAAGCACTCTCCGGCCAACATGCCCAACTGCCGCAACAGCTCCCAAACCGAAGGAGCCAGGACCCAAAGAACTAGCTGGCCTGAAGGGCCCCCAGGGGGGCCCCAAGCAGCCCCTCTCCATTTGGGTCTGGGGGCTTTCGTTGGGCATGTATACCGGAGAGGTACCTGCAAGGTTACAGTTCGCGGCCCGAGAAGCACTCTCCGGCCAACATGCCCAACTGCAGCAACAGCTCCCAAACCGAAGGAGCCAGGACCCAAAGACCTAGCTGGCCTGAAGTGTCCCCAGGGGGTCCCCAAGCAGCCCCTCTCCATTTGGGTCTGGGGGCTTTCGTTGGGCGGGGAACCTGGGAGATTCATGCAAGGTTGCAGTTCGCGGCCCGAGAAGCACTCTCCGGCCAACATGCACAACTGCAGCAACAGCTCCCAAACCGAAGGAGCCAGGACCCAAAGACCTAGCTGGCCTGAAGGGCCCCAGGGGGCCCCCAAGCAGCCCCTCTCAATTTGGGTCTGGGGGCTTTCGTTGGGCCGGGAACCTGGGAGATTCCTGCAAGGTTGCAGTTCGCGGCCGGAGAAGCACTCTCCGGCCAACATGCCCAACTGCAGCAACAGCTCCCAAACCGAAGGAGCCAGGACCCAAAGACCTAGCTGGCCTGAAGAGCCCCCAGGGGCCCCCCAAACAGCCCCTCTCCATTTGGGTCTGGGGGCTTTTGTTGGGCCGGGAACCTGGGAGATTCCTGCAAGGTTGCAGTTCAAGGCCCGAGAAGCACTCTCCGGCCAACATGCCCAACTGCAGCAACAGCTCCCAAACCGAATGAGCCAGGACACAAAGACCTAGCTGGCCTGAAGGGCCCCCAGGGGGCCCCCAAGCAGCCCCTCTCAATTTGGGTCTGGGGGCTTTCGTTGGGCATGTATACCTGGGAGATTCCTGCAAGGTTGCAGTTCGCGGCCCGAGAAGCACTCTCCGGCCAACATGCCCAACTGCAGCAACAGCTCCCAAACCGAAGGAGCCAGGACCCAAAGACCTAGCTGGCCTGAAGGGCCCCCATGGGGCCCCCAAGGAGCTCCTCTCCATTTGGGTCTGGGGGCTTTCATTGGGCGGGGAACCAGGGAGATTCATGCAAGGTTGCAGTTCGCGGCCCGAGAAGCACTCTCCGGCCAACATGCCCAACTGCAGCAACAGCTCCCAAAGCGAAGGAGCCAGGACCCAAAGACCTAGCTGGCCTGAAGGGCCCCCAGGGGGGCCCCAAGCAGCCCCTCTCAATTTGGGTCTGGGGGCTTTCGTTGGGCGTGGAACCTGGGAGAATCCTGCAAGGTTACAGTTCGCGGCCCGAGAAGCACTCTCCGGCCAACATGCACAACTGCAGCAACAGCTCCCAAACCGAAGGAGCCAGGACCCAAAGACCTAGCTGGCCTGAAGGGCCCCCAGGGGGCCCCCAAGCAGCCCCTCTCAATTTGGGTCTGGGGGCTTTCGTTGGGCCGGGAACCTGGGAGAATCCTGCAAGGTTGCAGTTCGCGGCCCGAGAAGCACTCTCCGGCCAACATGCCCAATGTCCAGCAACAGCTCCCAAACCGAAGGAGCCAGGACCCAAAGACCTAGCTGGCCTGAAGGGCCCCCAGGGGGCCCCCAAGCAGCCCCTCTCAATTTGGGTCTGGGGGCTTTCGTTGGGCCGGGAACCTGGGAGATTCCTGCAAGGTTGCAGTTCGCGGCCCGAGAAGCACTCTCCGGCCAACATGCCCAACTGCAGCAACAGCTCCCAAACCGAAGGAGCCAGGACCCAAAGACCTAGCTGGCCTGAAGGGGCCCCCAGGGGGCCCCCAAGGAGCTCCTCTCCATTTGGGTCTGGGGGCTTTCATTGGGCGGGGAACCAGGGAGATTCATGCAAGGTTGCAGTTCGCGGCCCGAGAAGCACTCTCCGGCCAACATGCCCAACTGCAGCAACAGCTCCCAAAGCGAAGGAGCCAGGACCCAAAGACCTAGCTGGCCTGAAGGGCCCCCAGGGGGGCCCCAAGCAGCCCCTCTCAATTTGGGTCTGGGGGCTTTCGTTGGGCGTGGAACCTGGGAGAATCCTGCAAGGTTACAGTTCGCGGCCCGAGAAGCACTCTCCGGCCAACATGCACAACTGCAGCAACAGCTCCCAAACCGAAGGAGCCAGGACCCAAAGACCTAGCTGGCCTGAAGGGCCCCCAGGGGGCCCCCAAGCAGCCCCTCTCAATTTGGGTCTGGGGGCTTTCGTTGGGCCGGGAACCTGGGAGAATCCTGCAAGGTTGCAGTTCGCGGCCCGAGAAGCACTCTCCGGCCAACATGCCCAACTGCAGCAACAGCTCCCAAAGCGAAGGAGCCAGGACCCAAAGACCTAGCTGGCCTGAAGGGCCCCCAGGGGGCCCCCAAGCAGCCCCTCTCCATTTGGGTCTGGGGGCTTTCGTTGGGCCGGGAACCTGGGAGATTCCTGCAAGGTTGCAGTTCACGGCCCGAGAAGCACTCTCCGGCCAACATGCCCAACTGCAGCAACAGCTCCCAAACCGAAGGAGCCAGGACCCAAAGACCTAGCTGGCCTGAAGGGCCCCCATGGGGCCCCCAAGGAGCTCCTCTCCATTTGGGTCTGGGGGCTTTCGTTGGGCATGTATACCTGAGAGGTACATGCAAGTTACAGTTCGCGGCCCGAGAAGCACTCTCCGGCCAACATGCCCAACTGCAGCAACAGCTCCCAAAGCGAAGGAGCCAGGACCCAAAGACCTAGCTGGCCTGAAGGGCCCCCAGGGGGCCCCCAAGCAGCCCCTCTCCATTTGGGTCTGGGGGTTTTCGTTGGGCCGGGAACCTGGGAGATTCCTGCAAGGTTGCAGTTCGCGGCCCGAGAAGCACTCTCCGGCCAACATGCCCAACTGCAGCAACAGCTCCCAAACCGAAGGAGCCAGGACCCAAAGACCTAGCTGGCCTGAAGGGCCCCCAGAGGGGCCCCAAGCAGCCCCTCTCAATTTGGGTCTGGGGGCTTTCGTTGGGCCGGGAACCTGGGAGAATCCTGCAAGGTTGCAGTTCGCGGCCCGAGAAGCACTCTCCGGCCAACATGCCCAACTGCAGCAACAGCTCCCAAACCGAAGGAGCCAGGACCCAAAGACCTAGCTGGCCTGAAGGGCCCCCAGGGGGCCCCCAAGCAGCCCCTCTCCATTTGGGTCTGGGGGCTTTCGTTGGGCATGGATACCTGAGAGGTACCTGCAAGGTTACAGTTCGCGGCCCGAGAAGCACTCTCCGGCCAACATGCCCAACTGCAGCAACAGCTCCCAAACCGAAGGAGCCAGGACCCAAAGACCTAGCTGGCCTGAAGGGCCCCCAGGGGGGCCCCAAGCAGCCCCTCTCCATTTGGGTCTGGGGGCTTTCGTTGGGCATGGATACCTGAGAGGTACCTGCAAGGTTACAGTTCGCGGCCCGAGAAGCACTCTCCGGCCAACATGCCCAACTGCAGCAACAGCTCCCAAACCGAAGGAGCCAGGACCCAAAGACCTAGCTGGCCTGAAGGGCCCCCAGGGGGGCCCCAAGCAGCCCCTCTCAATTTGGGTCTGGGGGCTTTCGTTGGGCCGGGAACCTGGGAGAATCCTGCAAGGTTGCAGTTCGCAGCCCGAGAAGCACTCTCCGGCCAACATGCCCAACTGCAGCAACAGCTCCCAAACCGAAGGAGCCAGGACCCAAAGACCTAGCTGGCCTGAAGGGCCCCCAGGGGGCCCCCAAGCAGCCCCTCTCCATTTGGGTCTGGGGGCTTTCGTTGGGCATGGAACCTGGGAGATTCCTGCAAGGTTGCAGTTCGCGGCCCGAGAAGCACTCTCCGGCCAACATGCCCAACTGCAGCAACAGCTCCCAAACCGAAGGAGCCAGGACCCAAAGACCTAGCTGGCCTGAAGGGCCCCCAGGGGGCCCCCAAGCAGCCCCTCTCAATTTGGGTCTGGGGGCTTTCGTTGGGCCGGGAACCTGGGAGATTCCAGCAAGGTTGCAGTTCGCGGCCCGAGAAGCACTCTCCGGCCAACATGCCCAACTGCAGCAACAGCTCCCAAACCGAAGGAGCCAGGACCCAAAGACCTAGCTGGCCTGAAGGGCCCCCAGGGGGCCCCCAAACAGCCCCTCTCCATTTGGGTCTGGGGGCTTTCGTTGGGCATGTATACCTGAGAGGTACCTGCAAGGTTACAGTTCGCGGCCCGAGAAGCACTCTCCGGCCAACATGCCCAATATCCAGCAACAGCTCCCAAAGCAAAGGAGCCAGGACCCAAAGACCTAGCTGGCCTGAAGGGCCCGCAGAAGGCCACCAAGCAGCCCCTCTCCATTTGGGTCTGGGGGCTTTCGTTGGGCATGTATACCTGAGAGGTACATGCAAGTTACAGTTCGCGGCCCGAGAAGCACTCTCCGGCCAACATGCCCAACTGCAGCAACAGCTCCCAAACCGAAGGAGCCAGGACCCAAAGACCTAGCTGGCCTGAAGGGCCCCCAGGGGGCCCCCAAGCAGCCCCTCTCCATTTGGGTCTGGGGGCTTTCGTTGGGCATGTATACCTGAGAGGTACCTGCAAGGTTACAGTTCGCGGCCCGAGAAGCACTCTCCGGCCAACATGCCCAACTGCAGCAACAGCTCCCAAACCGAAGGAGCCAGGACCCAAAGACCTAGCTGGCCTGAAGTGCCCCCAGGGGGTCCCCAAGCAGCCCCTCTCCATTTGGGTCTGGGGGCTTTCGTTGGGCGGGGAACCTGGGAGATTCCTGCAAGGTTGCAGTTCAAGGCCCGAGAAGCACTCTCCGGCCAACATGCCCAACTGCAGCAACAGCTCCCAAAGCGAAGGAGCCAGGACCCAAAGACCTAGCTGGCCTGAAGGGCCCCCATGGGGCCCCCAAGCAGCCCCTCTCAATTTGGGTCTGGGGGCTTTCGTTGGGCATGTATACCTGAGAGGTACCTGCAAGGTTGCAGTTCGCGGCCCGAGAAGCACTCTCCGGCCAACATGCCCAACTGCCGCAACAGCTCCCAAAGCGAAGGAGCCAGGACCCAAAGACCTAGCTGGCCTGAAGGGCCCCCAGGGGGCCCCCAAGCAGCCCCTCTCCATTTGGCTCTGGGGGCTTTCGTTGGGCCGGGAACCTGGGAGATTCCTGCAAGGTTGCAGTTCGCGGCCCGAGAAGCACTCTCCGGCCAACATGCCCAACTGCAGCAACAGATCCCAAAGCGAAGGAGCCAGGACCCAAAGACCTAGCTGGCCTGAAGGGCCCCCATGGGGCCCCCAAGCAGCCCCTCTCAATTTGGGTCTGGGGGCTTTCATTGGGCGGGGAACCTGGGAGATTCATGCAAGGTTGCAGTTCGCGGCCCGAGAAGCACTCTCCGGCCAACATGCCCAACTGCAGCAACAGCTCCCAAACCGAATGAGCCAGGACCCAAAGACCTAGCTGGCCTGAAGGGCCCCGAGGGGGCCCCCAAGCAGCCCCTCTCAATTTGGGTCTGGGGGCTTTCGTTGGGCATGTATACCTGAGAGGTACCTGCAAGGTTGCAGTTCGCGGCCCGAGAAGCACTCTCCGGCCAACATGCCCAACTGCCGCAACAGCTCCCAAAGCGAAGGAGCCAGGACCCAAAGACCTAGCTGGCCTGAAGGGCCCCCAGGGGGCCCCCAAGCAGCCCCTCTCAATTTGGGTCTGGGGGCTTTCGTTGGGCCGGGAACCTGGGAGATTCCTGCAAGGTTGCAGTTCGCGGCCCGAGAAGCACTCTCCGGCCAACATGCCCAACTGCAGCAACAGCTCCCAAACCGAAGGAGCCAGGACCCAAAGACCTAGCTGGCCTGAAGGGCCCCCAGGGGGCCCCCAAGCAGCCCCTCTCAATTTGGGTCTGGGGGCTTTCGTTGGGCCGGGAACCTGGGAGAATCCTGCAAGGTTGCAGTTCGCGGCCCGAGAAGCACTCTCCGGCCAACATGCCCAACTGCAGCAACAGCTCCCAAACCGAAGGAGCCAGGACCCAAAGACCTAGCTGGCCTGAAGGGCCCCCAGGGGGCCCCCAAGCAGCCCCTCTCAATTTGGGTCTGGGGGCTTTCGTTGGGCATGGAACCTGGGAGATTCCTGCAAGGTTGCAGTTCAAGGCCCGAGAAGCACTCTCCGGCCAACATGCCCAACTGCAGCAACAGCTCCCAAACCGAAGGAGCCAGGACCCAAAGACCTAGCTGGCCTGAAGGGCCCCCATGGGGCCCCCAAGGAGCTCCTCTCCATTTGGGTCTGGGGGCTTTCGTTGGGCATGTATACCTGAGAGGTACCTGCAAGGTTACAGTTCGCGGCCCGAGAAGCACTCTCCGGCCAACATGCCCAACTGCAGCAACAGCTCCCAAAGCGAAGGAGCCAGGACCCAAAGACCTAGCTGGCCTGAAGTGCCCCCAGGGGGTCCCCAAGCAGTCCCTCTCCATTTGGGTCTGGGGGCTTTCGTTGGGCATGTATACCTGAGAGGTACATGCAAGTTACATTTCGCGGCCCGAGAAGCACTCTCCGGCCAACATGCCCAACTGCAGCAACAGCTCCCAAAGCGAAGGAGCCAGGACCCAAAGACCTAGCTGGCCTGAAGGGCCCCCAGGGGGCCCCCAAGCAGCCCCTCTCAATTTGGGTCTGGGGGTTTTCGTTGGGCCGGGAACCTGGGAGGTACCTGCAAGGTTGCAGTTCGCGGCCCGAGAAGCACTCTCCGGCCAACATGCACAACTGCAGCAACAGCTCCCAAACCGAAGGAGCCAGGACCCAAAGACCTAGCTGGCCTGAAGGGCCCCCAGAGGGGCCCCAAGCAGACCCTCTCAATTTGGGTCTGGGGGCTTTCGTTGTGCCGGGAACCTGGGAGAATCCTGCAAGGTTGCAGTTCGCGGCCCGAGAAGCACTCTCCGGCCAACATGCCCAACTGCAGCAACAGCTCCCAAACCGAAGGAGCCAGGACCCAAAGAACTAGCTGGCCTGAAGGGCCCCCAGGGGGGCCCCAAGCAGCCCCTCTCCATTTGGGTCTGGGGGATTTCGTTGGGCCGGGAAGTTGGGAGGTACCTGCAAGGTTGCAGTTCGCGGCCCGAGAAGCACTCTCCGGCCAACATGCCCAACTGCAGCAACAGCTCCCAAACCGAAGGAGCCAGGACCCAAAGACCTAGCTGGCCTGAAGGGCCCCCAGGGGGCCCCCCAAGCAGCCCCTCTCAATTTGGGTCTGGGGGCTTTCGTTGGGCATGGAACATGGGAGATTCCTGCAAGGTTGCAGTTCAAGGCCCGAGAAGCACTCTCCGGCCAACATGCCCAACTGCAGCAACAGCTCCCAAACCGAAGGAGCCAGGACCCAAAGACCTAGCTGGCCTGAAGGGCCCCCAGGGGGCCCCCAAGCAGCCCCTCTCCATTTGGGTCTGGGGGCTTTCGTTGGGCCGGGAACCTGGGAGATTCCTGCAAGGTTACAGTTCGCGGCCCGAGAAGCACTCTCCGGCCAACATGCCCAACTGCAGCAACAGCTCCCAAACCGAAGGAGCCAGGACCCAAAGACCTAGCTGGCCTGAAGGGCCCCCAGGGGGCCCCCAAGCAGCCCCTCTCCATTTGGGTCTGGGGGTTTTCGTTGGGCCGGGAACCTGGGAGGTACCTGCAAGGTTGCAGTTCGCGGCCCGAGAAGCACTCTCCGGCCAACATGCCCAACTGCAGCAACAGCTCCCAAACCGAAGGAGCCAGGACCCAAAGACCTAGCTGGCCTGAAGGGCCCCCAGGGGGGCCCCAAGCAGCCCCTCTCAATTTGGGTCTGGGGGTTTTCTTTGGGCCGGGAACCTGGGAGAATCCTGCAAGGTTGCAGTTCGCGGCCCGAGAAGCACTCTCCGGCCAACATGCCCAACTACAGCAACAGCTCCCAAAGCGAAGGAGCCAGGACCCAAAGACCTAGCTGGCCTGAAGGGCCCCCAGGGGGCCCCCAAGCAGCCCCTCTCAATTTGGGTCTGGGGGCTTTCGTTGGGCATGGAACCTGGGAGATTCCTGCAAGGTTGCAGTTCAAGGCCCGAGAAGCACTCTCCGGCCAACATGCCCAACTGCAGCAACAGCTCCCAAACCGAAGGAGCCAGGACCCAAAGACCTAGCTGGCCTGAAGGGCCCCCAGGGGGCCCCCAAGCAGCCCCTCTCAATTTGGGTCTGGGGGCTTTCGTTGGGCCGGGAACCTGGGAGAATCCTGCAAGGTTGCAGTTCGCGGCCCGAGAAGCACTCTCCGGCCAACATGCCCAACTGCAGCAACAGCTCCCAAACCGAAGGAGCCAGGACGCAAAGACCTAGCTGGTCTGAAGGGCCCCCAGGGGGCCCCCAAACAGCCCCTCTCCATTTGGGTCTGGGGGCTTTCGTTGGGCATGTATACCTGAGAGGTACCTGCAAGGTTACAGTTCGCGGCCCGAGAAGCACTCTCCGGCCAACATGCCCAATATCCAGCAACAGCTCCCAAAGCAAAGGAGCCAGGACCCAAAGACCTAGCTGGCCTGAAGGGCCCCCAGAAGGCCACCAAGCAGCCCCTCTCCATTTGGGTCTGGGGGCTTTCGTTGGGCATGTATACCTGAGAGGTACCTGAGAGTTACAGTTCGCGGCCCGAGAAGCACTCTCCGGCCAACATGCCCAACTGCAGCAACAGCTCCCAAACCGAAGGAGCCAGGACCCAAAGACCTAGCTGGCCTGAAGGGCCCCCAGGGGGTCCCCAAGCAGCCCCTCTCCATTTGGGTCTGGGGGCTTTCGTTGGGCATGTATACCTGAGAGGTACCTGCAAAGTTACAGTTCGCGGCCCGAGAAGCACTCTCCGGCCAACATGCCCAACTGCAGCAACAGCTCCCAAAGCGAAGGAGCCAGGACCCAAAGACCTAGCTGGCCTGAAGTGCCCCCAGGGGGTCCCCAAGCAGCCCCTCTCCATTTGGGTCTGGGGGCTTTCGTTGGGCGGGGAACCTGGGAGATTCATGCAAGGTTGCAGTTCGCGGCCCGAGAAGCACTCTCCGGCCAACATGCCCAACTGCAGCAACAGCTCCCAAACCGAAGGAGCCAGGACCCAAAGACCTAGCTGGCCTGAAGGGCCCCCAGGGGGCCCCCAAGCAGCCCCTCTCCATTTGGGTCTGGGGGCTTTTGTTGGGCCGGGAACCTGGGAGATTCCTGCAAGGTTACAGTTCGAGGCCCGAGAAGCACTCTCCGGCCAACATGCACAACTGCAGCAACAGCTCCCAAACCGAAGGAGCCAGGACCCAAAGACCTAGCTGGCCTGAAGGGCCCCCAGGGGGCCCCCAAGCAGCCCCTCTCCATTTGGGTCTGGGGGTTTTCGTTGGGCCGGGAACCTGGGAGGTACCTGCAAGGTTGCAGTTCGCGGCCGGAGAAGCACTCTCCGGCCAACATGCCCAACTGCAGCAACAGCTCCCAAACCGAAGGAGCCAGGACTCAAAGACCTAGCTGGCCTGAAGGGCCCCCAGGGGGGCCCCAAGCAGCCCCTCTCAATTTGGGTCTGGGGGCTTTCGTTGGGCCGGGAACCTGGGAGAATCCTGCAAGGTTGCAGTTCGCGGCCCGAGAAGCACTCTCCGTCCAACATGCCCAACTGCAGCAACAGCTCCCAAACCGAAGGAGCCAGGACCCAAAGACCTAGCTGGCCTGAAGGGCCCCCAGGCGGCCCCCAAGCAGCCCCTCTCCATTTGGGTCTGGGGGCTTTCGTTGGGCATGTATACCGGAGAGGTACCTGCAAGGTTACAGTTCGCGGCCCGAGAAGCACTCTCCGGCCAACATGCCCAACTGCAGCAACAGCTCCCATACGAAGGAGCCAGGACCCAAAGACCTAGCTGGCCTGAAGTGCCCCCAGGGGGTCCCCAAGCAGCCCCTCTCCATTTGGGTCTGGGGGCTTTCGTTGGGCGGGGAACCTGGGAGATTCATGCAAGGTTGCAGTTCGCGGCCCGAGAAGCACTCTCCGGCCAACATGCACAACTGCAGCAACAGCTCCCAAAGCGAAGGAGCCAGGACCCAAAGACCTAGCTGGCCTGAAGGGCCCCCAGGGGGCCCCCAAGCAGCCCCTCTCAATTTGGGTCTGGGGGCTTTCGTTGGGCATGTATACCTGAGAGGTACCTGCAAGGTTGCAGTTCGCGGCCCGAGAAGCACTCTCCGGCCAACATGCCCAACTGCAGCAACAGCTCCCAAACCGAAGGAGCCAGGACCCAAAGACCTAGCTGGCCTGAAGGGCCCCCAGGGGGCCCCCAAGCAGCCCCTCTCAATTTGGGTCTGGGGGCTTTCGTTGGGCGTGGAACCTGGGAGAATCCTGCAAGGTTACAGTTCGCGGCCCGAGAAGCACTCTCCGGCCAACATGCACAACTGCAGCAACAGCTCCCAAACCGAAGGAGCCAGGACCCAAAGACCTAGCTGGCCTGAAGGGCCCCCAGGGGGCCCCCAAGCAGCCCCTCTCCATTTGGGTCTGGGGGCTTTCGTTGGGCCGGGAACCTGGGAGAATCCTGCAAGGTTGCAGTTCGCGGCCCGAGAAGCACTCTCTGGCCAACATGCCCAACTGCAGCAACAGCTCCCAAACCGAAGGAGCCAGGACCCAAAGAACTAGCTGGCCTGAAGGGCCCCCAGGGGGCCCCCAAGCAGCCCCTCTCAATTTGGGTCTGGGGGCTTTCGTTGGGCCGGGAACCTGGGAGATTCCTGCAAGGTTGCAGTTCGCGGCCCGAGAAGCACTCTCCGGCCAACATGCCCAACTGCAGCAACAGCTCCCAAACCGAAGGAGCCAGGACCCAAAGACCTAGCTGGCCTGAAGGGCCCCCATGGGGCCCCCAAGGAGCTCCTCTCCATTTGGGTCTGGGGGCTTTCGTTGGGCATGTATACCTGAGAGGTACCTGCAAGGTTACAGTTCGCGGCCCGAGAAGCACTCTCCGGCCAACATGCCCAACTGCAGCAACAGCTCCCAAAGCGAAGGAGCCAGGACCCAAAGACCTAGCTGGCCTGAAGGACCCCCAGGGGGTCCCCAAGCAGTCCCTCTCCATTTGGGTCTGGGGGCTTTCGTTGGGCGGGGAACCTGGGAGATTCATGCAAGGTTGCAGTTCGCAGCCCGAGAAGCACTCTCCGGCCAACATGCACAACTGCAGCAACAGCTCCCAACCGAAGGAGCCAGGACCCAAAGACCTAGCTGGCCTGAAGGGCCCCCAGGGGGCCCCCAAGCAGCCCCTCTCAATTTGGGTCTGGGGGCTTTCGTTGGGCCGGGAACCTGGGAGCTACCTGCAAGGTTGCAGTTCGCGGCCGGAGAAGCACTCTCCGGCCAACATGCCCAACTGCAGCAACAGCTCCCAAACCGAAGGAGCCAGGACCCAAAGACCTAGCTGGCCTGAAGGGCCCCCAGGGGGCCCCCAAGCAGCCCCTCTCCATTTGGGTCTGGGGGCTTTCTTTAGGCTGAGAACCTGGGAGATTCATGCAAGGTTGCAGTTCGCGGCCCGAGAAGCACTCTCCGGCCAACATGCCCAACTGCAGCAACAGCTCCCAAACCGAAGGAGCCAGGACCCAAAGACCTAGCTGGCCTGAAGGGCCCCCAGGGGGCCCCCAAGCAGCCCCTCTCCATTTGGGTCTGGGGGCTTTTGTTGGGCCGGGAACCTGGGAGATTCCTGCAAGGTTACAGTTCGAGGCCCGAGAAGCACTCTCCGGCCAACATGCACAACTGCAGCAACAGCTCCCAAACCGAAGGAGCCAGGACCCAAAGACCTAGCTGGCCTGAAGGGCCCCCAGGCGGCCCCCAAGCAGCCCCTCTCCATTTGGGTCTGGGGGCTTTCGTTGGGCATGTATACCTGAGAGGTACCTGCAAGGTTACAGTTCGCGGCCCGAGAAGCACTCTCCGGCCAACATGCCCAACTGCAGCAACAGCTCCCAAACCGAAGGAGCCAGGACCCAAAGACCTAGCTGGCCTGAAGGGCCCCCAGGGGGTCCCCAAGCAGCCCCTCTCCATTTGGGTCTGGGGGCTTTCGTTGGGCGGGGAACCTGGGAGATTCATGCAAGGTTGCAGTTTGCGGCCCGAGAAGCACTCTCCGGCCAACATGCACAACTGCAGCAACAGCTCCCAAACCGAAGGAGCCAGGACCCAAAGACCTAGCTGGCCTGAAGGGCCCCCAGGGGGCCCCCAAGCAGCCCCTCTCAATTTGGGTCTGGGGGCTTTCGTTGGGCCGGGAACCTGGGAGATTCCTGCAAGGTTGCAGTTCGCGGCCGGAGAAGCACTCTCCGGCCAACATGCCCAACTGCAGCAACAGCTCCCAAACCGAAGGAGCCAGGACCCAAAGACCTAGCTGGCCTGAAGGGCCCCCAGGGGGCCCCCAAGCAGCCCCTCTCCATTTGGGTCTGGGGGCTTTTGTTGGGCCGGGAACCTGGGAGATTCCTGCAAGGTTGCAGTTCAAGGCCCGAGAAGCACTCTCCGGCCAACATGCCCAACTGCAGCAACAGCTCCCAAACCGAATGAGCCAGGACACAAAGACCTAGCTGGCCTGAAGGGCCCCCAGGGGGCCCCCAAGCAGCCCCTCTCAATTTGGGTCTGGGGGCTTTCGTTGGGCATGTATACCTGAGAGGTACCTGCAAGGTTGCAGTTCGCGGCCCGAGAAGCACTCTCCGGCCAACATGCCCAACTGCAGCAACAGCTCCCAAAGCGAAGGAGCCAGGACCCAAAGACCTAGCTGGCCTGAAGGGCCCCCAGGGGGCCCCCAAGCAGCCCCTCTCAATTTGGGTCTGGGGGCTTTCGTTGGGCCGGGAACCTGGGAGATTCCTGCAAGGTTGCAGTACGCGGCCCGAGAAGCACTCTCCGGCCAACATGCCCAACTGCAGCAACAGCTCCCAAACCGAAGGAGCCAGGACCCAAAGACCTAGCTGGCCTGAAGGGCCCCCATGGGGCCCCCAAGGAGCTCCTCTCCATTTGGGTCTGGGGGCTTTCATTGGGCGGGGAACCAGGGAGATTCATGCAAGGTTGCAGTTCGCGGCCCGAGAAGCACTCTCCGGCCAACATGCCCAACTGCAGCAACAGCTCCCAAACCGAAGGAGCCAGGACCCAAAGACCTAGCTGGCCTGAAGGGCCCCCAGGGGGGCCCCAAGCAGCCCCTCTCAATTTGGGTCTGGGGGCTTTCGTTGGGCGTGGAACCTGGGAGAATCCTGCAAGGATACAGTTCGCGGCCCGAGAAGCACTCTCCGGCCAACATGCACAACTGCAGCAACAGCTCCCAAACCGAAGGAGCCAGGACCCAAAGACCTAGCTGGCCTGAAGGGCCCCCAGGGGGCCCCCAAGCAGCCCCTCTCCATTTGGGTCTGGGGGCTTTCGTTGGGCCGGGAACATGGGAGAATCCTGCAAGGTTGCAGTTCGCGGCCCGAGAAGCACTCTCCGGCCAACATGCCCAACTGCAGCAACAGCTCCCAAACCGAAGGAGCCAGGACCCAAAGAACTAGCTGGCCTGAAGGGCCCCCAGGGGGCCCCCAAGCAGCCCCTCTCAATTTGGGTCTGGGGGCTTTCGTTGGGCCGGGAACCTGGGAGATTCCTGCAAGGTTGCAGTTCGCGGCCCGAGAAGCACTCTCCGGCCAACATGCCCAACTGCAGCAACAGCTCCCAAACCGAAGGAGCCAGGACCCAAAGACCTAGCTGGCCTGAAGGGCCCCCATGGGGCCCCCAAGGAGCTCCTCTCCATTTGGGTCTGGGGGCTTTCGTTGGGCATGTATACCTGAGAGGTACCTGCAAGGTTACAGTTCGCGGCCCGAGAAGCACTCTCCGGCCAACATGCCCAACTGCAGCAACAGCTCCCAAAGCGAAGGAGCCAGGACCCAAAGACCTAGCTGGCCTGAAGTGCCCCCAGGGGGTCCCCAAGCAGTCCCTCTCCATTTGGGTCTGGGGGCTTTCGTTGGGCGGGGAACCTGGGAGATTCATGCAAGGTTGCAGTTCGCAGCCCGAGAAGCACTCTCCGGCCAACATGCACAACTGCAGCAACAGCTCCCAACCGAAGGAGCCAGGACCCAAAGACCTAGCTGGCCTGAAGGGCCCCCAGGGGGCCCCCAAGCAGCCCCTCTCCATTTGGGTCTGGGGGCTTTCTTTAGGCTGAGAACCTGGGAGATTCATGCAAGGTTGCAGTTCGCGGCCCGAGAAGCACTCTCCGGCCAACATGCCCAATATCCAGCAACAGCTCCCAAAGCGAAGGAGCCAGGACCCAAAGACCTAGCTGGCCTGAAGGGCCCCCATGGGGCCCCCAAGCAGCCCCTCTCCATTTGGGTCTGGGGGCTTTCGTTGGGCATGTATACCTGAGAGGTACCTGCAAGGTTGCAGTTCGCGGCCCGAGAAACACTCTCCGGCCAACATGCCCAACTGCAGCAACAGCTCCCAAACCGAAGGAGCCAGGACCCAAAGACCTAGCTGGCCTGAAGGGCCCCCAGGGGGCCCCCAAGCAGCCCCTCTCAATTTGGGTCTGGGGGCTTTCGTTGGGCCGGGAACCTGGGAGATTCCTGCAAGGTTGCAGTACGCGGCCCGAGAAGCACTCTCCGGCCAACATGCCCAACTGCAGCAACAGCTCCCAAACCGAAGGAGCCAGGACCCAAAGACCTAGCTGGCCTGAAGGGCCCCCATGTGGCCCCCAAGGAGCTCCTCTCCATTTGGGTCTGGGGGCTTTCATTGGGCGGGGAACCAGGGAGATTCATGCAAGGTTGCAGTTCGCGGCCCGAGAAGCACTCTCCGGCCAACATGCCCAACTGCAGCAACAGCTCCCAAAGTGAAGGAGCCAGGACACAAAGACCTAGCTGGCCTGAAGGGCCCCCAGGGGGCCCCCAAGCAGCCCCTCTCCATTTGGGTCTGGGGGCTTTTGTTGGGCCGGGAACCTGGGAGAATCCTGCAAGGTTGCAGTTGGCGGCCCGAGAAGCACTCTCCGGCCAACATGCCCAACTGCAGCAACAGCTCCCAAACCGAAGGAGCCAGGACCCAAAGACCTAGCTGGCCTGAAGGGCCCCCAGGGGGCCCCCAAGCAGCCCCTCTCAATTTGGGTCTGCGGGCTTTCGTTGGGCCGGGAACCTGGGAGATTCCTGCAAGGTTGCAGTTCGCGGCCCGAGAAGCACTCTCCGGCCAACATGTCCAACTGCAGCAACAGCTCCCAAACCGAAGGAGCCAGGACCCAAAGACCTAGCTGGCCTGAAGGGCCCCCAGGGGGCCCCCAAGCAGCCCCTCTCAATTTGGGTCTGGGGGCTTTCGTTGGGCCGGGAACCTGGGAGATTCCTGCAAGGTTGCAGTTCAAGGCCCGAGAAGCACTCTCCGGCCAACATGCCCAACTGCAGCAACAGCTCCCAAACCGAAGGAGCCAGGACCCAAAGACCTAGCTGGCCTGAAGGGCCCCCGGGGGCCCCCAAGGAGCTCCTCTCCATTTGGGTCTGGGGGCTTTCGTTGGGCATGTATACCTGAGAGGTACCTGCAAGGTTACAGTTCGCGGCCCGAGAAGCACTCTCCGGCCAACATGCCCAACTGCAGCAACAGCTCCCAAACCGAAGGAGCCAGGACCCAAAGACCTAGCTGGCCTGACGTGCCCCCAGGGGGTCCCCAAGCAGTCCCTCTCCATTTGGGTCTGGGGGCTTTCGTTGGGCGGGGAACCTGGGAGATTCATGCAAGGTTGCAGTTCGCGGCCCGAGAAGCACTCTCCGGCCAACATGCCCAACTGCAGCAACAGCTCCCAAACCGAAGGAGCCAGGACCCAAAGACCTAGCTGGCCTGAAGGGCCCCCAGGGGGCCCCCAAGCAGCCCCTCTCAATTTGGGTCTGGGGGCTTTCGTTGGGCCGGGAACCTGGGAGATTCCTGCAAGGTTGCAGTTCGCGGCCCGAGAAGCACTCTCCGGCCAACATTCCCAACTGCAGCCACAGCTCCCAAACCGAAGGAGCCAGGACCCAAAGACCTAGCTGGCCTGAAGGGCCCCCAGGGGGCCCCCAAGCAGCCCCTCTCCATTTGGGTCTGGGGGCTTTCTTTAGGCTGAGAACCTGGGAGATTCATGCAAGGTTGCAGTTCGCGGCCCGAGAAGCACTCTCCGGCCAACATGCCCAACTGCAGCAACAGCTCCCAAACCGAAGGAGCCAGGACCCAAAGACCTAGCTGGCCTGAAGGGCCCCCGGGGGCCCCCAAGGAGCTCCTCTCCATTTGGGTCTGGGGGCTTTCGTTGGGCATGTATACCTGAGAGGTACCTGCAAGGTTACAGTTCGCGGCCCGAGAAGCACTCTCCGGCCAACATGCCCAACTGCAGCAACAGCTCCCAAACCGAAGGAGCCAGGACCCAAAGACCTAGCTGGCCTGACGTGCCCCCAGGGGGTCCCCAAGCAGTCCCTCTCCATTTGGGTCTGGGGGCTTTCGTTGGGCGGGGAACCTGGGAGATTCATGCAAGGTTGCAGTTCACGGCCCGAGAAGCACTCTCCGGCCAACATGCCCAACTGCAGCAACAGCTCCCAAACCGAAGGAGCCAGGACCCAAAGACCTAGCTGGCCTGAAGGGCCCCCAGGGGGCCCCCAAGCAGCCCCTCTCAATTTGGGTCTGGGGGCTTTCGTTGGGCCGGGAACCTGGGAGATTCCTGCAAGGTTGCAGTTCGCGGCCCGAGAAGCACTCTCCGGCCAACATTCCCAACTGCAGCCACAGCTCCCAAACCGAAGGAGCCAGGACCCAAAGACCTAGCTGGCCTGAAGGGCCCCCAGGGGGCCCCCAAGCAGCCCCTCTCCATTTGGGTCTGGGGGCTTTCTTTAGGCTGAGAACCTGGGAGATTCATGCAAGGTTGCAGTTCGCGGCCCGAGAAGCACTCTCCGGCCAACATGCCCAATATCCAGCAACAGCTCCCAAAGCGAAGGAGCCAGGACCCAAAGACCTAGCTGGCCTGAAGGGCCCCCAGGGGGCCCCCAAGCAGCCCCTCTCCATTTGGGTCTGGGGGCTTTCGTTGGGCATGTATACCTGAGAGGTACCTGCAAGTTACAATTCGCGGCCCGAGAAGCACTCTCCGGCCAACATGCCCAACTGCAGCAACAGCTCCCAAACCGAAGGAGCCAGGACCCAAAGACCTAGCTGGCCTGAAGGGCCCCCAGGGGGCCCCCAAGCAGCTCCTCTCCATTTGGGTCTGGGGGATTTAGTTGGGCCGGGAACCTGGGAGGTACCTGCAAGGCTGCAGTTCGCGGCCGGAGAAGCATTCTCCGGCCAACATGCACAACTGCAGCAACAGCTCCCAAAGTGAAGGAGCCAGGACCCAAAGACCTAGCTGGCCTGAAGTGCCCCCAGGGGGCCCCCAAGCAGCCCCTCTCCATTTGGGTCTGGGGGCTTTTGTTGGGCCGGGAACCTGGGAGATTCCTGCAAGGTTGCAGTTCAAGGCCCGAGAAGCACTCTCCGGCCAACATGCCCAACTGCAGCAACAGCTCCCAAACCGAATGAGCCAGGACACAAAGACCTAGCTGGCCTGAAGGGCCCCCAGGGGGCCCCCAAGCAGCCCCTCTCCATTTGGGTCTGGGGGCTTTCGTTGGGCATGGAACCTGGGAGAATCCTGCAAGGTTGCAGTTCGCGGCCCGAGAAGCACTCTCCGGCCAACATGCCCAACTGCAGCAACAGCTCCCAAACCGAAGGAGCCGGGACCCAAAGACCTAGCTGGCCTGAAGGGCCCCCATGGGGCCCCCAAGGAGCTCCTCTCCATTTGGGTCTGGGGGCTTTCGTTGGGCATGTATACCTGAGAGGTACCTGCAAGGTTACAGTTCGCGGCCCGAGAAGCACTCTCCGGCCAACATGCCCAACTGCAGCAACAGCTCCCAAACCGAAGGAGCCAGGACCCAAAGACCTAGCTGGCCTGAAGGGCCCCCAGGGGGTCCCCAAGCAGTCCCTCTCCATTTGGGTCTGGGGGCTTTCGTTGGGCGGGGAACCTGGGAGATTCATGCAAGGATGCAGTTCGCGGCCCGAGAAGCACTCTCCGGCCAACATGCCCAACTGCAGCAACAGCTCCCAAAGCGAAGGAGCCAGGACCCAAAGACCTAGCTGGCCTGAAGGGCCCCCAGGGGGCCCCCAAGCAGCCCCTCTCAATTTGGGTCTGGGGGCTTTCGTTGGGCCGGGAACCTGGGAGATTCCTGCAAGTTTGCAGTTCGCGGCCGGAGATGCACTTTCCGGCCAACATGCCCAACTGCAGCAACAGCTCCCAAACCGAAGGAGCCAGGACCCAAAGACCTAGCTGGCCTGAAGTGCCCCCAGGGGGCCCCCAAGCAGCCCCTCTCCACTTGGGTCTGGGGGCTTTCTTTAGGCTGAGAACCTGGGAGAATCCTGCAAGGTTGCAGTTCGCGGCCCGAGAAGCACTCTCCGGCCAACATGCCCAATATCCAGCAACAGCTCCCAAAGCGAAGGAGCCAGGACCCAAAGACCTAGCTGGCCTGAAGTGCCCCCAGGGGGTCCCCAAGCAGCCCCTCTCCATTTGGGTCTGGGGGCTTTCGTTGGGCATGTATACCTGAGAGGTACCTGCAAGTTACAGTTCGCGGCCCGAGAAGCACTCTCCGGCCAACATGCCCAACTGCAGCAACAGCTCCCAAAGCGAAGGAGCCAGGACCCAAAGACCTAGCTGGCCTGAAGGGCCCCCAGGGGGCCCCCAAGCAGCCCCTCTCAATTTGGGTCTGGGGGCTTTCGTTGGGCCGGGAACCTGGGAGAATCCTGCAAGGTTGCAGTTCGCGGCCAGAGAAGCACTCTCCGGCCAACATGCCCAACTGCAGCAACAGCTCCCAAACCGAAGGAGCCAGGACCCAAAGACCTAGCTGGCCTGAAGGGCCCCCAGGGGGCCCCCAAGCAGCCCCTCTCAATTTGGGTCTGGGGGCTTTCGTTGGGCATGTATACCTGAGAGGTACCTGCAAGGTTGCAGTTCGCGGCCCGAGAAGCACTCTCCGGCCAACATGCCCAACTGCAGCAACAGCTCCCAAACCGAAGGAGCCAGGACCCAAAGACCTAGCTGGCCTGAAGGGCCCCCATGGGGCCCCCAAGGAGCTCCTCTCCATTTGGGTCTGGGGGCTTTCGTTGGGCATGTATACCTGAGAGGTACCTGCAAGGTTACAGTTCGCGGCCCGAGAAGCACTCTCCGGCCAACATGCCCAACTGCAGCAACAGCTCCCAAACCGAAGGAGCCAGGACCCAAAGACCTAGCTGGCCTGAAGGGCCCCCAGGGGGTCCCCAAGCAGTCCCTCTCCATTTGGGTCTGGGGGCTTTCGTTGGGCGGGGAACCTGGGAGATTCATGCAAGGATGCAGTTCGCGGCCCGAGAAGCACTCTCCGGCCAACATGCCCAACTGCAGCAACAGCTCCCAAAGCGAAGGAGCCAGGACCCAAAGACCTAGCTGGCCTGAAGGGCCCCCAGGGGGCCCCCAAGCAGCCCCTCTCAATTTGGGTCTGGGGGCTTTCGTTGGGCCGGGAACCTGGGAGATTCCTGCAAGTTTGCAGTTCGCGGCCGGAGATGCACTTTCCGGCCAACATGCCCAACTGCAGCAACAGCTCCCAAACCGAAGGAGCCAGGACCCAAAGACCTAGCTGGCCTGAAGTGCCCCCAGGGGGCCCCCAAGCAGCCCCTCTCCACTTGGGTCTGGGGGCTTTCTTTAGGCTGAGAACCTGGGAGAATCCTGCAAGGTTGCAGTTCGCGGCCCGAGAAGCACTCTCCGGCCAACATGCCCAATATCCAGCAACAGCTCCCAAAGCGAAGGAGCCAGGACCCAAAGACCTAGCTGGCCTGAAGTGCCCCCAGGGGGTCCCCAAGCAGCCCCTCTCCATTTGGGTCTGGGGGCTTTCGTTGGGCATGTATACCTGAGAGGTACCTGCAAGTTACAGTTCGCGGCCCGAGAAGCACTCTCCGGCCAACATGCCCAACTGCAGCAACAGCTCCCAAAGCGAAGGAGCCAGGACCCAAAGACCTAGCTGGCCTGAAGGGCCCCCAGGGGGCCCCCAAGCAGCCCCTCTCAATTTGGGTCTGGGGGCTTTCGTTGGGCCGGGAACCTGGGAGAATCCTGCAAGGTTGCAGTTCGCGGCCAGAGAAGCACTCTCCGGCCAACATGCCCAACTGCACCAACAGCTCCCAAAGCGAAGGAGCCAGGACCCAAAGACCTAGCTGGCCTGAAGGGCCCCCAGGGGGCCCCCAAGCAGCCCCTCTCCATTTGGGTCTGGGGGCTTTTGTTGGGCCGGGAACCTGGGAGATTCCTGCAAGGTTGCAGTTCGTGGCCCGAGAAGCACTCTCCGGCCAACATGCCCAATATCCAGCAACAGCTCCCAAACCGAAGGAGCCAGGACCCAAAGACCTAGCTGGCCTGAAGGGCCCCCAGGGGGCCCCCAAGCAGCCCCTCTCCGTTTGGGTCTGGGGGTTTTCGTTGGGCCGGTAACCTGAGTGGTACCTGCAAGTTACAGTTCGCGGCCCGAGAAGCACTCTCAGGCCAACATGCCCAACTGCAGCAACAGCTCCCAAACCGAAGGAGCCAGGACCCAAAGACCTAGCTGGCCTGAAGGGCCCCCAGGGGGCCCCCAAGTAGCCCCTCTCCATTTGGGTCTGGGGGCTTTTGTTGGGCCGGGAACCTGGGAGAT
Source organism: Gallinula chloropus (assembly GCF_964237585.1). NCBI lineage: Eukaryota > Metazoa > Chordata > Aves > Gruiformes > Rallidae > Gallinula > Gallinula chloropus. Next base: position 340,798 of record NW_028168547.1, on the reverse strand, counting down.
TCCTGCAAGGTTGCAGTTCAAGGCCCGAGAAGCACTCTCCGGCCAACATGCCCAACTGCAGCAACAGCTCCCAAACCGAATGAGCCAGGACACAAAGACCTAGCTGGCCTGAAGGGCCCCCAGGGGGCCCCCAAGCAGCCCCTCTCAATTTGGGTCTGGGGGCTTTCGTTGGGCATATATACCTGAGAGGTACCTGCAAGGTTACAGTTCGCGGCCCGAGAAGCACTCTCCGGCCAACATGCCCAACTGCAGCAACAGCTCCCAAACCGAAGGAGCCAGGACCCAAAGACCTAGCTGGCCTGAAGTGCCCCCAGGGGGTCCCCAAGCAGTCCCTCTCCATTTGGGTCTGGGGGCTTTCGTTGGGCGGGGAACCTGGGAGATTCATGCAAGGTTGCAGTTCGCGGCCAGAGAAGCACTCTCCGGCCAACATGCCCAACTGCAGCAACAGCTCCCAAACCGAAGGAGCCAGGACCCAAAGACCTAGCTGGCCTGAAGGGCCCCCAGGGGGCCCCCAAGCAGCCCCTCTCCATTTGGGTCTGGGGGCTTTCGTTGGGCCGGGAACCTGGGAGAATCCTGCAAGGTTGCAGTTCGCGGCCCGAGAATCAATCTCCGGCCAACATGCCCAACTGCAGCAACAGCTCCCAAAGCGAAGGAGCCAGGACCCAAAGACCTAGCTGGCCTGAAGGGCCCCCAGGTGGCCCCCAAGCAGCCCCTCTCAATTTGGGTCTGGGGGCTTTCGTTGGGCATGGAACCTGGGAGATTCATGCAAGGTTGCAGTTCGCGGCCCGAGAAGCACTCTCCGGCCAACATGCCCAACTGCAGCAACAGCTCCCAAAGCGAAGGAGCCAGGACCCAAAGACCTAGCTGGCCTGAAGGGCCCCCAGGGGGCCCCCAAGGAGCTCCTCTCCATTTGGGTCTGGGGGCTTTCGTTGGGCATGTATACCTGAGAGGTACCTGCAAGGTTACAGTTCGCGGCCCGAGAAGCACTCTCCGGTCAACATGCCCAACTGCAGCAACAGCTCCCAAACCGAAGGAGCCAGGACCCAAAGACCTAGCTGGCCTGAAGTGCCCCCAGGGGGTCCCCAAGCAGTCCCTCTCCATTTGGGTCTGGGGGCTTTCGTTGGGCGGGGAACCTGGGAGATTCATGCAAGGTTGCAGTTCGCGGCCCGAGAAGCACTCTCCGGCCAACATGCACAACTGCAGCAACAGCTCCCAAACCGAAGGAGCCAGGACCCAAAGACCTAGCTGGCCTGAAGGGCCCCCAGGGGGCCCCCAAGCAGCCCCTCTCAATTTGGGTCTGGGGGCTTTCGTTGGGCCGGGAACCTGGGAGATTCCTGCAAGGTTGCAGTTCGCGGCAGGAGAAGCACTCTCCGTCCAACATGCCCAACTGCAGCAACAGCTCCCAAACCGAAGGAGCCAGGACCCAAAGACCTAGCTGGCCTGAAGGGCCCCCAGGGGGCCCCCAAGCAGCCCCTCTCCATTTGGGTCTGGGGGCTTTTGTTGGGCCGGGAACCTGGGAGATTCCTGCAAGGTTGCAGTTCGTGGCCCGAGAAGCACTCTCCGGCCAACATGCCCAATATCCAGCAACAGCTCCCAAAGCGAAGGAGCCAGGACCCAAAGACCTAGCTGGCCTGAAGGGCCCCCAGGGGGCCCCCAAGCAGCTCCTCTCCGTTTGGGTCTGGGGGTTTTCGTTGGGCCGGTAACCTGAGTGGTACCTGCAAGTTACAGTTCGCGGCCCGAGAAGCACTCTCAGGCCAACATGCCCAACTGCAGCAACAGCTCCCAAACCGAAGGAGCCAGGACCCAAAGACCTAGCTGGCCTGAAGGGCCCCCAGGGGGCCCCCAAGCAGCTCCTCTCCATTTGGGTCTGGGGGATTTAGTTGGGCCGGGAACCTGGGAGGTACCTGCAAGGTTGCAGTTCGCGGCCGGAGAAGCATTCTCCGGCCAACATGCCCAACTGCAGCAACAGCTCCCAAAGCGAAGGAGCCAGGACCCAAAGACCTAGCTGGCCTGAAGGGCCCCCAGGGGGCCCCCAAGCAGCCCCTCTCCATTTGGGTCTGGGGGCTTTCGTTGGGCCGGGAACCTGGGAGATTCCTGCAAGGTTGCAGTTCGTGGCCCGAGAAGCACTCTCCGGCCAACATGTCCAACTGCAGCAACAGCTCCCAAACCGAATGAGCCAGGACACAAAGACCTAGCTGGCCTGAAGTGCCCCCAGGGGGCCCCCAAGCAGCCCCTCTCAATTTGGGTCTGGGGGCTTTCGTTGGGCATGTATACCTGAGAGGTACCTGCAAGGTTGCAGTTCGCGGCCCGAGAAGCACTCTCCGGCCAACATGCCCAACTGCAGCAACAGCTCCCAAAGCGAAGGAGCCAGGACCCAAAGACCTAGCTGGCCTGAAGGGCCCCCAGGGGGCCCCCAAGTAGCCCCTCTCCATTTGGGTCTGGGGGCTTTTGTTGGGCCGGGAACCTGGGAGATTCCTGCAAGGTTGCAGTTCAAGGCCCGAGAAGCACTCTCCGGCCAACATGCCCAACTGCACCAACAGCTCCCAAACCGAATGAGGCAGGACACAAAGAGCTAGCTGGCCTGAAGGGCCCCCAGGGGGCCCCCAAGCAGCCCCTCTCAATTTGGGTCTGGGGGCTTTCGTTGGGCATGTATACCTGAGAGGTACCTGCAAGGTTGCAGTTCGCGGCCCGAGAAGCACTCTCCGGCCAACATGCCCAACTGCAGCAACAGCTCCCAAAGCGAAGGAGCCAGGACCCAAAGACCTAGCTGGCCTGAAGTGCCCCCAGGGGGTCCCCAAGCAGTCCCTCTCCATTTGGGTCTGGGGGCTTTCGTTGGGCGGGGAACCTGGGAGATTCATGCAAGGTTGCAGTTCGCGGCCAGAGAAGCACTCTCCGGCCAACATGCCCAACTGCAGCAACAGCTCCCAAACCGAAGGAGCCAGGACCCAAAGACCTAGCTGGCCTGAAGGGCCCCCAGGGGGCCCCCAAGCAGCCCCTCTCAATTTGGGTCTGGGGGCTTTCGTTGGGCCGGGAACCTGGGAGATTCCTGCAAGGTTGCAGTTCGCGGCAGGAGAAGCACTCTCCGGCCAACATGCCCAACTGCAGCAACAGCTCCCAAAGCGAAGGAGCCAGGACCCAAAGACCTAGCTGGCCTGAAGGGCCCCCAGGGGGCCCCCAAGCAGTCCCTCTCCATTTGGGTCTGGGGGCTTTTGTTGGGCCGGGAACCTGGGAGATTCCTGCAAGGTTGCAGTTCGTGGCCCGAGAAGCACTCTCCGGCCAACATGCCCAATATCCAGCAACAGCTCCCAAAGCGAAGGAGCCAGGACCCAAAGACCTAGCTGGCCTGAAGGGCCCCCAGGGGGCCCCCAAGCAGCCCCTCTCCGTTTGGGTCTGGGGGTTTTCGTTGGGCCGGTAACCTGAGTGGTACCTGCAAGTTACAGTTCGCGGCCCGAGAAGCACTCTCAGGCCAACATGCCCAACTGCAGCAACAGCTCCCAAACCGAAGGAGCCAGGACCCAAAGACCTAGCTGGCCTGAAGGGCCCCCAGGGGGCCCCCAAGTAGCCCCTCTCCATTTGGGTCTGGGGGCTTTTGTTGGGCCGGGAACCTGGGAGATTCCTGCAAGGTTGCAGTTCAAGGCCCGAGAAGCACTCTCCGGCCAACATGCCCAACTGCAGCAACAGCTCCCAAACCGAATGAGCCAGGACACAAAGACCTAGCTGGCCTGAAGGGCCCCCAGGGGGCCCCCAAGCAGCCCCTCTCAATTTGGGTCTGGGGGCTTTCGTTGGGCATGTATACCTGAGAGGTACCTGCAAGGTTACAGTTCGCGGCCCGAGAAGCACTCTCCGGCCAACATGCCCAACTGCAGCAACAGCTCCCAAAGCGAAGGAGCCAGGACCCAAAGACCTAGCTGGCCTGAAGTGCCCCCAGGGGGTCCCCAAGCAGTCCCTCTCCATTTGGGTCTGGGGGCTTTCGTTGGGCGGGGAACCTGGGAGATTCATGCAAGGTTGCAGTTCGCGGCCAGAGAAGCACTCTCCGGCCAACATGCCCAACTGCAGCAACAGCTCCCAAACCGAAGGAGCCAGGACCCAAAGACCTAGCTGGCCTGAAGGGCCCCCAGGGGGCCCCCAAGCAGCCCCTCTCCATTTGGGTCTGGGGGCTTTCGTTGGGCCGGGAACCTGGGAGAATCCTGCAAGGTTGCAGTTCGCGGCCCGAGAAGCAATCTCCGGCCAACATGCCCAACTGCAGCAACAGCTCCCAAAGCGAAGGAGCCAGGACCCAAAGACCTAGCTGGCCTGAAGGGCCCCCAGGGGGCCCCCAAGTAGCCCCTCTCCATTTGGGTCTGGGGGCTTTTGTTGGGCCGGGAACCTGGGAGATTCCTGCAAGGTTGCAGTTCAAGGCCCGAGAAGCACTCTCCGGCCAACATGCCCAACTGCAGCAACAGCTCCCAAACCGAATGAGCCAGGACACAAAGACCTAGCTGGCCTGAAGGGCCCCCAGGGGGCCCCCAAGCAGCCCCTCTCAATTTGGGTCTGGGGGCTTTCGTTGGGCATGTATACCTGAGAGGTACCTGCAAGGTTGCAGTTCGCGGCCCGAGAAGCACTCTCCGGCCAACATGCCCAACTGCAGCAACAGCTCCCAAAGCGAAGGAGCCAGGACCCAAAGACCTAGCTGGCCTGAAGTGCCCCCAGGGGGTCCCCAAGCAGTCCCTCTCCATTTGGGTCTGGGGGCTTTCGTTGGGCGGGGAACCTGGGAGATTCATGCAAGGTTGCAGTTCGCGGCCAGAGAAGCACTCTCCGGCCAACATGCCCAACTGCAGCAACAGCTCCCAAACCGAAGGAGCCAGGACCCAAAGACCTAGCTGGCCTGAAGGGCCCCCAGGGGGCCCCCAAGCAGCCCCTCTCAATTTGGGTCTGGGGGCTTTCGTTGGGCCGGGAACCTGGGAGATTCCTGCAAGGTTGCAGTTCGCGGCCCGAGAAGCACTCTCCGGCCAACATGCCCAACTGCAGCAACAGCTCCCAAAGCGAAGGAGCCAGGACCCAAAGACCTAGCTGGCCTGAAGGGCCCCCAGGGGGCCCCCAAGCAGCCCCTCTCCATTTGGGTCTGGGGGCTTTTGTTGGGCCGGGAACCTGGGAGATTCCTGCAAGGTTGCAGTTCGTGGCCCGAGAAGCACTCTCCGGCCAACATGCCCAATATCCAGCAACAGCTCCCAAAGCGAAGGAGCCAGGACCCAAAGACCTAGCTGGCCTGAAGGGCCCCCAGGGGGCCCCCAAGTAGCCCCTCTCCATTTGGGTCTGGGGGCTTTTGTTGGGCCGGGAACCTGGGAGATTCCTGCAAGGTTGCAGTTCAAGGCCCGAGAAGCACTCTCCGGCCAACATGCCCAACTGCACCAACAGCTCCCAAACCGAATGAGGCAGGACACAAAGAGCTAGCTGGCCTGAAGGGCCCCCAGGGGGCCCCCAAGCAGCCCCTCTCAATTTGGGTCTGGGGGCTTTCGTTGGGCATGTATACCTGAGAGGTACCTGCAAGGTTGCAGTTCGCGGCCCGAGAAGCACTCTCCGGCCAACATGCCCAACTGCAGCAACAGCTCCCAAAGCGAAGGAGCCAGGACCCAAAGACCTAGCTGGCCTGAAGTGCCCCCAGGGGGTCCCCAAGCAGTCCCTCTCCATTTGGGTCTGGGGGCTTTCGTTGGGCGGGGAACCTGGGAGATTCATGCAAGGTTGCAGTTCGCGGCCAGAGAAGCACTCTCCGGCCAACATGCCCAACTGCAGCAACAGCTCCCAAACCGAAGGAGCCAGGACCCAAAGACCTAGCTGGCCTGAAGGGCCCCCAGGGGGCCCCCAAGCAGCCCCTCTCAATTTGGGTCTGGGGGCTTTCGTTGGGCCGGGAACCTGGGAGATTCCTGCAAGGTTGCAGTTCGCGGCAGGAGAAGCACTCTCCGGCCAACATGCCCAACTGCAGCAACAGCTCCCAAAGCGAAGGAGCCAGGACCCAAAGACCTAGCTGGCCTGAAGGGCCCCCAGGGGGCCCCCAAGCAGTCCCTCTCCATTTGGGTCTGGGGGCTTTTGTTGGGCCGGGAACCTGGGAGATTCCTGCAAGGTTGCAGTTCGTGGCCCGAGAAGCACTCTCCGGCCAACATGCCCAATATCCAGCAACAGCTCCCAAAGCGAAGGAGCCAGGACCCAAAGACCTAGCTGGCCTGAAGGGCCCCCAGGGGGCCCCCAAGCAGCCCCTCTCCGTTTGGGTCTGGGGGTTTTCGTTGGGCCGGTAACCTGAGTGGTACCTGCAAGTTACAGTTCGCGGCCCGAGAAGCACTCTCAGGCCAACATGCCCAACTGCAGCAACAGCTCCCAAACCGAAGGAGCCAGGACCCAAAGACCTAGCTGGCCTGAAGGGCCCCCAGGGGGCCCCCAAGTAGCCCCTCTCCATTTGGGTCTGGGGGCTTTTGTTGGGCCGGGAACCTGGGAGATTCCTGCAAGGTTGCAGTTCAAGGCCCGAGAAGCACTCTCCGGCCAACATGCCCAACTGCAGCAACAGCTCCCAAACCGAATGAGCCAGGACACAAAGACCTAGCTGGCCTGAAGGGCCCCCAGGGGGCCCCCAAGCAGCCCCTCTCAATTTGGGTCTGGGGGCTTTCGTTGGGCATGTATACCTGAGAGGTACCTGCAAGGTTACAGTTCGCGGCCCGAGAAGCACTCTCCGGCCAACATGCCCAACTGCAGCAACAGCTCCCAAAGCGAAGGAGCCAGGACCCAAAGACCTAGCTGGCCTGAAGTGCCCCCAGGGGGTCCCCAAGCAGTCCCTCTCCATTTGGGTCTGGGGGCTTTCGTTGGGCGGGGAACCTGGGAGATTCATGCAAGGTTGCAGTTCGCGGCCAGAGAAGCACTCTCCGGCCAACATGCCCAACTGCAGCAACAGCTCCCAAACCGAAGGAGCCAGGACCCAAAGACCTAGCTGGCCTGAAGGGCCCCCAGGGGGCCCCCAAGCAGCCCCTCTCCATTTGGGTCTGGGGGCTTTCGTTGGGCCGGGAACCTGGGAGAATCCTGCAAGGTTGCAGTTCGCGGCCCGAGAAGCAATCTCCGGCCAACATGCCCAACTGCAGCAACAGCTCCCAAAGCGAAGGAGCCAGGACCCAAAGACCTAGCTGGCCTGAAGGGCCCCCAGGGGGCCCCCAAGTAGCCCCTCTCCATTTGGGTCTGGGGGCTTTTGTTGGGCCGGGAACCTGGGAGATTCCTGCAAGGTTGCAGTTCAAGGCCCGAGAAGCACTCTCCGGCCAACATGCCCAACTGCAGCAACAGCTCCCAAACCGAATGAGCCAGGACACAAAGACCTAGCTGGCCTGAAGGGCCCCCAGGGGGCCCCCAAGCAGCCCCTCTCAATTTGGGTCTGGGGGCTTTCGTTGGGCATGTATACCTGAGAGGTACCTGCAAGGTTGCAGTTCGCGGCCCGAGAAGCACTCTCCGGCCAACATGCCCAACTGCAGCAACAGCTCCCAAAGCGAAGGAGCCAGGACCCAAAGACCTAGCTGGCCTGAAGTGCCCCCAGGGGGTCCCCAAGCAGTCCCTCTCCATTTGGGTCTGGGGGCTTTCGTTGGGCGGGGAACCTGGGAGATTCATGCAAGGTTGCAGTTCGCGGCCAGAGAAGCACTCTCCGGCCAACATGCCCAACTGCAGCAACAGCTCCCAAACCGAAGGAGCCAGGACCCAAAGACCTAGCTGGCCTGAAGGGCCCCCAGGGGGCCCCCAAGCAGCCCCTCTCAATTTGGGTCTGGGGGCTTTCGTTGGGCCGGGAACCTGGGAGATTCCTGCAAGGTTGCAGTTCGCGGCCCGAGAAGCACTCTCCGGCCAACATGCCCAACTGCAGCAACAGCTCCCAAAGCGAAGGAGCCAGGACCCAAAGACCTAGCTGGCCTGAAGGGCCCCCAGGGGGCCCCCAAGCAGCCCCTCTCCATTTGGGTCTGGGGGCTTTTGTTGGGCCGGGAACCTGGGAGATTCCTGCAAGGTTGCAGTTCGTGGCCCGAGAAGCACTCTCCGGCCAACATGCCCAATATCCAGCAACAGCTCCCAAAGCGAAGGAGCCAGGACCCAAAGACCTAGCTGGCCTGAAGGGCCCCCAGGGGGCCCCCAAGTAGCCCCTCTCCATTTGGGTCTGGGGGCTTTTGTTGGGCCGGGAACCTGGGAGATTCCTGCAAGGTTGCAGTTCAAGGCCCGAGAAGCACTCTCCGGCCAACATGCCCAACTGCACCAACAGCTCCCAAACCGAATGAGGCAGGACACAAAGAGCTAGCTGGCCTGAAGGGCCCCCAGGGGGCCCCCAAGCAGCCCCTCTCAATTTGGGTCTGGGGGCTTTCGTTGGGCATGTATACCTGAGAGGTACCTGCAAGGTTGCAGTTCGCGGCCCGAGAAGCACTCTCCGGCCAACATGCCCAACTGCAGCAACAGCTCCCAAAGCGAAGGAGCCAGGACCCAAAGACCTAGCTGGCCTGAAGTGCCCCCAGGGGGTCCCCAAGCAGTCCCTCTCCATTTGGGTCTGGGGGCTTTCGTTGGGCGGGGAACCTGGGAGATTCATGCAAGGTTGCAGTTCGCGGCCAGAGAAGCACTCTCCGGCCAACATGCCCAACTGCAGCAACAGCTCCCAAACCGAAGGAGCCAGGACCCAAAGACCTAGCTGGCCTGAAGGGCCCCCAGGGGGCCCCCAAGCAGCCCCTCTCAATTTGGGTCTGGGGGCTTTCGTTGGGCCGGGAACCTGGGAGATTCCTGCAAGGTTGCAGTTCGCGGCAGGAGAAGCACTCTCCGGCCAACATGCCCAACTGCAGCAACAGCTCCCAAAGCGAAGGAGCCAGGACCCAAAGACCTAGCTGGCCTGAAGGGCCCCCAGGGGGCCCCCAAGCAGTCCCTCTCCATTTGGGTCTGGGGGCTTTTGTTGGGCCGGGAACCTGGGAGATTCCTGCAAGGTTGCAGTTCGTGGCCCGAGAAGCACTCTCCGGCCAACATGCCCAATATCCAGCAACAGCTCCCAAAGCGAAGGAGCCAGGACCCAAAGACCTAGCTGGCCTGAAGGGCCCCCAGGGGGCCCCCAAGCAGCCCCTCTCCGTTTGGGTCTGGGGGTTTTCGTTGGGCCGGTAACCTGAGTGGTACCTGCAAGTTACAGTTCGCGGCCCGAGAAGCACTCTCAGGCCAACATGCCCAACTGCAGCAACAGCTCCCAAACCGAAGGAGCCAGGACCCAAAGACCTAGCTGGCCTGAAGGGCCCCCAGGGGGCCCCCAAGTAGCCCCTCTCCATTTGGGTCTGGGGGCTTTTGTTGGGCCGGGAACCTGGGAGATTCCTGCAAGGTTGCAGTTCAAGGCCCGAGAAGCACTCTCCGGCCAACATGCCCAACTGCAGCAACAGCTCCCAAACCGAATGAGCCAGGACACAAAGACCTAGCTGGCCTGAAGGGCCCCCAGGGGGCCCCCAAGCAGCCCCTCTCAATTTGGGTCTGGGGGCTTTCGTTGGGCATGTATACCTGAGAGGTACCTGCAAGGTTACAGTTCGCGGCCCGAGAAGCACTCTCCGGCCAACATGCCCAACTGCAGCAACAGCTCCCAAAGCGAAGGAGCCAGGACCCAAAGACCTAGCTGGCCTGAAGTGCCCCCAGGGGGTCCCCAAGCAGTCCCTCTCCATTTGGGTCTGGGGGCTTTCGTTGGGCGGGGAACCTGGGAGATTCATGCAAGGTTGCAGTTCGCGGCCAGAGAAGCACTCTCCGGCCAACATGCCCAACTGCAGCAACAGCTCCCAAACCGAAGGAGCCAGGACCCAAAGACCTAGCTGGCCTGAAGGGCCCCCAGGGGGCCCCCAAGCAGCCCCTCTCCATTTGGGTCTGGGGGCTTTCGTTGGGCCGGGAACCTGGGAGAATCCTGCAAGGTTGCAGTTCGCGGCCCGAGAAGCAATCTCCGGCCAACATGCCCAACTGCAGCAACAGCTCCCAAAGCGAAGGAGCCAGGACCCAAAGACCTAGCTGGCCTGAAGGGCCCCCAGGGGGCCCCCAAGTAGCCCCTCTCCATTTGGGTCTGGGGGCTTTTGTTGGGCCGGGAACCTGGGAGATTCCTGCAAGGTTGCAGTTCAAGGCCCGAGAAGCACTCTCCGGCCAACATGCCCAACTGCAGCAACAGCTCCCAAACCGAATGAGCCAGGACACAAAGACCTAGCTGGCCTGAAGGGCCCCCAGGGGGCCCCCAAGCAGCCCCTCTCAATTTGGGTCTGGGGGCTTTCGTTGGGCATGTATACCTGAGAGGTACCTGCAAGGTTGCAGTTCGCGGCCCGAGAAGCACTCTCCGGCCAACATGCCCAACTGCAGCAACAGCTCCCAAAGCGAAGGAGCCAGGACCCAAAGACCTAGCTGGCCTGAAGTGCCCCCAGGGGGTCCCCAAGCAGTCCCTCTCCATTTGGGTCTGGGGGCTTTCGTTGGGCGGGGAACCTGGGAGATTCATGCAAGGTTGCAGTTCGCGGCCAGAGAAGCACTCTCCGGCCAACATGCCCAACTGCAGCAACAGCTCCCAAACCGAAGGAGCCAGGACCCAAAGACCTAGCTGGCCTGAAGGGCCCCCAGGGGGCCCCCAAGCAGCCCCTCTCAATTTGGGTCTGGGGGCTTTCGTTGGGCCGGGAACCTGGGAGATTCCTGCAAGGTTGCAGTTCGCGGCCCGAGAAGCACTCTCCGGCCAACATGCCCAACTGCAGCAACAGCTCCCAAAGCGAAGGAGCCAGGACCCAAAGACCTAGCTGGCCTGAAGGGCCCCCAGGGGGCCCCCAAGCAGCCCCTCTCCATTTGGGTCTGGGGGCTTTTGTTGGGCCGGGAACCTGGGAGATTCCTGCAAGGTTGCAGTTCGTGGCCCGAGAAGCACTCTCCGGCCAACATGCCCAATATCCAGCAACAGCTCCCAAAGCGAAGGAGCCAGGACCCAAAGACCTAGCTGGCCTGAAGGGCCCCCAGGGGGCCCCCAAGTAGCCCCTCTCCATTTGGGTCTGGGGGCTTTTGTTGGGCCGGGAACCTGGGAGATTCCTGCAAGGTTGCAGTTCAAGGCCCGAGAAGCACTCTCCGGCCAACATGCCCAACTGCACCAACAGCTCCCAAACCGAATGAGGCAGGACACAAAGAGCTAGCTGGCCTGAAGGGCCCCCAGGGGGCCCCCAAGCAGCCCCTCTCAATTTGGGTCTGGGGGCTTTCGTTGGGCATGTATACCTGAGAGGTACCTGCAAGGTTGCAGTTCGCGGCCCGAGAAGCACTCTCCGGCCAACATGCCCAACTGCAGCAACAGCTCCCAAAGCGAAGGAGCCAGGACCCAAAGACCTAGCTGGCCTGAAGTGCCCCCAGGGGGTCCCCAAGCAGTCCCTCTCCATTTGGGTCTGGGGGCTTTCGTTGGGCGGGGAACCTGGGAGATTCATGCAAGGTTGCAGTTCGCGGCCAGAGAAGCACTCTCCGGCCAACATGCCCAACTGCAGCAACAGCTCCCAAACCGAAGGAGCCAGGACCCAAAGACCTAGCTGGCCTGAAGGGCCCCCAGGGGGCCCCCAAGCAGCCCCTCTCAATTTGGGTCTGGGGGCTTTCGTTGGGCCGGGAACCTGGGAGATTCCTGCAAGGTTGCAGTTCGCGGCAGGAGAAGCACTCTCCGGCCAACATGCCCAACTGCAGCAACAGCTCCCAAAGCGAAGGAGCCAGGACCCAAAGACCTAGCTGGCCTGAAGGGCCCCCAGGGGGCCCCCAAGCAGTCCCTCTCCATTTGGGTCTGGGGGCTTTTGTTGGGCCGGGAACCTGGGAGATTCCTGCAAGGTTGCAGTTCGTGGCCCGAGAAGCACTCTCCGGCCAACATGCCCAATATCCAGCAACAGCTCCCAAAGCGAAGGAGCCAGGACCCAAAGACCTAGCTGGCCTGAAGGGCCCCCAGGGGGCCCCCAAGCAGCCCCTCTCCGTTTGGGTCTGGGGGTTTTCGTTGGGCCGGTAACCTGAGTGGTACCTGCAAGTTACAGTTCGCGGCCCGAGAAGCACTCTCAGGCCAACATGCCCAACTGCAGCAACAGCTCCCAAACCGAAGGAGCCAGGACCCAAAGACCTAGCTGGCCTGAAGGGCCCCCAGGGGGCCCCCAAGTAGCCCCTCTCCATTTGGGTCTGGGGGCTTTTGTTGGGCCGGGAACCTGGGAGATTCCTGCAAGGTTGCAGTTCAAGGCCCGAGAAGCACTCTCCGGCCAACATGCCCAACTGCAGCAACAGCTCCCAAACCGAATGAGCCAGGACACAAAGACCTAGCTGGCCTGAAGGGCCCCCAGGGGGCCCCCAAGCAGCCCCTCTCAATTTGGGTCTGGGGGCTTTCGTTGGGCATGTATACCTGAGAGGTACCTGCAAGGTTACAGTTCGCGGCCCGAGAAGCACTCTCCGGCCAACATGCCCAACTGCAGCAACAGCTCCCAAAGCGAAGGAGCCAGGACCCAAAGACCTAGCTGGCCTGAAGTGCCCCCAGGGGGTCCCCAAGCAGTCCCTCTCCATTTGGGTCTGGGGGCTTTCGTTGGGCGGGGAACCTGGGAGATTCATGCAAGGTTGCAGTTCGCGGCCAGAGAAGCACTCTCCGGCCAACATGCCCAACTGCAGCAACAGCTCCCAAACCGAAGGAGCCAGGACCCAAAGACCTAGCTGGCCTGAAGGGCCCCCAGGGGGCCCCCAAGCAGCCCCTCTCCATTTGGGTCTGGGGGCTTTCGTTGGGCCGGGAACCTGGGAGAATCCTGCAAGGTTGCAGTTCGCGGCCCGAGAAGCAATCTCCGGCCAACATGCCCAACTGCAGCAACAGCTCCCAAAGCGAAGGAGCCAGGACCCAAAGACCTAGCTGGCCTGAAGGGCCCCCAGGGGGCCCCCAAGTAGCCCCTCTCCATTTGGGTCTGGGGGCTTTTGTTGGGCCGGGAACCTGGGAGATTCCTGCAAGGTTGCAGTTCAAGGCCCGAGAAGCACTCTCCGGCCAACATGCCCAACTGCAGCAACAGCTCCCAAACCGAATGAGCCAGGACACAAAGACCTAGCTGGCCTGAAGGGCCCCCAGGGGGCCCCCAAGCAGCCCCTCTCAATTTGGGTCTGGGGGCTTTCGTTGGGCATGTATACCTGAGAGGTACCTGCAAGGTTGCAGTTCGCGGCCCGAGAAGCACTCTCCGGCCAACATGCCCAACTGCAGCAACAGCTCCCAAAGCGAAGGAGCCAGGACCCAAAGACCTAGCTGGCCTGAAGTGCCCCCAGGGGGTCCCCAAGCAGTCCCTCTCCATTTGGGTCTGGGGGCTTTCGTTGGGCGGGGAACCTGGGAGATTCATGCAAGGTTGCAGTTCGCGGCCAGAGAAGCACTCTCCGGCCAACATGCCCAACTGCAGCAACAGCTCCCAAACCGAAGGAGCCAGGACCCAAAGACCTAGCTGGCCTGAAGGGCCCCCAGGGGGCCCCCAAGCAGCCCCTCTCAATTTGGGTCTGGGGGCTTTCGTTGGGCCGGGAACCTGGGAGATTCCTGCAAGGTTGCAGTTCGCGGCAGGAGAAGCACTCTCCGGCCAACATGCCCAACTGCAGCAACAGCTCCCAAACCGAAGGAGCCAGGACCCAAAGACCTAGCTGGCCTGAAGGGCCCCCAGGGGGCCCCCAAGCAGCCCCTCTCCATTTGGGTCTGGGGGCTTTTGTTGGGCCGGGAACCTGGGAGATTCCTGCAAGGTTGCAGTTCGTGGCCCGAGAAGCACTCTCCGGCCAACATGCCCAATATCCAGCAACAGCTCCCAAAGCGAAGGAGCCAGGACCCAAAGACCTAGCTGGCCTGAAGGGCCCCCAGGGGGCCCCCAAGCAGCCCCTCTCCGTTTGGGTCTGGGGGTTTTCGTTGGGCCGGTAACCTGAGTGGTACCTGCAAGTTACAGTTCGCGGCCCGAGAAGCACTCTCAGGCCAACATGCCCAACTGCAGCAACAGCTCCCAAACCGAAGGAGCCAGGACCCAAAGACCTAGCTGGCCTGAAGGGCCCCCAGGGGGCCCCCAAGTAGCCCCTCTCCATTTGGGTCTGGGGGCTTTTGTTGGGCCGGGAACCTGGGAGATTCCTGCAAGGTTGCAGTTCAAGGCCCGAGAAGCACTCTCCGGCCAACATGCCCAACTGCAGCAACAGCTCCCAAACCGAATGAGCCAGGACACAAAGACCTAGCTGGCCTGAAGGGCCCCCAGGGGGCCCCCAAGCAGCCCCTCTCAATTTGGGTCTGGGGGCTTTCGTTGGGCATGTATACCTGAGAGGTACCTGCAAGGTTGCAGTTCGCGGCCCGAGAAGCACTCTCCGGCCAACATGCCCAACTGCAGCAACAGCTCCCAAACCGAAGGAGCCAGGACCCAAAGACCTAGCTGGCCTGAAGTGCCCCCAGGGGGTCCCCAAGCAGTCCCTCTCCATTTGGGTCTGGGGGCTTTCGTTGGGCGGGGAACCTGGGAGATTCATGCAAGGTTGCAGTTCGCGGCCAGAGAAGCACTCTCCGGCCAACATGCCCAACTGCAGCAACAGCTCCCAAACCGAAGGAGCCAGGACCCAAAGACCTAGCTGGCCTGAAGGGCCCCCAGGGGGCCCCCAAGCAGCCCCTCTCCATTTGGGTCTGGGGGCTTTCGTTGGGCCGGGAACCTGGGAGAATCCTGCAAGGTTGCAGTTCGCGGCCCGAGAAGCAATCTCCGGCCAACATGCCCAACTGCAGCAACAGCTCCCAAAGCGAAGGAGCCAGGACCCAAAGACCTAGCTGGCCTGAAGGGCCCCCAGGGGGCCCCCAAGCAGCCCCTCTCAATTTGGGTCTGGGGGCTTTCGTTGGGCATGGAACCTGGGAGATTCATGCAAGGTTGCAGTTCAAGGCCCGAGAAGCACTCTCCGGCCAACATGCCCAACTGCAGCAACAGCTCCCAAAGCGAAGGAGCCAGGACCCAAAGACCTAGCTGGCCTGAAGGGCCCCCAGGGGGCCCCCAAGGAGCTCCTCTCCATTTGGGTCTGGGGGCTTTCGTTGGGCATGTATACCTGAGAGGTACCTGCAAGGTTACAGTTCGCGGCCCGAGAAGCACTCTCCGGTCAACATGCCCAACTGCAGCAACAGCTCCCAAACCGAAGGAGCCAGGACCCAAAGACCTAGCTGGCCTGAAGGGCCCCCAGGGGGCCCCCAAGCAGCCCCTCTCCATTTGGGTCTGGGGGCTTTTGTTGGGCCGGGAACCTGGGAGATTCCTGCAAGGTTGCAGTTCGTGGCCCGAGAAGCACTCTCCGGCCAACATGCCCAATATCCAGCAACAGCTCCCAAAGCGAAGGAGCCAGGACCCAAAGACCTAGCTGGCCTGAAGGGCCCCCAGGGGGCCCCCAAGCAGCTCCTCTCCGTTTGGGTCTGGGGGTTTTCGTTGGGCCGGTAACCTGAGTGGTACCTGCAAGTTACAGTTCGCGGCCCGAGAAGCACTCTCAGGCCAACATGCCCAACTGCAGCAACAGCTCCCAAACCGAAGGAGCCAGGACCCAAAGACCTAGCTGGCCTGAAGGGCCCCCAGGGGGCCCCCAAGCAGCTCCTCTCCATTTGGGTCTGGGGGATTTAGTTGGGCCGGGAACCTGGGAGGTACCTGCAAGGTTGCAGTTCGCGGCCGGAGAAGCATTCTCCGGCCAACATGCCCAACTGCAGCAACAGCTCCCAAAGCGAAGGAGCCAGGACCCAAAGACCTAGCTGGCCTGAAGGGCCCCCAGGGGGCCCCCAAGCAGCCCCTCTCCATTTGGGTCTGGGGGCTTTCGTTGGGCCGGGAACCTGGGAGATTCCTGCAAGGTTGCAGTTCAAGGCCCGAGAAGCACTCTCCGGCCAACATGTCCAACTGCAGCAACAGCTCCCAAACCGAATGAGCCAGGACACAAAGACCTAGCTGGCCTGAAGGGCCCCCAGGGGGCCCCCAAGCAGCCCCTCTCAATTTGGGTCTGGGGGCTTTCGTTGGGCATGTATACCTGAGAGGTACCTGCAAGGTTGCAGTTCGCGGCCCGAGAAGCACTCTCCGGCCAACATGCCCAACTGCAGCAACAGCTCCCAAAGCGAAGGAGCCAGGACCCAAAGACCTAGCTGGCCTGAAGGGCCCCCAGGGGGCCCCCAAGCAGCCCCTCTCCATTTGGGTCTGGGGGCTTTCGTTGGGCCGGGAACCTGGGAGATTCCTGCAAGGTTGCAGTTCAAGGCCCGAGAAGCACTCTCCGGCCAACATGCCCAACTGCAGCAACAGCTCCCAAACCGAAGGAGCCAGGACCCAAAGACCTAGCTGGCCTGAAGGGCCCCCAGGGGGCCCCCAAGCAGCCCCTCTCAATTTGGGTCTGGGGGCTTTCGTTGGGCATGTATACCTGAGAGGTACCTGCAAGGTTGCAGTTCGCGGCCCGAGAAGCACTCTCCGGCCAACATGCCCAACTGCAGCAACAGCTCCCAAAGCGAAGGAGCCAGGACCCAAAGACCTAGCTGGCCTGAAGGGCCCCCAGGGGGCCCCCAAGCAGCCCCTCTCAATTTGGGTCTGGGGGATTTCGTTGGGCATGGAACCTGGGAGATTCATGCAAGGTTGCAGTTCGCGGCCCGAGAAGCACTCTCCGGCCAACATGCCCAACTGCAGCAACAGCTCCCAAAACGAAGGAGCCAGGACCCAAAGACCTAGCTGGCCTGAAGGGCCCCCATGGGGCCCCCAAGGAGCCCCTCTCCGTTTGGTCTGGGGGTTTTCGTTGGGCCGGTAACCTGAGTGGTACCTGCAAGTTACAGTTCGCGGCCCGAGAAGCACTCTCCGGCCAACATGCCCAACTGCAGCAACAGCTCCCAAACCGAAGGAGCCAGGACCCAAAGACCTAGCTGGCCTGAAGGGCCCCCAGGGGGCCCCCAAGCAGCTCCTCTCCATTTGGGTCTGGGGGATTTAGTTGGGCCGGGAACCTGGGAGGTACCTGCAAGGTTGCAGTTCGCGGCCGGAGAAGCATTCTCCGGCCAACATGCCCAACTGCAGCAACAGCTCCCAAACCGAAGGAGCCAGGACCCAAAGACCTAGCTGGCCTGAAGGGCCCCCAGGGGGCCCCCAAGCAGCCCCTCTCAATTTGGGTCTGGGGCCTTTTGTTGGGCCGGGAACCTGGGAGATTCCTGCAAGGTTGCAGTTCAAGGCCCGAGAAGCACTCTCCGGCCAACATGCCCAACTGCAGCAACAGCTCCCAAACCGATTGAGCCAGGACACAAAGAACTAGCTGGCCTGAAGGGCCCCCAGGGGGCCCCCAAGCAGCCCCTCTCAATTTGGGTCTGGGGGCTTTCGTTGGGCATGTATACCTGAGAGGTACCTGCAAGGTTACAGTTCGCGGCCCGAGAAGCACTCTCCGGTCAACATGCCCAACTGCAGCAACAGCTCCCAAACCGAAGGAGCCAGGACCCAAAGACCTAGCTGGCCTGAAGGGCCCCCAGGGGGCCCCCAAGCAGCCCCTCTCCATTTGGGTCTGGGGGCTTTTGTTGGGCCGGGAACCTGGGAGATTCCTGCAAGGTTGCAGTTCGTGGCCCGAGAAGCACTCTCCGGCCAACATGCCCAATATCCAGCAACAGCTCCCAAAGCGAAGGAGCCAGGACCCAAAGACCTAGCTGGCCTGAAGGGCCCCCAGGGGGCCCCCAAGCAGCTCCTCTCCGTTTGGGTCTGGGGGTTTTCGTTGGGCCGGTAACCTGAGTGGTACCTGCAAGTTACAGTTCGCGGCCCGAGAAGCACTCTCAGGCCAACATGCCCAACTGCAGCAACAGCTCCCAAACCGAAGGAGCCAGGACCCAAAGACCTAGCTGGCCTGAAGGGCCCCCAGGGGGCCCCCAAGCAGCTCCTCTCCATTTGGGTCTGGGGGATTTAGTTGGGCCGGGAACCTGGGAGGTACCTGCAAGGTTGCAGTTCGCGGCCGGAGAAGCATTCTCCGGCCAACATGCCCAACTGCAGCAACAGCTCCCAAAGCGAAGGAGCCAGGACCCAAAGACCTAGCTGGCCTGAAGGGCCCCCAGGGGGCCCCCAAGCAGCCCCTCTCCATTTGGGTCTGGGGGCTTTCGTTGGGCCGGGAACCTGGGAGATTCCTGCAAGGTTGCAGTTCAAGGCCCGAGAAGCACTCTCCGGCCAACATGTCCAACTGCAGCAACAGCTCCCAAACCGAATGAGCCAGGACACAAAGACCTAGCTGGCCTGAAGGGCCCCCAGGGGGCCCCCAAGCAGCCCCTCTCAATTTGGGTCTGGGGGCTTTCGTTGGGCATGTATACCTGAGAGGTACCTGCAAGGTTGCAGTTCGCGGCCCGAGAAGCACTCTCCGGCCAACATGCCCAACTGCAGCAACAGCTCCCAAAGCGAAGGAGCCAGGACCCAAAGACCTAGCTGGCCTGAAGGGCCCCCAGGGGGCCCCCAAGCAGCCCCTCTCCATTTGGGTCTGGGGGCTTTCGTTGGGCCGGGAACCTGGGAGATTCCTGCAAGGTTGCAGTTCAAGGCCCGAGAAGCACTCTCCGGCCAACATGCCCAACTGCAGCAACAGCTCCCAAACCGAAGGAGCCAGGACCCAAAGACCTAGCTGGCCTGAAGGGCCCCCAGGGGGCCCCCAAGCAGCCCCTCTCAATTTGGGTCTGGGGGCTTTCGTTGGGCATGTATACCTGAGAGGTACCTGCAAGGTTGCAGTTCGCGGCCCGAGAAGCACTCTCCGGCCAACATGCCCAACTGCAGCAACAGCTCCCAAAGCGAAGGAGCCAGGACCCAAAGACCTAGCTGGCCTGAAGGGCCCCCAGGGGGCCCCCAAGCAGCCCCTCTCAATTTGGGTCTGGGGGATTTCGTTGGGCATGGAACCTGGGAGATTCATGCAAGGTTGCAGTTCGCGGCCCGAGAAGCACTCTCCGGCCAACATGCCCAACTGCAGCAACAGCTCCCAAAACGAAGGAGCCAGGACCCAAAGACCTAGCTGGCCTGAAGGGCCCCCATGGGGCCCCCAAGGAGCCCCTCTCCGTTTGGTCTGGGGGTTTTCGTTGGGCCGGTAACCTGAGTGGTACCTGCAAGTTACAGTTCGCGGCCCGAGAAGCACTCTCCGGCCAACATGCCCAACTGCAGCAACAGCTCCCAAACCGAAGGAGCCAGGACCCAAAGACCTAGCTGGCCTGAAGGGCCCCCAGGGGGCCCCCAAGCAGCTCCTCTCCATTTGGGTCTGGGGGATTTAGTTGGGCCGGGAACCTGGGAGGTACCTGCAAGGTTGCAGTTCGCGGCCGGAGAAGCATTCTCCGGCCAACATGCCCAACTGCAGCAACAGCTCCCAAACCGAAGGAGCCAGGACCCAAAGACCTAGCTGGCCTGAAGGGCCCCCAGGGGGCCCCCAAGCAGCCCCTCTCAATTTGGGTCTGGGGCCTTTTGTTGGGCCGGGAACCTGGGAGATTCCTGCAAGGTTGCAGTTCAAGGCCCGAGAAGCACTCTCCGGCCAACATGCCCAACTGCAGCAACAGCTCCCAAACCGATTGAGCCAGGACACAAAGAACTAGCTGGCCTGAAGGGCCCCCAGGGGGCCCCCAAGCAGCCCCTCTCAATTTGGGTCTGGGGGCTTTCGTTGGGCATGTATACCTGAGAGGTACCTGCAAGGTTGCAGTTCGAGGCCCGAGAAGCACTCTCCGGCCAACATGCCCAACTGCAGCAACAGCTCCCAAACCGAAGGAGCCAGGACCCAAAGACCTAGCTGGCCTGAAGGGCCCCCAGGGGGCCACCAAGCAGCCCCTCTCAATTTGGGTCTGGGGGCTTTCGTTGGGCATGGAACCTGGGAGATTCATGCAAGGTTGCAGTTCGCGGCCCGAGAAGCACTCTCCGGCCAACATGCCCAACTGCAGCAACAGCTCCCAAAACGAAGGAGCCAGGACCCAAAGACCTAGCTGGCCTGAAGGGCCCCCATGGGGCCCCCAAGGAGCTCCTCTCCATTTGGGTCTGGGGGCTTTCGTTGGGCATGTATACCTGAGAGGTACCTGCAAAGTTACAGTTCGCGGCCCGAGAAGCACTCTCCGGCCAACATGCCCAACTGCAGCAACAGCTCCCAAACCGAAGGAGCCAGGACCCAAAGACCTAGCTGGCCTGAAGGGCCCCCAGGGGGCCCCCAAGTAGCCCCTCTCCATTTGGGTCTGGGGGCTTTTGTTGGGCCGGGAACCTGGGAGATTCCTGCAAGGTTGCAGTTCAAGGCCCGAGAAGCACTCTCCGGCCAACATGCCCAACTGCAGCAACAGCTCCCAAACCGAATGAGCCAGGACACAAAGACCTAGCTGGCCTGAAGGGCCCCCAGGGGGCCCCCAAGCAGCCCCTCTCAATTTGGGTCTGGGGGCTTTCGTTGGGCATGTATACCTGAGAGGTACCTGCAAGGTTGCAGTTCGCGGCCCGAGAAGCACTCTCCGGCCAACATGCCCAACTGCAGCAACAGCTCCCAAACCGAAGGAGCCAGGACCCAAAGACCTAGCTGGCCTGAAGTGCCCCCAGGGGGTCCCCAAGCAGTCCCTCTCCATTTGGGTCTGGGGGCTTTCGTTGGGCGGGGAACCTGGGAGATTCATGCAAGGTTGCAGTTCGCGGCCAGAGAAGCACTCTCCGGCCAACATGCCCAACTGCAGCAACAGCTCCCAAACCGAAGGAGCCAGGACCCAAAGACCTAGCTGGCCTGAAGGGCCCCCAGGGGGCCCCCAAGCAGCCCCTCTCAATTTGGGTCTGGGGGCTTTCGTTGGGCCGGGAACCTGGGAGATTCCTGCAAGGTTGCAGTTCGCGGCAGGAGAAGCACTCTCCGGCCAACATGCACAACTGCAGCAACAGCTCCCAAAGCGAAGGAGCCAGGACCCAAAGACCTAGCTGGCCTGAAGGGCCCCCAGGGGGCCCCCAAGCAGCCCCTCTCCATTTGGGTCTGGGGGCTTTTGTTGGGCCGGGAACCTGGGAGATTCCTGCAAGGTTGCAGTTCGTGGCCCGAGAAGCACTCTCCGGCCAACATGCCCAATATCCAGCAACAGCTCCCAAAGCGAAGGAGCCAGGACCCAAAGACCTAGCTGGCCTGAAGGGCCCCCAGGGGGCCCCCAAGCAGCCCCTCTCCGTTTGGGTCTGGGGGTTTTCGTTGGGCCGGTAACCTGAGTGGTACCTGCAAGTTACAGTTCGCGGCCCGAGAAGCACTCTCCGGCCAACATGCCCAACTGCAGCAACAGCTCCCAAACCGAAGGAGCCAGGACCCAAAGACCTAGCTGGCCTGAAGGGCCCCCAGGGGGCCCCCAAGTAGCCCCTCTCCATTTGGGTCTGGGGGCTTTTGTTGGGCCGGGAACCTGGGAGATTCCTGCAAGGTTGCAGTTCAAGGCCCGAGAAGCACTCTCCGGCCAACATGCCCAACTGCAGCAACAGCTCCCAAACCGAATGAGCCAGGACACAAAGACCTAGCTGGCCTGAAGGGCCCCCAGGGGGCCCCCAAGCAGCCCCTCTCAATTTGGGTCTGGGGGCTTTCGTTGGGCATGTATACCTGAGAGGTACCTGCAAGGTTGCAGTTCGCGGCCCGAGAAGCACTCTCCGGCCAACATGCCCAACTGCAGCAACAGCTCCCAAAGCGAAGGAGCCAGGACCCAAAGACCTAGCTGGCCTGAAGTGCCCCCAGGGGGTCCCCAAGCAGTCCCTCTCCATTTGGGTCTGGGGGCTTTCGTTGGGCGGGGAACCTGGGAGATTCATGCAAGGTTGCAGTTCGCGGCCAGAGAAGCACTCTCCGGCCAACATGCCCAACTGCAGCAACAGCTCCCAAACCGAAGGAGCCAGGACCCAAAGACCTAGCTGGCCTGAAGGGCCCCCAGGGGGCCCCCAAGCAGCCCCTCTCCATTTGGGTCTGGGGGCTTTCGTTGGGCCGGGAACCTGGGAGAATCCTGCAAGGTTGCAGTTCGCGGCCCGAGAATCAATCTCCGGCCAACATGCCCAACTGCAGCAACAGCTCCCAAAGCGAAGGAGCCAGGACCCAAAGACCTAGCTGGCCTGAAGGGCCCCCAGGTGGCCCCCAAGCAGCCCCTCTCAATTTGGGTCTGGGGGCTTTCGTTGGGCATGGAACCTGGGAGATTCATGCAAGGTTGCAGTTCGCGGCCCGAGAAGCACTCTCCGGCCAACATGCACAACTGCAGCAACAGCTCCCAAAGCGAAGGAGCCAGGACCCAAAGACCTAGCTGGCCTGAAGGGCCCCCAGGGGGCCCCCAAGGAGCTCCTCTCCATTTGGGTCTGGGGGCTTTCGTTGGGCATGTATACCTGAGAGGTACCTGCAAGGTTGCAGTTCGCGGCCCGAGAAGCACTCTCCGGTCAACATGCCCAACTGCAGCAACAGCTCCCAAACCGAAGGAGCCAGGACCCAAAGACCTAGCTGGCCTGAAGTGCCCCCAGGGGGTCCCCAAGCAGCCCCTCTCCATTTGGGTCTGGGGGCTTTCGTTGGGCGGGGAACCTGGTTAGATTCATGCAAGGTTGCAGTTCGCGGCCCGAGAAGCACTCTCCGGCCAACATGCACAACTGCAGCAACAGCTCCCAAACCGAAGGAGCCAGGACCCAAAGACCTAGCTGGCCTGAAGGGCCCCCAGGGGGCCCCCAAGCAGCCCCTCTCAATTTGGGTCTGGGGGCTTTCGTTGGGCCGGGAACCTGGGAGATTCCTGCAAGGTTGCAGTTCGCGGCAGGAGAAGCACTCTCCGGCCAACATGCCCAACTGCAGCAACAGCTCCCAAAGCGAAGGAGCCAGGACCCAAAGACCTAGCTGGCCTGAAGGGCCCCCAGGGGGCCCCCAAGCAGCCCCTCTCCATTTGGGTCTGGGGGCTTTTGTTGGGCCGGGAACCTGGGAGATTCCTGCAAGGTTGCAGTTCGTGGCCCGAGAAGCACTCTCCGGCCAACATGCCCAATATCCAGCAACAGCTCCCAAAGCGAAGGAGCCAGGACCCAAAGACCTAGCTGGCCTGAAGGGCCCCCAGGGGGCCCCCAAGCAGCTCCTCTCCGTTTGGGTCTGGGGGTTTTCGTTGGGCCGGTAACCTGGGAGGTACCTGCAAGGTTGCAGTTCGCGGCCCGAGAAGCACTCTCAGGCCAACATGCCCAACTGCAGCAACAGCTCCCAAACCGAAGGAGCCAGGACCCAAAGACCTAGCTGGCCTGAAGGGCCCCCAGGGGGCCCCCAAGCAGCTCCTCTCCATTTGGGTCTGGGGGATTTAGTTGGGCCGGGAACCTGGGAGGTACCTGCAAGGTTGCAGTTCGCGGCCGGAGAAGCATTCTCCGGCCAACATGCCCAACTGCAGCAACAGCTCCCAAAGCGAAGGAGCCAGGACCCAAAGACCTAGCTGGCCTGAAGGGCCCCCAGGGGGCCCCCAAGCAGCCCCTCTCCATTTGGGTCTGGGGGCTTTCGTTGGGCCGGGAACCTGGGAGATTCCTGCAAGGTTGCAGTTCAAGGCCCGAGAAGCACTCTCCGGCCAACATGCCCAACTGCAGCAACAGCTCCCAAACCGAATGAGGCAGGACACAAAGACCTAGCTGGCCTGAAGTGCCCCCAGGGGGCCCCCAAGCAGCCCCTCTCAATTTGGGTCTGGGGGCTTTCGTTGGGCATGTATACCTGAGAGGTACCTGCAAGGTTGCAGTTCGCGGCCCGAGAAGCACTCTCCGGCCAACATGCCCAACTGCAGCAACAGCTCCCAAAGCGAAGGAGCCAGGACCCAAAGACCTAGCTGGCCTGAAGTGCCCCCAGGGGGTCCCCAAGCAGTCCCTCTCCATTTGGGTCTGGGGGCTTTCGTTGGGCGGGGAACCTGGGAGATTCATGCAAGGTTGCAGTTCGCGGCCAGAGAAGCACTCTCCGGCCAACATGCCCAACTGCAGCAACAGCTCCCAAACCGAAGGAGCCAGGACCCAAAGACCTAGCTGGCCTGAAGGGCCCCCAGGGGGCCCCCAAGCAGCCCCTCTCAATTTGGGTCTGGGGGCTTTCGTTGGGCCGGGAACCTGGGAGATTCCTGCAAGGTTGCAGTTCGCGGCAGGAGAAGCACTCTCCGGCCAACATGCCCAACTGCAGCAACAGCTCCCAAAGCGAAGGAGCCAGGACCCAAAGACCTAGCTGGCCTGAAGGGCCCCCAGGGGGCCCCCAAGCAGCCCCTCTCCATTTGGGTCTGGGGGCTTTTGTTGGGCCGGGAACCTGGGAGATTCCTGCAAGGTTGCAGTTCGTGGCCCGAGAAGCACTCTCCGGCCAACATGCCCAATATCCAGCAACAGCTCCCAAAGCGAAGGAGCCAGGACCCAAAGACCTAGCTGGCCTGAAGGGCCCCCAGGGGGCCCCCAAGCAGCCCCTCTCCGTTTGGGTCTGGGGGTTTTCGTTGGGCCGGTAACCTGAGTGGTACCTGCAAGTTACAGTTCGCGGCCCGAGAAGCACTCTCAGGCCAACATGCCCAACTGCAGCAACAGCTCCCAAACCGAAGGAGCCAGGACCCAAAGACCTAGCTGGCCTGAAGGGCCCCCAGGGGGCCCCCAAGTAGCCCCTCTCCATTTGGGTCTGGGGGCTTTTGTTGGGCCGGGAACCTGGGAGATTCCTGCAAGGTTGCAGTTCAAGGCCCGAGAAGCACTCTCCGGCCAACATGCCCAACTGCAGCAACAGCTCCCAAACCGAATGAGCCAGGACACAAAGACCTAGCTGGCCTGAAGGGCCCCCAGGGGGCCCCCAAGCAGCCCCTCTCAATTTGGGTCTGGGGGCTTTCGTTGGGCATGTATACCTGAGAGGTACCTGCAAGGTTACAGTTCGCGGCCCGAGAAGCACTCTCCAGCCAACATGCCCAACTGCAGCAACAGCTCCCAAAGCGAAGGAGCCAGGACCCAAAGACCTAGCTGGCCTGAAGTGCCCCCAGGGGGTCCCCAAGCAGTCCCTCTCCATTTGGGTCTGGGGGCTTTCGTTGGGCGGGGAACCTGGGAGATTCATGCAAGGTTGCAGTTCGCGGCCAGAGAAGCACTCTCCGGCCAACATGCCCAACTGCAGCAACAGCTCCCAAACCGAAGGAGCCAGGACCCAAAGACCTAGCTGGCCTGAAGGGCCCCCAGGGGGCCCCCAAGCAGCCCCTCTCCATTTGGGTCTGGGGGCTTTCGTTGGGCCGGGAACCTGGGAGAATCCTGCAAGGTTGCAGTTCGCGGCCCGAGAAGCAATCTCCGGCCAACATGCCCAACTGCAGCAACAGCTCCCAAAGCGAAGGAGCCAGGACCCAAAGACCTAGCTGGCCTGAAGGGCCCCCAGGGGGCCCCCAAGTAGCCCCTCTCCATTTGGGTCTGGGGGCTTTTGTTGGGCCGGGAACCTGGGAGATTCCTGCAAGGTTGCAGTTCAAGGCCCGAGAAGCACTCTCCGGCCAACATGCCCAACTGCAGCAACAGCTCCCAAACCGAATGAGCCAGGACACAAAGACCTAGCTGGCCTGAAGGGCCCCCAGGGGGCCCCCAAGCAGCCCCTCTCAATTTGGGTCTGGGGGCTTTCGTTGGGCATGTATACCTGAGAGGTACCTGCAAGGTTGCAGTTCGCGGCCCGAGAAGCACTCTCCGGCCAACATGCCCAACTGCAGCAACAGCTCCCAAAGCGAAGGAGCCAGGACCCAAAGACCTAGCTGGCCTGAAGTGCCCCCAGGGGGTCCCCAAGCAGTCCCTCTCCATTTGGGTCTGGGGGCTTTCGTTGGGCGGGGAACCTGGGAGATTCATGCAAGGTTGCAGTTCGCGGCCAGAGAAGCACTCTCCGGCCAACATGCCCAACTGCAGCAACAGCTCCCAAACCGAAGGAGCCAGGACCCAAAGACCTAGCTGGCCTGAAGGGCCCCCAGGGGGCCCCCAAGCAGCCCCTCTCAATTTGGGTCTGGGGGCTTTCGTTGGGCCGGGAACCTGGGAGATTCCTGCAAGGTTGCAGTTCGCGGCAGGAGAAGCACTCTCCGGCCAACATGTCCAACTGCAGCAACAGCTCCCAAAGCGAAGGAGCCAGGACCCAAAGACCTAGCTGGCCTGAAGGGCCCCCAGGGGGCCCCCAAGCAGCCCCTCTCCATTTGGGTCTGGGGGCTTTTGTTGGGCCGGGAACCTGGGAGATTCCTGCAAGGTTGCAGTTCGTGGCCCGAGAAGCACTCTCCGGCCAACATGCCCAATATCCAGCAACAGCTCCAAAAGCGAAGGAGCCAGGACCCAAAGACCTAGCTGGCCTGAAGGGCCCCCAGGGGGCCCCCAAGCAGCCCCTCTCCGTTTGGGTCTGGGGGTTTTCGTTGGGCCGGTAACCTGAGTGGTACCTGCAAGTTACAGTTCGCGGCCCGAGAAGCACTCTCAGGCCAACATGCCCAACTGCAGCAACAGCTCCCAAACCGAAGGAGCCAGGACCCAAAGACCTAGCTGGCCTGAAGGGCCCCCAGGGGGCCCCCAAGTAGCCCCTCTCCATTTGGGTCTGGGGGCTTTTGTTGGGCCGGGAACCTGGGAGATTCCTGCAAGGTTGCAGTTCGCGGCCCGAGAAGCACTCTCCGGCCAACATGCCCAACTGCAGCAACAGCTCCCAAAGCGAAGGAGCCAGGACCCAAAGACCTAGCTGGCCTGAAGTGCCCCCAGGGGGTCCCCAAGCAGTCCCTCTCCATTTGGGTCTGGGGGCTTTCGTTGGGCGGGGAACCTGGGAGTTTCATGCAAGGTTGCAGTTCGCGGCCAGAGAAGCACTCTCCGGCCAACATGCCCAACTGCAGCAACAGCTCCCAAACCGAAGGAGCCAGGACCCAAAGACCTAGCTGGCCTGAAGGGCCCCCAGGGGGCCCCCAAGCAGCCCCTCTCCATTTGGGTCTGGGGGCTTTCGTTGGGCCGGGAACCTGGGAGAATCCTGCAAGGTTGCAGTTCGCGGCCCGAGAAGCAATCTCCGGCCAACATGCCCAACTGCAGCAACAGCTCCCAAAGCGAAGGAGCCAGGACCCAAAGACCTAGCTGGCCTGAAGGGCCCCCAGGGGGCCCCCAAGCAGCCCCTCTCAATTTGGGTCTGGGGGCTTTCGTTGGGCATGGAACCTGGGAGATTCATGCAAGGTTGCAGTTCGCGGCCCGAGAAGCACTCTCCGGCCAACATGCCCAACTGCAGCAACAGCTCCCAAACCGAAGGAGCCAGGACCCAAAGACCTAGCTGGCCTGAAGGGCCCCCAGGGGGCCCCCAAGGAGCTCCTCTCCATTTGGGTCTGGGGGCTTTCGTTGGGCATGTATACCTGAGAGGTACCTGCAAGGTTACAGTTCGCGGCCCGAGAAGCACTCTCCGGTCAACATGCCCAACTGCAGCAACAGCTCCCAAACCGAAGGAGCCAGGACCCAAAGACCTAGCTGGCCTGAAGTGCCCCCAGGGGGTCCCCAAGCAGCCCCTCTCCATTTGGGTCTGGGGGCTTTCGTTGGGCGGGGAACCTGGGAGATTCATGCAAGGTTGCAGTTCGCGGCCCGAGAAGCACTCTCCGGCCAACATGCACAACTGCAGCAACAGCTCCCAAACCGAAGGAGCCAGGACCCAAAGACCTAGCTGGCCTGAAGGGCCCCCAGGGGGCCCCCAAGCAGCCCCTCTCAATTTGGGTCTGGGGGCTTTCGTTGGGCCGGGAACCTGGGAGATTCCTGCAAGGTTGCAGTTCGCGGCAGGAGAAGCACTCTCCGTCCAACATGCCCAACTGCAGCAACAGCTCCCAAACCGAAGGAGCCAGGACCCAAAGACCTAGCTGGCCTGAAGGGCCCCCAGGGGGCCCCCAAGCAGCCCCTCTCCATTTGGGTCTGGGGGCTTTTGTTGGGCCGGGAACCTGGGAGATTCCTGCAAGGTTGCAGTTCGTGGCCCGAGAAGCACTCTCCGGCCAACATGCCCAATATCCAGCAACAGCTCCCAAAGCGAAGGAGCCAGGACCCAAAGACCTAGCTGGCCTGAAGGGCCCCCAGGGGGCCCCCAAGCAGCTCCTCTCCGTTTGGGTCTGGGGGCTTTCGTTGGGCATGTATACCTGAGAGGTACCTGCAAGGTTGCAGTTCGCGGCCCGAGAAGCACTCTCCGGCCAACATGCCCAACTGCAGCAACAGCTCCCAAAGCGAAGGAGCCAGGACCCAAAGACCTAGCTGGCCTGAAGGGCCCCCAGGGGGCCCCCAAGCAGCCCCTCTCCATTTGGGTCTGGGGGCTTTCGTTGGGCCGGGAACCTGGGAGATTCCTGCAAGGTTGCAGTTCAAGGCCCGAGAAGCACTCTCCGGCCAACATGCCCAACTGCAGCAACAGCTCCCAAACCGAAGGAGCCAGGACCCAAAGACCTAGCTGGCCTGAAGGGCCCCCAGGGGGCCCCCAAGCAGCCCCTCTCAATTTGGGTCTGGGGGCTTTCGTTGGGCATGTATACCTGAGAGGTACCTGCAAGGTTGCAGTTCGCGGCCCGAGAAGCACTCTCCGGCCAACATGCCCAACTGCAGCAACAGCTCCCAAAGCGAAGGAGCCAGGACCCAAAGACCTAGCTGGCCTGAAGGGCCCCCAGGGGGCCCCCAAGCAGCCCCTCTCAATTTGGGTCTGGGGGATTTCGTTGGGCATGGAACCTGGGAGATTCATGCAAGGTTGCAGTTCGCGGCCCGAGAAGCACTCTCCGGCCAACATGCCCAACTGCAGCAACAGCTCCCAAAACGAAGGAGCCAGGACCCAAAGACCTAGCTGGCCTGAAGGGCCCCCATGGGGCCCCCAAGGAGCCCCTCTCCATTTGGTCTGGGGGTTTTCGTTGGGCCGGTAACCTGAGTGGTACCTGCAAGTTACAGTTCGCGGCCCGAGAAGCACTCTCCGGCCAACATGCCCAACTGCAGCAACAGCTCCCAAACCGAAGGAGCCAGGACCCAAAGACCTAGCTGGCCTGAAGGGCCCCCAGGGGGCCCCCAAGCAGCTCCTCTCCATTTGGGTCTGGGGGATTTAGTTGGGCCGGGAACCTGGGAGGTACCTGCAAGGTTGCAGTTCGCGGCCGGAGAAGCATTCTCCGGCCAACATGCCCAACTGCAGCAACAGCTCCCAAACCGAAGGAGCCAGGACCCAAAGACCTAGCTGGCCTGAAGGGCCCCCAGGGGGCCCCCAAGCAGCCCCTCTCAATTTGGGTCTGGGGCCTTTTGTTGGGCCGGGAACCTGGGAGATTCCTGCAAGGTTGCAGTTCAAGGCCCGAGAAGCACTCTCCGGCCAACATGCCCAACTGCAGCAACAGCTCCCAAACCGAATGAGCCAGGACACAAAGAACTAGCTGGCCTGAAGGGCCCCCAGGGGGCCCCCAAGCAGCCCCTCTCAATTTGGGTCTGGGGGCTTTCGTTGGGCATGTATACCTGAGAGGTACCTGCAAGGTTGCAGTTCGAGGCCCGAGAAGCACTCTCCGGCCAACATGCCCAACTGCAGCAACAGCTCCCAAACCGAAGGAGCCAGGACCCAAAGACCTAGCTGGCCTGAAGGGCCCCCAGGGGGCCACCAAGCAGCCCCTCTCAATTTGGGTCTGGGGGCTTTCGTTGGGCATGGAACCTGGGAGATTCATGCAAGGTTGCAGTTCGCGGCCCGAGAAGCACTCTCCGGCCAACATGCCCAACTGCAGCAACAGCTCCCAAAACGAAGGAGCCAGGACCCAAAGACCTAGCTGGCCTGAAGGGCCCCCATGGGGCCCCCAAGGAGCTCCTCTCCATTTGGGTCTGGGGGCTTTCGTTGGGCATGTATACCTGAGAGGTACCTGCAAAGTTACAGTTCGCGGCCCGAGAAGCACTCTCCGGCCAACATGCCCAACTGCAGCAACAGCTCCCAAACCGAAGGAGCCAGGACCCAAAGACCTAGCTGGCCTGAAGTGCCCCCAGGGGATCCCCAAGCAGCCCCTCTCCATTTGGGTCTGGGGGCTTTCGTTGGGCCGGGAACCTGGGAGATTCCTGCAAGGTTGCAGTTCAAGACCCGAGAAGCACTCTCCGGCCAACATGCCCAACTGCAGCAACAGCTCCCAAACCGAAGGAGCCAGGACCCAAAGACCTAGCTGGCCTGAAGGGCCCCCAGGGGGCCCCCAAGCAGCCCCTCTCAATTTGGGTCTGGGGGCTTTCGTTGGGCCGGGAACCTGGGAGATTCCTGCAAGGTTGCAGTTCGCGGCCGGAGAAGCATTCTCCGGCCAACATGCCCAACTGCAGCAACAGCTCCCAAACCGAAGGAGCCAGGACCCAAAGACCTAGCTGGCCTGAAGGGCCCCCAGGGGGCCCCCAAGCAGCCCCTCTCCATTTGGGTCTGGGGGTTTTCGTTGGGCCGGGAACCTGGGAGGTACCTGCAAGGTTGCAGTTCGCGGCCCGAGAAGCACTCTCCGGCCAACATGCCCAACTGCAGCAACAGCTCCCAAACCGAAGGAGCCAGGACCCAAAGACCTAGCTGGCCTGAAGGGCCCCCATGGGGCCCCCAAGGAGCTCCTCTCCATTTGGGTCTGGGGGCTTTCGTTGGGCATGTATACCTGAGAGGTACCTGCAAGGTTACAGTTTGCGGCCCGAGAAGCACTCTCCGGCCAACATGCCCAACTGCAGCAACAGCTCCCAAAGCGAAGGAGCCAGGACCCAAAGACCTAGCTGGCCTGAAGGGCCCCCAGGGGGTCCCCAAGCAGCCCCTCTCCATTTGGGTCTGGGGGCTTTTGTTGGGGTGGGAACCTGGGAGATTCCTGCAAGGTTACAGTTCGAGGCCCGAGAAGCACTCTCCGGCCAACATGCCCAACTGCAGCAACAGCTCCCAAAGCGAAGGAGCCAGGACCCAAAGACCTAGCTGGCCTGAAGGGCCCCCAGGGGGCCCCCAAGCAGCCCCTCTCCGTTTGGGTCTGGGGGTTTTCGTTGGGCCGGTAACCTGAGTGGTACCTGCAAGTTACAGTTCGCGGCCCGAGAAGCACTCTCCGGCCAACATGCCCAACTGCAGCAACAGCTCCCAAACCGAAGGAGCCAGGACCCAAAGACCTAGCTGGCCTGAAGGGCCCCCAGGGGGCCCCCAAGCAGCCCCTCTCAATTTGGGTCTGGGGGATTTCGTTGGGCATGGAACCTGGGAGATTCATGCAAGGTTGCAGTTCGCGGCCCGAGAAGCACTCTCCGGCCAACATGCCCAACTGCAGCAACAGCTCCCAAAACGAAGGAGCCAGGACCCAAAGACCTAGCTGGCCTGAAGGGCCCCCATGGGGCCCCCAAGGAGCCCCTCTCCGTTTGGTCTGGGGGTTTTCGTTGGGCCGGTAACCTGAGTGGTACCTGCAAGTTACAGTTCGCGGCCCGAGAAGCACTCTCCGGCCAACATGCCCAACTGCAGCAACAGCTCCCAAACCGAAGGAGCCAGGACCCAAAGACCTAGCTGGCCTGAAGGGCCCCCAGGGGGCCCCCAAGCAGCTCCTCTCCATTTGGGTCTGGGGGATTTAGTTGGGCCGGGAACCTGGGAGGTACCTGCAAGGTTGCAGTTCGCGGCCGGAGAAGCATTCTCCGGCCAACATGCCCAACTGCAGCAACAGCTCCCAAAGCGAAGGAGCCAGGACCCAAAGACCTAGCTGGCCTGAAGGGCCCCCAGGGGGCCCCCAAGCAGCCCCTCTCAATTTGGGTCTGGGGCCTTTTGTTGGGCCGGGAACCACGGAGATTCCTGCAAAGTTGCAGTTCAAGGCCCGAGAAGCACTCTCCGGCCAACATGCCCAACTGCAGCAACAGCTCCCAAACCGAAGGAGCCAGGACCCAAAGACCTAGCTGGCCTGAAGGGCCCCCAGGGGGCCACCAAGCAGCCCCTCTCAATTTGGGTCTGGGGGCTTTCGTTGGGCATGGAACCTGGGAGATTCATGCAAGGTTGCAGTTCGCGGCCCGAGAAGCACTCTCCGGCCAACATGCCCAACTGCAGCAACAGCTCCCAAACCGAAGGAGCCAGGACCCAAAGACCTAGCTGGCCTGAAGGGCCCCCATGGGGCCCCCAAGGAGCTCCTCTCCATTTGGGTCTGGGGGCTTTCGTTGGGCATGTATACCTGAGAGGTACCTGCAAAGTTACAGTTCGCGGCCCGAGAAGCACTCTCCGGCCAACATGCCCAACTGCAGCAACAGCTCCCAAACCGAAGGAGCCAGGACCCAAAGACCTAGCTGGCCTGAAGGGCCCCCAGGGGATCCCCAAGCAGCCCCTCTCCATTTGGGTCTGGGGGCTTTCGTTGGGCGGGGAACCTGGGAGATTCATGCAAGGTTGCAGGTCGCGGCCCGAGAAGCACTCTCCGGCCAACATGCACAACTGCAGCAACAGCTCCCAAAGCGAAGGAGCCAGGACCCAAAGACCTAGCTGGCCTGAAGGGCCCCCAGGGGGCCCCCAAGCAGCCCCTCTCAATTTGGGTCTGGGGGCTTTCGTTGGGCCGGGAACCTGGGAGATTCCTGCAAGGTTGCAGTTCGCGGCCGGAGAAGCATTCTCCGGCCAACATGCCCAACTGCAGCAACAGCTCCCAAACCGAAGGAGCCAGGACCCAAAGACCTAGCTGGCCTGAAGGGCCCCCAGGGGGCCCCCAAGCAGCCCCTCTCCATTTGGGTCTGGGGGTTTTCGTTGGGCCGGGAACCTGGGAGGTACCTGCAAGGTTGCAGTTCGCGGCCCGAGAAGCACTCTCCGGCCAACATGCCCAACTGCAGCAACAGCTCCCAAACCGAAGGAGCCAGGACCCAAAGACCTAGCTGGCCTGAAGGGCCCCCATGGGGCCCCCAAGGAGCTCCTCTCCATTTGGGTCTGGGGGCTTTCGTTGGGCATGTATGTCTGAGAGGTACCTGCAAGGTTACAGTTTGCGGCCCGAGAAGCACTCTCCGGCCAACATGCCCAACTGCAGCAACAGCTCCCAAAGCGAAGGAGCCAGGACCCAAAGACCTAGCTGGCCTGAAGGGCCCCCAGGGGGTCCCCAAGCAGCCCCTCTCCATTTGGGTCTGGGGGCTTTTGTTGGGGTGGGAACCTGGGAGATTCCTGCAAGGTTACAGTTCGAGGCCCGAGAAGCACTCTCCGGCCAACATGCACAACTGCAGCAACAGCTCCCAAAGCGAAGGAGCCAGGACCCAAAGACCTAGCTGGCCTGAAGGGCCCCCATGGGGCCCCCAAGCAGCCCCTCTCCGTTTGGGTCTGGGGGTTTTCGTTGGGCCGGTAACCTGAGTGGTACCTGCAAGTTACAGTTCGCGGCCCGAGAAGCACTCTCCGGCCAACATGCCCAACTGCAGCAACAGCTCCCAAACCGAAGGAGCCAGGACCCAAAGACCTAGCTGGCCTGAAGGGCCCCCAGGGGGCCCCCAAGCAGCCCCTCTCCATTTGGGTCTGGGGGTTTTCGTTGGGCCGGGAACCTGGGAGGTACCTGCAAGGTTGCAGTTCGCGGCCCGAGAAGCACTCTCCGGCCAACATGCCCAACTGCAGCAACAGCTCCCAAACCGAAGGAGCCAGGACCCAAAGACCTAGCTGGCCTGAAGGGCCCCCATGGGGCCCCCAAGGAGCTCCTCTCCATTTGGGTCTGGGGGCTTTCGTTGGGCATGTATACCTGAGAGGTACCTGCAAGGTTACAGTTTGCGGCCCGAGAAGCACTCTCCGGCCAACATGCCCAACTGCAGCAACAGCTCCCAAAGCGAAGGAGCCAGGACCCAAAGACCTAGCTGGCCTGAAGGGCCCCCAGTGGGTCCCCAAGCAGCCCCTCTCCATTTGGGTCTGGGGGCTTTCGTTGGGCCGGGAACCTGGGAGAATCCTGCAAGGTTGCAGTTCGCGGCCCGAGAAGCACTCTCCGGCCAACATGCCCAACTGCAGCAACAGCTCCCAAACCGAAGGAGCCAGGACCCAAAGACCTAGCTGGCCTGAAGGGCCCCCAGGGGGCCCCCAAGCAGCCCCTCTCAATTTGGGTCTGGGGGCTTTCGTTGGGCCGGGAACCTGGGAGATTCCTGCAAGGTTGCAGTTCGCGGCCCGAGAAGCACTCTCCGGCCAACATGCCCAACTGCAGCAACAGCTCCCAAACCGAAGGAGCCAGGACCCAAAGACCTAGGTGGCCTGAAGGGCCCCCAGGGGGCCCCCAAGCAGCCCCTCTCCATTTGGGTCTGGGGGCTTTTGTTGGGCCGGGAACCTGGGAGATTCCTGCAAGGTTACAGTTCGAGGCCCGAGAAGCACTCTCCGGCCAACATGCCCAACTGCAGCAACAGCTCCCAAAGCGAAGGAGCCAGGACCCAAAGACCTAGCTGGCCTGAAGGGCCCCCAGGGGGCCCCCAAGCAGCCCCTCTCCATTTGGGTCTGGGGGTTTTCGTTGGGCCGGGAACCTGGGAGGTACCTGCAAGGTTGCAGTTCGCGGCCCGAGAAGCACTCTCCGGCCAACATGCCCAACTGCAGCAACAGCTCCCAAACCGAAGGAGCCAGGACCCAAAGACCTAGCTGGCCTGAAGGGCCCCCAGGGGGCCCCCAAGCAGCCCCTCTCAATTTGGGTCTGGGGGCTTTCGTTGGGCCGGGAACCTGGGAGAATCCTGCAAGGTTGCAGTTCGCGGCCCGAGAAGCACTCTCCGGCCAACATGCCCAACTGCAGCAACAGCTCCCAAACCGAAGGAGCCAGGACCCAAAGACCTAGCTGGCCTGAAGGGCCCCCATGGGGCCCCCAAGGAGCTCTTCTCCATTTGGGTCTGGGGGCTTTCGTTGGGCCGGGAACCTGGGAGGTACCTGCAAGGTTGCAGTTCGCAGCCGGAGAAGCATTCTCCGGCCAACATGCCCAACTGCAGCAACAGCTCCCAAAGCGAAGGAGCCAGGACCCAAAGACCTAGCTGGCCTGAAGGGCCCCCAGGGGGCCCCCAAGCAGCCCCTCTCCATTTGGGTCTGGGGGCTTTTGTTGGGCCGGGAACCTGGGAGATTCCTGCAAGGTTGCAGTTCAAAGCCCGAGAAGCACTCTGCGGCCAACATGCCCAACTGCAGCAACAGCTCCCAAACCGAATGAGCCAGGACACAAAGACCTAGCTGGCCTGAAGGGCCCCCAGGGGGCCCCCAAGCAGCCCCTCTCAATTTGGGTCTGGGGGCTTTCGTTGGGCATGTATACCTGAGAGGTACCTGCAAGGTTGCAGTTCGCGGCCGGAGAAGCATTCTCCGGCCAACATGCCCAACTGCAGCAACAGCTCCCAAAGCGAAGGAGCCAGGACCCAAAGACCTAGCTGGCCTGAAGTGCCCCCAGGGGGTCCCCAAGCAGTCCCTCTCCATTTGGGTCTGGGGGCTTTCGTTGGGCGGGGAACCTGGGAGATTCATGCAAGGTTGCAGTTCGAGGCCCGAGAAGCACTCTCCGGCCAACATGCACAACTGCAGCAACAGCTCCCAAAGCGAAGGAGCCAGGACCCAAAGACCTAGCTGGCCTGAAGGGCCCCCAGGTGGCCCCCAAGGAGCTCTTCTCCATTTGGGTCTGGGGGCTTTCGTTGGGCGGGGAACCTGGGAGAATCCTGCAAGGTTGCAGTTCGCGGCCCGAGAAGCACTCTCCGGCCAACATGCCCAACTGCAGCAACAGCTCCCAAAGCGAAGGAGCCAGGACCCAAAGACCTAGCTGGCCTGAAGGGCCCCCAGGGGGCCCCCAAGCAGCCCCTCTCAATTTGGGTCTGGGGGCTTTCGTTGGGCATGGAACCTGGGAGATTCCTGCAAGATTGCAGTTCGCGGCCCGAGAAGCACTCTCCGGCCAACATGCACAACTGCAGCAACAGCTCCCAAACCGAAGGAGCCAGGACCCAAAGACCTAGCTGGCCTGAAGGGCCCCCATGGGGCCCCCAAGGAGCTCCTCTCCATTTGGGTCTGGGGGCTTTCGTTGGGCATGTATACCTGAGAGGTACCTGCAAGGTTACAGTTCGCGGCCCGAGAAGCACTCTCCGGCCAACATGCCCAACTGCAGCAACAGCTCCCAAACCGAAGGAGCCAGGACCCAAAGACCTAGCTGGCCTGAAGGGCCCCCATGGGGCCCCCAAGGAGCTCCTCTCCATTTGGGTCTGGGGGCTTTCGTTGGGCATGTATGTCTGAGAGGTACCTGCAAGGTTACAGTTCGCGGCCCGAGAAGCACTCTCCGGCCAACATGCCCAATATCCAGCAACAGCTCCCAAAGCGAAGGAGCCAGGACCCAAAGACCTAGCTGGCCTGAAGTGCCCCCAGGGGGTCCCCAAGCAGCCCCTCTCAATTTGGGTCTGGGGGCTTTTGTTGGTCCGGGAACCTGGGAGATTCCTGCAAGGTTACACTTCGAGGCCCGAGAAGAACTCTCCGGCCAACATGCCCAACTGCAGCAACAGCTCCCAAAGCGAAGGAGCCAGGACCCAAAGACCTAGCTGGCCTGAAGGGCCCCCAGGGGGCCCCCAAGCAGCCCCTCTCCATTTGGGTCTGGGGGTTTTCGTTGGGCCGGGAACCTGGGAGCTACCTGCAAGGTTGCAGTTCGCGGCCCGAGAAGCACTCTCCGGCCAACATGCCCAACTGCAGCAACAGCTCCCAAACCGAAGGAGCCAGGACCCAAAGACCTAGCTGGCCTGAAGGGCCCCCATGGGGCCCCCAAACAGCTCCTCTCCATTTGGGTCTGGGGGCTTTCGTTGGGCATGTATACCTGAGAGGTACTTGCAAGGTTACAGTTTGAGGCCCTAGAAGCACTCTCCGGCCAACATGCCCAACTGCAGCAACAGCTCCCAAAGCGAAGGAGCCAGGACCTAAAGACCTAGCTGGCCTGAAGGGCCCCCAGTGGGTCCCCAAGCAGCCCCTCTCCATTTGGGTCTGGGGGCTTTCGTTGGGCGGGGAACCTGGGAGATTCATGCAAGGTTGCAGTTCGCGTCCCGAGAAGCACTCTCCGGCCAACATGCCCAACTGCAGCAACAGCTCCCAAACCGAAGGAGCCAGGACCCAAAGACCTAGCTGGCCTGAAGGGCCCCCAGGGGGCCCCCAAGCAGCCCCTCTCAATTTGGGTCTGGGGGCTTTCGTTGGGCCGGGAACCTGGGAGATTCCTGCAAGGTTGCAGTTCGCGTCCCGAGAAGCACTCTCCGGCCAACATGCCCAACTGCAGCAACAGCTCCCAAAGCGAAGGAGCCAGGACCCAAAGACCTAGCTGGCCTGAAGGGCCCCCAGGGGGCCCCCAAGCAGCCCCTCTCCATTTGGGTCTGGGGGCTTTCATTGGGCCGGGAACCTGGGAGATTCCTGCAAGGTTACAGTTCAAGGCCCGAGAAGCACTCTCCGGCCAACATGCCCAACTGCAGCAACAGCTCCCAAAGCGAAGGAGCCAGGACCCAAAGACCTAGCTGGCCTGAAGGGCCCCCAGGGGGCCCCCAAGCAGCCCCTCTCCATTTGGGTCTGGGGGTTTTCGTTGGGCCGGGAACCTGGGAGGTACCTGCAAGGTTGCAGTTCGCGGCCCGAGAAGCACTCTCCGGCCAACATGCCCAACTGCAGCAACAGCTCCCAAACCGAAGGAGCCAGGACCCAAAGACCTAGCTGGCCTGAAGGGCCCCCAGGGGGCACCCAAGCAGCCCCTCTCAATTTGGGTCTGGGGGCTTTCGTTGGGCCGGGAACCTGGGAGAATCCTGCAAGGTTGCAGTTCGCGGCCCGAGAAGCACTCTCCGGCCAACATGCCCAACTGCAGCAACAGCTCCCAAACCGAAGGAGCCAGGACCCAAAGACCTAGCTGGCCTGAAGGGCCCCCATGGGGCCCCCAAGGAGCTCTTCTCCATTTGGGTCTGGGGGCTTTCGTTGGGCCGGGAACCTGGGAGGTACCTGCAAGGTTGCAGTTCGCAGCCGGAGAAGCATTCTCCGGCCAACATGCCCAACTGCAGCAACAGCTCCCAAAGCGAAGGAGCCAGGACCCAAAGACCTAGCTGGCCTGAAGGGCCCCCAGGGGGCCCCCAAGCAGCCCCTCTCCATTTGGGTCTGGGGGCTTTTGTTGGGCCGGGAACCTGGGAGATTCCTGCAAGGTTGCAGTTCAAAGCCCGAGAAGCACTCTGCGGCCAACATGCCCAACTGCAGCAACAGCTCCCAAACCGAATGAGCCAGGACACAAAGACCTAGCTGGCCTGAAGGGCCCCCAGGTGGCCCCCAAGCAGCCCCTCTCCATTTGGGTCAGGGGGCTTTCGTTGGGCATGTATACCTGAGAGGTACCTGCAAGGTTGCAGTTCGCGGCCCGAGAAGCACTCTCCGGCCAACATGCCCAACGTCCAGCAACAGCTCCCAAAGCGAAGGAGCCAGGACCCAAAGACCTAGCTGGCCTGAAGGGCCCCCAGGGGGTCCCCAAGCAGTCCCTCTCCATTTGGGTCTGGGGGCTTTCGTTGGGCGGGGAACCTGGGAGATTCATGCAAGGTTGCAGTTCGTGGCCCGAGAAGCACTCTCCGGCCAACATGCCCAACTGCAGCAACAGCTCCCAAAGCGAAGGAGCCAGGACCCAAAGACCTAGCTGGCCTGAAGGGCCCCCAGGGGGCCCCCAAGGAGCTCCTCTCCATTTGGGTCTGGGGGCTTTCGTTGGGCGGGGAACCTGGGAGAATCCTGCAAG
Organism: Gallinula chloropus; assembly: GCF_964237585.1. Taxonomy (NCBI): domain Eukaryota; kingdom Metazoa; phylum Chordata; class Aves; order Gruiformes; family Rallidae; genus Gallinula; species Gallinula chloropus. Next base: position 302,367 of record NW_028168547.1, on the reverse strand, counting down.
GTTGCAGTTCGCGGCCCGAGAAGCACTCTCCGGCCAACATGCCCAACTGCAGCAACAGCTCCCAAACCGAAGGAGCCAGGACCCAAAGACCTAGCTGGCCTGAAGGGCCCCCAGGGGGCCCCCAAGCAGCCCCTCTCAATTTGGGTCTGGGGGCTTTCGTTGGGCATGGAACCTGGGAGATTCCTGCAAGATTGCAGTTCGCGGCCCGAGAAGCACTCTCCGGCCAACATGCACAACTGCAGCAACAGCTCCCAAACCGAAGGAGCCAGGACCCAAAGACCTAGCTGGCCTGAAGGGCCCCCATGGGGCCCCCAAGGAGCTCCTCTCCATTTGGGTCTGGGGGCTTTCGTTGGGCATGTATACCTGAGAGGTTCCTGCAAGGTTACAGTTCGCGGCCCGAGAAGCACTCTCCGGCCAACATGCCCAACTGCAGCAACAGCTCCCAAACCGAAGGAGCCAGGACCCAAAGACCTAGCTGGCCTGAAGGGCCCCCATGGGGCCCCCAAGGAGCTCCTCTCCATTTGGGTCTGGGGGCTTTCGTTGGGCATGTATGTCTGAGAGGTACCTGCAAGGTTACAGTTCGCGGCCCGAGAAGCACTCTCCGGCCAACATGCCCAATATCCAGCAACAGCTCCCAAAGCGAAGGAGCCAGGACCCAAAGACCTAGCTGGCCTGAAGTGCCCCCAGGGGGTCCCCAAGCAGCCCCTCTCCATTTGGGTCTGGGGGCTTTCGTTGGGCGGGGCTCTGGGAGATTCATGCAAGGTTGCAGTTCGCGGCCCGAGAAGCACTCTCCGGCCAACATGCCCAACTGCAGCAACAGCTCCCAAACCGAAGGAGCCAGGACCCAAAGACCTAGCTGGCCTGAAGGGCCCCCAGGGGGCCCCCAAGCAGCCCCTCTCCATTTGGGTCTGGGGGCTTTCGTTGGGCCGGGAACCTGGGAGATACCAGCAAGGTTGCAGTTCGCGGCTCGAGAAGCACTCTCCGGCCAACATGCCCAACTGCAGCAACAGCTCCCAAACCGAAGGAGCCAGGACCCAAAGAACTAGCTGGCCTGAAGGGCCCCCAGGGGGGCCCCAAGCAGCCCCTCTCAATTTGGGTCTGGGGGCTTTCGTTGGGCCGGGAACCTGGGAGAATCCTGCAAGGTTGCAGTTCGCGGCCCGAGAAGCACTCTCCGGCCAACATGCCCAACTGCAGCAACAGCTCCCAAACCGAAGGAGCCAGGACCCAAAGACCTAGCTGGCCTGAAGGGCCCACAGGGGGCCCCCAAGCAGCCCCTCTCCATTTGGGTCTGGGGGCTTTCGTTGGGCCGGGAACCTGGGAGAATCCTGCAAGGTTGCAGTTCGCGGCCCGAGAAGCACTCTCCGGCCAACATGCCCAACTGCAGCAACAGCTCCCAAACCGAAGGAGCCAGGACCCAAAGACCTAGCTGGCCTGAAGGGCCCCCAGGGGGGCCCCAAGCAGCCCCTCTCAATTTGGGTCTGGGGGCTTTCGTTGGGCCGGGAAACTGGGAGGTACCTGCCAGGTTGCAGTTCGCGGCCCGAGAAGCACTCTCCGGCCAACATGCCCAACTGCAGCAACAGCTCCCAAACCGAAGGAGCCAGGACCCAAAGACCTAGCTGGCCTGAAGGGCCCCCAGGGGGCCCCCAAGCAGCCCCTCTCCATTTGGGTCTGGGGGCTTTCATTGGGCCGGGAACCTGGGAGAATCCTGCAAGGTTGCAGTTCGCGGCCCGAGAAGCACTCTCCGGCCAACATGCCCAACTGCAGCAACAGCTCCCAAACCGAAGGAGCCAGGACCCAAAGACCTAGCTGGCCTGAAGGGCCCCCAGGGGGCCCCCAAGCAGCCCCTCTCAATTTGGGTCTGGGGGCTTTCGTTGGGCGGGGAACCTGGGAGATTCATGCAAGGTTGCAGTTCGCGGCCCGAGAAGCACTCTCCGGCCAACATGCCCAACTGCAGCAACAGCTCCCAAACCGAAGGAGCCAGGACCCAAAGACCTAGCTGGCCTGAAGGGCCCCCAGGGGGCCCCCAAGCAGCCCCTCTCCATTTGGGTCTGGGGGCTTTTGTTGGTCCGGGAACCTGGGAGATTCCTGCAAGGTTACAGTTCGAGGCCCGAGAAGCACTCTCCGGCCAACATGCCCAACTGCAGCAACAGCTCCCAAACCGAAGGAGCCAGGACCCAAAGACCTAGCTGGCCTGAAGGGCCCCCAGGGGGCCCCCAAGCAGCCCCTCTCCATTTGGGTCTGGGGGCTTTTGTTGGGCCGGGAACCTGGGAGATTCCTGCAAGGTTGCAGTTCAAGGCCCGAGAAGCACTCTCCGGCCAACATGCACAACTGCAGCAACAGCTCCCAAACCGAATGAGCCAGGACACAAAGACCTAGCTGGCCTGAAGGGCCCCCAGGGGGCCCCCAAGCAGCCCCTCTCCATTTGGGTCTGGGGGCTTTCGTTGGGCATGTATACCTGAGAGGTACCTGCAAGGTTACAGTTCGCGGCCCGAGAAGCACTCTCCGGCCAACATGCCCAACTGCAGCAACAGATCCCAAAGCGAAGGAGCCAGGACCCAAAGACCTAGCTGGCCTGAAGGGCCCCCAGGGGGTCCCCAAGCAGCCCCTCTCCATTTGGGTCTGGGGGCTTTCGTTGGGCGGGGAACCTGGGAGATTCATGCAAGGTTGCAGTTCGCGGCCCGAGAAGCACTCTCCGGCCAACATGCACAACTGCAGCAACAGCTCCCAAACCGAAGGAGCCAGGACCCAAAGACCTAGCTGGCCTGAAGGGCCCCCAGGGGGCCCCCAAGCAGCCCCTCTCAATTTGGGTCTGGGGGCTTTCGTTGGGCCGGGAACCTGGGAGATTCATGCAAGGTTGAAGTTCGCGGCCGGAGAAGCACTCTCCGGCCAACATGCCCAACTGCAGCAACAGCTCCCAAAGCGAAGGAGCCAGGACCCAAAGACCTAGCTGGCCTGAAGGGCCCCCAGGGGGCCCCCAAGCAGACCCTCTCCATTTGGGTCTGGGGGCTTTCGTTGGGCCGGGAACCTGGGAGAATCCTGCAAGGTTGCAGTTCAAGTCCCGAGAAGCACTCTCCAGCCAACATGCCCAACTGCAGCAACAGCTCCCAAAGCGAAGGAGCCAGGACCCAAAGACCTAGCTGGCCTGAAGGGCCCCCAGGGGGCCCCCAAGCAGCCCCTCTCCATTTGGGTCTGGGGGTTTTCGTTGGGCCGGGAACCTGGGAGGTACCTGCAAGGTTGCAGTTCGCGAACCGAGAAGCACTCTCCGGCCAACATGCCCAACTGCAGCAACAGCTCCCAAAGCGAAGGAGCCAGGACCCAAAGACCTAGCTGGCCTGAAGGGCCCCCAGGGGGGCCCCAAGCAGCCCCTCTCCATTTGGGTCTGGGGGCTTTCGTTGGGCCGGGAACCTGGGAGAATCCTGCAAGGTTGCAGTTCGCGGCCCGAGAAGCACTCTCCGGCCAACATGCCCAACTGCAGCAACAGCTCCCAAACCGAAGGAGCCAGGACCCAAAGACCTAGCTGGCCTGAAGGGCCCCCAGGGGGCCCCCAAGGAGCTCCTCTCCATTTGGGTCTGGGGGATTTAGTTGGGCCGGGAACCTGGGAGGTACCTGCAAGGTTGCAGTTCGCGGCCGGAGAAGCATTCTCCGGCCAACATGCCCAACTGCAGCAACAGCTCCCAAAGCGAAGGAGCCAGGACCCAAAGACCTAGCTGGCCTGAAGGGCCCCCAGGGGGCCCCCAAGCAGCCCCTCTCCATTTGGGTCTGGGGGCTTTTGTTGGGCCGGGAACCTGGGAGATTCCTGCAAGGTTGCAGTTCGAGGCCCGAGAAGCACTCTCCGGCCAACATGCACAACTGCAGCAACAGCTCCCAAACCGAATGAGCCAGGACACAAAGACCTAGCTGGCCTGAAGGGCCCCCATGGGGCCCCCAAGCAGCCCCTCTCCATTTGGGTCTGGGGGCTTTCGTTGGGCATGTATACCTGAGAGGTACCTGCAAGGTTACAGTTCGCGGCCCGAGAAGCACTCTCCGGCCAACATGCCCAACTGCAGCAACAGCTCCCAAACCGAAGGAGCCAGGACCCAAAGACCTAGCTGGCCTGAAGTGCCCCCAGGGGGTCCCCAAGCAGTCCCTCTCCATTTGGGTCTGGGGGCTTTCGTTGGGCGGGGAACCTGGGAGATTCATGCAAGGTTGCAGTTCGCGGCCCGAGAAGCACTCTCCGGCCAACATGCCCAACTGCAGCAACAGCTCCCAAACCGAAGGAGCCAGGACCCAAAGACCTAGCTGGCCTGAAGGGCCCCCAGGGGGCCCCCAAGGAGCTCCTCTCCATTTGGGTCTGGGGGCTTTCGTTGGGCATGTATACCTGAGAGGTACCTGCAAGGTTACAGTTCGCGGCCCGAGAAGCACTCTCCGGCCAACATGCCCAACTGCAGCAACAGCTCCCAAACCGAAGGAGCCAGGACCCAAAGACCTAGCTGGCCTGAAGGGCCCCCAGGGGGCCCCCAAGGAGCTCCTCTCCATTTGGGTCTGGGGGCTTTCGTTGGGCATGTATGTCTGAGAGGTACCTGCAAGGTTGCAGTTCGCGGCCCGAGAAGCACTCTCCGGCCAACATGCCCAACTGCAGCAACAGCTCCCAAAGCGAAGGAGCCAGGACCCAAAGACCTAGCTGGCCTGAAGGGACCCCAGGGGGCCCCCAAGCAGCCCCTCTCCATTTGGGTCTGGGGGCTTTCTTTAGGCTGAGAACCTGGGAGATACCAGCAAGGTTGCAGTTCGCGGCCCGAGAAGCACTCTCCGTCCAACATGCCCAACTGCAGCAACAGCTCCCAAAGCGAAGGAGCCAGGACCCAAAGAACTAGCTGGCCTGAAGGGCCCCCAGGTGGCCCCCAAGCAGCCCCTCTCCATTTGGGTCTGGGGGCTTTCGTTGGGCCGGGAACCTGGGAGAATCCTGCAAGGTTGCAGTTCGCGGCCGGAGAAGCACTCTCCGGCCAACATGCCCAACTGCAGCAACAGCTCCCAAACCGAAGGAGCCAGGACCCAAAGAACTAGCTGGCCTGAAGGGCCCCCAGGGGGGCCCCAAGCAGCCCCTCTCAATTTGGGTCTGGGGGCTTTCGTTGGGCCGGGAACCTGGGAGGTACCTGCAAGGTTGCAGTTCGCGGCCCGAGAAGCACTCTCAGGCCAACATGCCCAACTGCAGCAACAGCTCCCAAACCGAAGGAGCCAGGACCCAAAGACCTAGCTGGCCTGAAGGGCCCCCATGGGGCCCCCAAGGAGCTCCTCTCCATTTGGGTCTGGGGGATTTAGTTGGGCCGGGAACCTGGGAGGTACCTGCAAGGTTGCAGTTCGCGGCCGGAGAAGCATTCTCCGGCCAACATGCCCAACTGCAGCAACAGCTCCCAAACCGAAGGAGCCAGGACCCAAAGACCTAGCTGGCCTGAAGGGCCCCCAGGGGGCCCCCAAGCAGCCCCTCTCCATTTGGGTCTGGGGGCTTTTGTTGGGCCGGGAACCTGGGAGATTCCTGCAAGGTTGCAGTTCGAGGCCCGAGAAGCACTCTCCGGCCAACATGCCCAACTGCAGCAACAGCTCCCAAACCGAATGAGCCAGGACACAAAGACCTAGCTGGCCTGAAGGGCCCCCATGGGGCCCCCAAGCAGCCCCTCTCCATTTGGGTCTGGGGGCTTTCGTTGGGCATGTATACCTGAGAGGTACCTGCAAGGTTACAGTTCGCGGCCCGAGAAGCACTCTCCGGCCAACATGCCCAACTGCAGCAACAGCTCCCAAACCGAAGGAGCCAGGACCCAAAGACCTAGCTGGCCTGAAGTGCCCCCAGGGGGTCCCCAAGCAGTCCCTCTCCATTTGGGTCTGGGGGCTTTCGTTGGGCGGGGAACCTGGGAGATTCATGCAAGGTTGCAGATCGCGGCCCGAGAAGCACTCTCCGGCCAACATGCCCAACTGCAGCAACAGCTCCCAAACCGAAGGAGCCAGGACCCAAAGACCTAGCTGGCCTGAAGGGCCCCCAGGGGGCCCCCAAGGAGCTCCTCTCCATTTGGGTCTGGGGGCTTTCGTTGGGCATGTATACCTGAGAGGTACCTGCAAGGTTACAGTTCGCGGCCCGAGAAGCACTCTCCGGCCAACATGCCCAACTGCAGCAACAGCTCCCAAACCGAAGGAGCCAGGACCCAAAGACCTAGCTGGCCTGAAGGGCCCCCAGGGGGCCCCCAAGGAGCTCCTCTCCATTTGGGTCTGGGGGCTTTCGTTGGGCATGTATGTCTGAGAGGTACCTGCAAGGTTGCAGTTCGCGGCCCGAGAAGCACTCTCCGGCCAACATGCCCAACTGCAGCAACAGCTCCCAAACCGAATGAGCCAGGACACAAAGACCTAGCTGGCCTGAAGGGCCCCCAGGGGGCCCCCAAGCAGCCCCTCTCAATTTGGGTCTGGGGGCTTTCGTTGGGCCGGGAACCTGGGAGATTCATGCAAGGTTGAAGTTCGCGGCCGGAGAAGCACTCTCCGGCCAACATGCCCAACTGCAGCAACAGCTCCCAAAGCGAAGGAGCCAGGACCCAAAGACCTAGCTGGCCTGAAGGGCCCCCAGGGGGCCCCCAAGCAGACCCTCTCCATTTGGGTCTGGGGGCTTTCGTTGGGCCGGGAACCTGGGAGAATCCTGCAAGGTTGCAGTTCAAGGCCCGAGAAGCACTCTCCAGCCAACATGCCCAACTGCAGCAACAGCTCCCAAAGCGAAGGAGCCAGGACCCAAAGACCTAGCTGGCCTGAAGGGCCCCCAGGGGGCCCCCAAGCAGCCCCTCTCCATTTGGGTCTGGGGGTTTTCGTTGGGCCGGGAACCTGGGAGGTACCTGCAAGGTTGCAGTTCGCGAACCGAGAAGCACTCTCCGGCCAACATGCCCAACTGCAGCAACAGCTCCCAAAGCGAAGGAGCCAGGACCCAAAGACCTAGCTGGCCTGAAGGGCCCCCAGGGGGGCCCCAAGCAGCCCCTCTCCATTTGGGTCTGGGGGCTTTCGTTGGGCCGGGAACCTGGGAGAATCCTGCAAGGTTGCAGTTCGCGGCCCGAGAAGCACTCTCCGGCCAACATGCCCAACTGCAGCAACAGCTCCCAAACCGAAGGAGCCAGGACCCAAAGACCTAGCTGGCCTGAAGGGCCCCCATGGGGCCCCCAAGGAGCTCCTCTCCATTTGGGTCTGGGGGATTTAGTTGGGCCGGGAACCTGGGAGGTACCTGCAAGGTTGCAGTTCGCGGCCGGAGAAGCATTCTCCGGCCAACATGCCCAACTGCAGCAACAGCTCCCAAAGCGAAGGAGCCAGGACCCAAAGACCTAGCTGGCCTGAAGGGCCCCCAGGGGGCCCCCAAGCAGCCCCTCTCCATTTGGGTCTGGGGGCTTTTGTTGGGCCGGGAACCTGGGAGATTCCTGCAAGGTTGCAGTTCGAGGCCCGAGAAGCACTCTCCGGCCAACATGCCCAACTGCAGCAACAGCTCCCAAACCGAAGGAGCCAGGACACAAAGACCTAGCTGGCCTGAAGGGCCCCCATGGGGCCCCCAAGCAGCCCCTCTCCATTTGGGTCTGGGGGCTTTCGTTGGGCATGTATACCTGAGAGGTACCTGCAAGGTTACAGTTCGCGGCCCGAGAAGCACTCTCCGGCCAACATGCCCAACTGCAGCAACAGCTCCCAAACCGAAGGAGCCAGGACCCAAAGACCTAGCTGGCCTGAAGTGCCCCCAGGGGGTCCCCAAGCAGTCCCTCTCCATTTGGGTCTGGGGGCTTTCGTTGGGCGGGGAACCTGGGAGATTCATGCAAGGTTGCAGTTCGCGGCCCGAGAAGCACTCTCCGGCCAACATGCCCAACTGCAGCAACAGCTCCCAAACCGAAGGAGCCAGGACCCAAAGACCTAGCTGGCCTGAAGGGCCCCCAGGGGGCCCCCAAGGAGCTCCTCTCCATTTGGGTCTGGGCGCTTTCGTTGGGCATGTATACCTGAGAGGTACCTGCAAGGTTACAGTTCGCGGCCCGAGAAGCACTCTCCGGCCAACATGCCCAACTGCAGCAACAGCTCCCAAACCGAAGGAGCCAGGACCCAAAGACCTAGCTGGCCTGAAGGGCCCCCAGGGGGCCCCCAAGGAGCTCCTCTCCATTTGGGTCTGGGGGCTTTCGTTGGGCATGTATACCTGAGAGGTACCTGCAAGGTTGCAGTTCGCGGCCCGAGAAGCACTCTCCGGCCAACATGCCCAACTGCAGCAACAGCTCCCAAACCGAAGGAGCCAGGACCCAAAGACCTAGCTGGCCTGAAGGGACCCCAGGGGGCCCCCAAGCAGCCCCTCTCCATTTGGGTCTGGGGGCTTTCTTTAGGCTGAGAACCTGGGAGATACCAGCAAGGTTGCAGTTCGCGGCCCGAGAAGCACTCTCCGTCCAACATGCCCAACTGCAGCAACAGCTCCCAAAGCGAAGGAGCCAGGACCCAAAGAACTAGCTGGCCTGAAGGGCCCCCAGGTGGCCCCCAAGCAGCCCCTCTCCATTTGGGTCTGGGGGCTTTCGTTGGGCCGGGAACCTGGGAGAATCCTGCAAGGTTGCAGTTCGCGGCCGGAGAAGCACTCTCCGGCCAACATGCCCAACTGCAGCAACAGCTCCCAAAGCGAAGGAGCCAGGACCCAAAGAACTAGCTGGCCTGAAGGGCCCCCAGGGGGTCCCCAAGCAGCCCCTCTCCATTTGGGTCTGGGGGCTTTTGTTGGGCCGGGAACCTGGGAGAATCCTGCAAGGTTGCAGTTCGCGGCCCGAGAAGCACTCTCCGGCCAACATGCACAACTGCAGCAACAGCTCCCAAACCGAAGGAGCCAGGACCCAAAGACCTAGCTGGCCTGAAGGGCCCCCATGGGGCCCCCAAGGAGCTCCTCTCCATTTGGGTCTGGGGGCTTTCGTTGGGCATGTATGTCTGAGAGGTACCTGCAAGGTTACAGTTCGCGGCCCGAGAAGCACTCTCCGGCCAACATGCCCAACTGCAGCAACAGCTCCCAAAGCGAAGGAGCCAGGACCCAAAGACCTAGCTGGCCTGAAGGGCCCCCAGGGGGTCCCCAAGCAGCCCCTCTCCATTTGGGTCTGGGGGCTTTCGTTGGGCGGGGAACCTGGGAGATTCATGCAAGGTTGCAGTTCGCGGCCCGAGAAGCACTCTCCGGCCAACATGCACAACTGCAGCAACAGCTCCCAAAGCGAAGGAGCCAGGACCCAAAGACCTAGCTGGCCTGAAGGGCCCCCAGGGGGCCCCCAAGCAGCCCCTCTCCATTTGGGTCTGGGGGCTTTCGTTGGGCCGGGAACCTGGGAGATTCATGCAAGGTTGAAGTTCGCGGCCGGAGAAGCACTCTCCGGCCAACATGCCCAACTGCAGCAACAGCTCCCAAACCGAAGGAGCCAGGACCCAAAGACCTAGCTGGCCTGAAGGGCCCCCAGGGGGCCCCCAAGCAGCCCCTCTCCATTTGGGTCTGGGGGCTTTTGTTGGGCCGGGAACCTGGGAGATTCCTGCAAGGTTACAGTTCGAGGCCCGAGAAGCACTCTCCGGCCAACATGCCCAACTGCAGCAACAGCTCCCAAAGCGAAGGAGCCAGGACCCAAAGACCTAGCTGGCCTGAAGGGCCCCCAGGGGGCCCCCAAGCAGCCCCTCTCCATTTGGGTCTGGGGGTTTTCGTTGGGCCGGGAACCTGGGAGGTACCTGCAAGGTTGCAGTTCGCGGCCCGAGAAGCACTCTCCGGCCAACATGCCCAACTGCAGCAACAGCTCCCAAACCGAAGGAGCCAGGACCCAAAGACCTAGCTGGCCTGAAGGGCCCCCAGGGGGGCCCCAAGCAGCCCCTCTCAATTTGGGTCTGGGGGCTTTCGTTGGGCCGGGAACCTGGGAGATTCATGCAAGGTTGCAGTTCGCGGCCCGAGAAGCACTCTCCGGCCAACATGCCCAACTGCAGCAACAGCTCCCAAACCGAAGGAGCCAGGACCCAAAGACCTAGCTGGCCTGAAGGGCCCCCATGGGGCCCCCAAGGAGCTCCTCTCCATTTGGGTCTGGGGGATTTAGTTGGGCCGGGAACCTGGGAGGTACCTGCAAGGTTGCAGTTCGCGGCCGGAGAAGCATTCTCCGGCCAACATGCCCAACTGCAGCAACAGCTCCCAAAGCGAAGGAGCCAGGACCCAAAGACCTAGCTGGCCTGAAGGGCCCCCAGGGGGCCCCCAAGCAGCCCCTCTCCATTTGGGTCTGGGGGCTTTTGTTGGGCCGGGAACCTGGGAGATTCCTGCAAGGTTGCAGTTCGAGGCCCGAGAAGCACTCTCCGGCCAACATGCCCAACTGCAGCAACAGCTCCCAAACCGAATGAGCCAGGACCCAAAGACCTAGCTGGCCTGAAGGGCCCCCATGGGGCCCCCAAGCAGCCCCTCTCAATTTGGGTCTGGGGGCTTTCGTTGGGCATGTATACCTGAGAGGTACCTGCAAGGTTACAGTTCGCGGCCCGAGAAGCACTCTCCGGCCAACATGCCCAACTGCAGCAACAGCTCCCAAACCGAAGGAGCCAGGACCCAAAGACCTAGCTGGCCTGAAGGGCCCCCAGGGGGTCCCCAAGCAGTCCCTCTCCATTTGGGTCTGGGGGCTTTCGTTGGGCGGGGAACCTGGGAGATTCATGCAAGGTTGCAGTTCGCGGCCCGAGAAGCACTCTCCGGCCAACATGCCCAACTGCAGCAACAGCTCCCAAACCGAATGAGCCAGGACCCAAAGACCTAGCTGGCCTGAAGGGCCCCCATGGGGCCCCAAGGAGCTCCTCTCCATTTGGGTCTGGGGGCTTTCGTTGGGCATGTATACCTGAGAGGTACCTGCAAGGTTACAGTTCGCGGCCCGAGAAGCACTCTCCGTCCAACATGCCCAACTGCAGCAACAGCTCCCAAACCGAACAAGCCAGGACCCAAAGACCTAGCTGGCCTGAAGGGCCCCCAGGGGGCCCCCAAGGAGCTCCTCTCCATTTGGGTCTGGGGGCTTTCGTTGGGCATGTATGTCTGAGAGGTACCTGCAAGGTTACAGTTCGCGGCCCGAGAAGCACTCTCCGGCCAACATGCCCAACTGCAGCAACAGCTCCCAAACCGAAGGAGCCAGGACCCAAAGACCTAGCTGGCCTGAAGTGCCCCCAGGGGGTCCCCAAGCAGTCCCTCTCCATTTGGGTCTGGGGGCTTTCGTTGGGCGGGGAACCTGGGAGATTCATGCAAGGTTGCAGTTCGCGGCCCGAGAAGCACTCTCCGGCCAACATGCCCAACTGCAGCAACAGCTCCCAAACCGAAGGAGCCAGGACCCAAAGACCTAGCTGGCCTGAAGGGCCCCCATGGGGCCCGCAAGGAGCTCCTCTCCATTTGGGTCTGGGGGCTTTCGTTGGGCATGTATACCTGAGAGGTACCTGCAAGGTTACAGTTCGCGGCCCGAGAAGCACTCTCCGGCCAACATGCCCAACTGCAGCAACAGCTCCCAAACCGAAGGAGCCAGGACCCAAAGACCTAGCTGGCCTGAAGGGCCCCCAGGGGGTCCCCAAGCAGTCCCTCTCCATTTGGGTCTGGGGGCTTTCGTTGGGCGGGGAACCTGGGAGATTCATGCAAGGTTGCAGTTCGCGGCCCGAGAAGCACTCTCCGGCCAACATGCCCAACTGCAGCAACAGCTCCCAAAGCGAAGGAGCCAGGACCCAAAGACCTAGCTGGCCTGAAGGGCCCCCATGGGGCCCCCAAGGAGCTCCTCTCCATTTGGGTCTGGGGGCTTTCGTTGGGCATGTATACCTGAGAGGTACCTGCAAGGTTACAGTTCGCGGCCCGAGAAGCACTCTCCGGCCAACATGCCCAACTGCAGCAACAGCTCCCAAACCGAAGGAGCCAGGACCCAAAGACCTAGCTGGCCTGAAGTGCCCCCAGGGGGCCCCCAAGCAGTCCCTCTCCATTTGGGTCTGGGGGCTTTCGTTGGGCGGGGAACCTGGGAGATTCATGCAAGGTTGCAGTTCGCGGCCCGAGAAGCACTCTCCGGCCAACATGCACAACTGCAGCAACAGCTCCCAAACCGAAGGAGCCAGGACCCAAAGACCTAGCTGGCCTGAAGGGCCCCCATGGGGCCCCCAAGCAGCCCCTCTCCATTTGGGTCTGGGGGCTTTTGTTGGTCCGGGAACCTGGGAGATTCCTGCAAGGTTACAGTTCGAGGCCCGAGAAGCACTCTCCGGCCAACATGCACAACTGCAGCAACAGCTCCCAAACCGAAGGAGCCAGGACCCAAAGACCTAGCTGGCCTGAAGGGCCCCCAGGGGGCCCCCAAGCAGCCCCTCTCCATTTGGGTCTGGGGGCTTTTGTTGGGCCGGGAACCTGGGAGATTCCTGCAAGGTTGCAGTTCAAGGCCCGAGAAGCACTCTCCGGCCAACATGCCCAACTGCAGCAACAGCTCCCAAACCGAATGAGCCAGGACACAAAGACCTAGCTGGCCTGAAGGGCCCCCAGGGGGCCCCCAAGCAGCCCCTCTCCATTTGGGTCTGGGGGCTTTCGTTGGGCATGTATACCTGAGAGGTACCTGCAAGGTTACAGTTCGCGGCCCGAGAAGCACTCTCCGGCCAACATGCCCAACTGCAGCAACAGCTCCCAAACCGAAGGAGCCAGGACCCAAAGACCTAGCTGGCCTGAAGGGCCCCCAGGGGGTCCCCAAGCAGCCCCTCTCCATTTGGGTCTGGGGGCTTTCGTTGGGCGGGGAACCTGGGAGATTCATGCAAGGTTGCAGTTCGCGGCCCGAGAAGCACTCTCCGGCCAACATGCCCAACTGCAGCAACAGCTCCCAAAGCGAAGGAGCCAGGACCCAAAGACCTAGCTGGCCTGAAGGGCCCCCAGGGGGCCCCCAAGCAGCCCCTCTCAATTTGGGTCTGGGGGCTTTCGTTGGGCCGGGAACCTGGGAGATTCATGCAAGGTTGAAGTTCGCGGCCGGAGAAGCACTCTCCGGCCAACATGCCCAACTGCAGCAACAGCTCCCAAAGCGAAGGAGCCAGGACCCAAAGACCTAGCTGGCCTGAAGGGCCCCCAGGGGGCCCCCAAGCAGCCCCTCTCCATTTGGGTCTGGGGGCTTTTGTTGGGCCGGGAACCTGGGAGATTCCTGCAAGGTTACAGTTCGCGGCCCGAGAAGCACTCTCCGGCCAACATGCCCAACTGCAGCAACAGCTCCCAAAGCGAAGGAGCCAGGACCCAAAGACCTAGCTGGCCTGAAGGGCCCCCAGGGGGCCCCCAAGCAGCCCCTCTCCATTTGGGTCTGGGGGTTTTCGTTGGGCCGGGAACCTGGGAGGTACCTGCAAGGTTGCAGTTCGCGGCCCGAGAAGCACTCTCCGGCCAACATGCCCAACTGCAGCAACAGCTCCCAAACCGAAGGAGCCAGGACCCAAAGACCTAGCTGGCCTGAAGGGCCCCCAGGGGGGCCCCAAGCAGCCCCTCTCAATTTGGGTCTGGGGGCTTTCGTTGGGCCGGGAACCTGGGAGAATCCTGCAAGGTTGCAGTTCGCGGCCCGAGAAGCACTCTCCGGCCAACATGCCCAACTGCAGCAACAGCTCCCAAAGCGAAGGAGCCAGGACCCAAAGACCTAGCTGGCCTGAAGGGCCCCCATGGGGCCCCCAAGGAGCTCCTCTCCATTTGGGTCTGGGGGATTTAGTTGGGCCGGGAACCTTGGAGGTACCTGCAAGGTTGCAGTTCGCGGCCCGAGAAGCATTCTCCGGCCAACATGCCCAACTGCAGCAACAGCTCCCAAAGCGAAGGAGCCAGGACCCAAAGACCTAGCTGGCCTGAAGGGCCCCCAGGGGGCCCCCAAGCAGCCCCTCTCCATTTGGGTCTGGGAGCTTTTGTTGGGCCGGGAACCTGGGAGATTCCTGCAAGGTTGCAGTTCGAGGCCCTAGAAGCACTCTCCGGCCAACATGCCCAACTGCAGCAACAGCTCCCAAACCGAATGAGCCAGGACCCAAAGACCTAGCTGGCCTGAAGGGCCCCCAGGGGGCCCCCAAGCAGCCCCTCTCAATTTGGGTCTGGGGGCTTTCGTTGGGCATGTATACCTGAGAGGTACCTGCAAGGTTACAGTTCGCGGCCCGAGAAGCACTCTCCGGCCAACATGCCCAACTGCAGCAACAGCTCCCAAACCGAAGGAGCCAGGACCCAAAGAACTAGCTGGCCTGAAGGGCCCCCAGGGGGGCCCCAAGCAGTCCCTCTCCATTTGGGTCTGGGGGCTTTCGTTGGGCGGGGAACCTGGGAGATTCATGCAAGGTTGCAGTTCGCGGCCCGAGAAGCACTCTCCGGCCAACATGCCCAACTGCAGCAACAGCTCCCAAAGCGAAGGAGCCAGGACCCAAAGACCTAGCTGGCCTGAAGGGCCCCCAGGGGGCCCCCAAGGACCTCCTCTCCATTTGGGTCTGGGGGCTTTCGTTGGGCATGTATGTCTGAGAGGTACCTGCAAGGTTACAGTTCGCGGCCCGAGAAGCACTCTCCGGCCAACATGCCCAACTGCAGCAACAGCTCCCAAACCGAAGGAGCCAGGACCCAAAGACCTAGCTGGCCTGAAGGGCCCCCAGGGGGCCCCCAAGCAGCCCCTCTCCATTTGGGTCTGGGGGCTTTCTTTAGGCTGAGAACCTGGGAGATATTAGCAAGGTTGCAGTTCGCGGCCCGAGAAGCACTCTCCGTCCAACATGCCCAACTGCAGCAACAGCTCCCAAACCGAAGGAGCCAGGACCCAAAGACCTAGCTGGCCTGAAGGGCCCCCAGGGGGCCCCCAAGCAGCCCCTCTCCATTTGGGTCTGGGGGCTTTCGTTGGGCCGGGAACCTGGGAGAATCCTGCAAGGTTGCAGTTCGCGGCCCGAGAAGCACTCTCCGGCCAACATGCCCAACTGCAGCAACAGCTCCCAAACCGAAGGAGCCAGGACCCAAAGACCTAGCTGGCCTGAAGGGCCCCCAGGGGGGCCCCAAGCAGCCCCTCTCAATTTGGGTCTGGGGGCTTTCGTTGGGCCGGGAACCTGGGAGGTACCTGCAAGGTTGCAGTTCGCGGCCCGAGAAGCACTCTCCGGCCAACATGCCCAACTGCAGCAACAGCTCCCAAACCGAAGGAGCCAGGACCCAAAGACCTAGCTGGCCTGAAGGGCCCCCAGGGGGCCCCCAAGCAGCCCCTCTCCATTTGGGTCTGGGGGCTTTCGTTGGGCCGGGAACCTGGGAGAATCCTGCAAGGTTGCAGTTCGCGGCCCGAGAAGCACTCTCCGGCCAACATGCACAACTGCAGCAACAGCTCCCAAACCGAAGGAGCCAGGACCCAAAGACCTAGCTGGCCTGAAGGGCCCCCAGGGGGCCCCCAAGCAGCCCCTCTCAATTTGGGTCTGGGGGCTTTCGTTGGGCGGGGAACCTGGGAGCTACCTGCAAGGTTGCAGTTCGCGGCCCGAGAAGCACTCTCCGGCCAACATGCCCAACTGCAGCAACAGTTCCCAAAGCGAAGGAGCCAGGACCCAAAGACCTAGCTGGCCTGAAGGGCCCCCAGGGGGTCCCCAAGCAGTCCCTCTCCATTTGGGTCTCGGGGCTTTCGTTGGGCGGGGAACCTGGGAGATTCATGCAAGGTTGCAGTTCGTGGCCCGAGAAGCACTCTCCGGCCAACATGCCCAACTGCAGCAACAGCTCCCAAAGCGAAGGAGCCAGGACCCAAAGACCTAGCTGGCCTGAAGGGCCCCCAGGGGGCCCCCAAGGAGCTCCTCTCCATTTGGGTCTGGGGGCTTTCGTTGGGCGGGGAACCTGGGAGAATCCTGCAAGGTTGCAGTTCGCGGCCGGAGAAGCACTCTCCGGCCAACATGCCCAACTGCAGCAACAGCTCCCAAACCGAAGGAGCCAGGACCCAAAGACCTAGCTGGCCTGAAGGGCCCCCAGGGGGCCCCCAAGCAGCCCCTCTCCATTTGGGTCTGGGGGCTTTCGTTGGGCATGTATGTCTGAGAGGTACCTGCAAGGTTACAGTTCGCGGCCCGAGAAGCACTCTCCAGCCAACATGCCCAATATCCAGCAACAGCTCCCAAAGCGAAGGAGCCAGGACCCAAAGACCTAGCTGGCCTGAAGTGCCCCCAGGGGGTCCCCAAGCAGCCCCTCTCCATTTGGGTCTGGGGGCTTTCGTTGGGCGGGGAACCTGGGAGATTCATGCAAGGTTGCAGTTCGCGGCCCGAGAAGCACTCTCAGGCCAACATGCACAACTGCAGCAACAGCTCCCAAACCGAAGGAGCCAGGACCCAAAGACCTAGCTGGCCTGAAGGGCCCCCAGGGGGCCCCCAAGCAGCCCCTCTCCATTTGGGTCTGGGGGCTTTCGTTGGGCGGGGAACCTGGGAGATTCCTGCAAGATTGCAGTTCGCGGCCGGAGAAGCACTCTCCGGCCAACATGCCCAACTGCAGCAACAGCTCCCAAACCGAAGGAGCCAGGACCCAAAGACCTAGCTGGCCTGAAGGGCCCCCAGGGGGCCCCCAAGCAGCCCCTCTCCATTTGGGTCTGGGGGCTTTCTTTAGGCTGAGAACCTGGGAGATACCAGCAAGGTTGCAGTTCGCGGCCCGAGAAGCACTCTCCGTCCAACATGCCCAACTGCAGCAACAGCTCCCAAAGCGAAGGAGCCAGGACCCAAAGACCTAGCTGGCCTGAAGGGCCCCCAGGGGGCCCCCAAGCAGCCCCTCTCAATTTGGGTCTGGGGGCTTTCGTTGGGCCGGGAACCTGGGAGAATCCTGCAAGGTTGCAGTTCGCGGCCCGAGAAGCACTCTCCGGCCAACATGCCCAACTGCAGCAACAGCTCCCAAACCGAAGGAGCCAGGACCCAAAGACCTAGCTGGCCTGAAGGGCCCCCATGGGGCCCCCAAGGAGCTCCTCTCCATTTGGGTCTGGGGGCTTTTGTTGGGCCAGGAACCTGGGAGAATCCTGCAAGGTTACAGTTCGCGGCCCGAGAAGCACTCTCCGGCCAACATGCCCAACTGCAGCAACAGCTCCCAAACCGAATGAGCCAGGACACAAAGACCTAGCTGGCCTGAAGGGCCCCCATGGGGCCCCCAAGCAGCCCCTCTCAATTTGGGTCTGGGGGCTTTCGTTGGGCATGTATACCTGAGAGGTACCTGCAAGGTTACAGTTCGCGGCCCGAGAAGCACTCTCCGGCCAACATGCCCAACTGCAGCAACAGCTCCCAAACCGAAGGAGCCAGGACCCAAAGACCTAGCTGGCCTGAAGGGACCCCAGGGGGTCCCCAAGCAGTCCCTCTCCATTTGGGTCTGGGGGCTTTCGTTGGGCGGGGAACCTGGGAGATTCATGCAAGGTTGCAGTTCGCGGCCCGAGAAGCACTCTCCGGCCAACATGCCCAACTGCAGCAACAGCTCCCAAACCGAAGGAGCCAGGACCCAAAGACCTAGCTGGCCTGAAGGGCCCCCATGGGGCCCCCAAGGAGCTCCTCTCCATTTGGGTCTGGGGGCTTTCGTTGGGCATGTATACCTGAGAGGTACCTGCAAGGTTACAGTTCGCGGCCCGAGAAGCACTCTCCGGCCAACATGCCCAACTGCAGCAACAGCTCCCAAACCGAAGGAGCCAGGACCCAAAGACCTAGCTGGCCTGAAGGGCCCCCAGGGGGCCCCCAAGCAGCCCCTCTCCATTTGGGTCTGGGGGCTTTCGTTGGGCGGGGAACCTGGGAGATTCATGCAAGGTTGCAGTTCGCGGCCCGAGAAGCACTCTCCGGCCAACATGCCCAACTGCAGCAACAGCTCCCAAACCGAAGGAGCCAGGACCCAAAGACCTAGCTGGCCTGAAGGGCCCCCATGGGGCCCCCAAGCAGCCCCTCTCCATTTGGGTCTGGGGGCTTTTGTTTGTCCGGGAACCTGGGAGATTCCTGCAAGGTTACAGTTCGCGGCCCGAGAAGCACTCTCCGGCCAACATGCACAACTGCAGCAACAGCTCCCAAACCGAAGGAGCCAGGACCCAAAGACCTAGCTGGCCTGAAGGGCCCCCAGGGGGCCCCCAAGCAGCCCCTCTCCATTTGGGTCTGGGGGCTTTTGTTGGGCCGGGAACCTGGGAGATTCCTGCAAGGTTGCAGTTCAAGGCCCGAGAAGCACTCTCCGGCCAACATGCCCAACTGCAGCAACAGCTCCCAAACCGAATGAGCCAGGACACAAAGACCTAGCTGGCCTGAAGGGCCCCCAGGGGGCCCCCAAGCAGCCCCTCTCCATTTGGGTCTGGGGGCTTTCGTTGGGCATGTATACCTGAGAGGTACCTGCAAGGTTACAGTTCGCGGCCCGAGAAGCACTCTCCGGCCAACATGCCCAACTGCAGCAACAGCTCCCAAAGCGAAGGAGCCAGGACCCAAAGACCTAGCTGGCCTGAAGGGCCCCCAGGGGGTCCCCAAGCAGCCCCTCTCCATTTGGGTCTGGGGGCTTTCGTTGGGCGGGGAACCTGGGAGATTCATGCAAGGTTGCAGTTCGCGGCCCGAGAAGCACTCTCCGGCCAACATGCACAACTGCAGCAACAGCTCCCAAACCGAATGAGCCAGGACCCAAAGACCTAGCTGGCCTGAAGGGCCCCCAGGGGGCCCCCAAGCAGCCCCTCTCAATTTGGGTCTGGGGGCTTTCGTTGGGCCGGGAACCTGGGAGATTCATGCAAGGTTGAAGTTCGCGGCCGGAGAAGCACTCTCCGACCAACATGCCCAACTGCAGCAACAGCTCCCAAAGCGAAGGAGCCAGGACCCAAAGACCTAGCTGGCCTGAAGGGCCCCCAGGGGGCCCCCAAGCAGCCCCTCTCCATTTGGGTCTGGGGGCTTTTGTTGGGCCGGGAACCTGGGAGATTCCTGCAAGGTTACAGTTCGAGGCCCGAGAAGCACTCTCCGGCCAACATGCCCAACTGCAGCAACAGCTCCCAAACCGAAGGAGCCAGGACCCAAAGACCTAGCTGGCCTGAAGGGCCCCCAGGGGGCCCCCAAGCAGCCCCTCTCCATTTGGGTCTGGGGGTTTTCGTTGGGCCGGGAACCTGGGAGGTACCTGCAAGGTTGCAGTTCGCGGCCCGAGAAGCACTCTCCGGCCAACATGCCCAACTGCAGCAACAGCTCCCAAACCGAAGGAGCCAGGACCCAAAGACCTAGCTGGCCTGAAGGGCCCCCAGGGGGGCCCCAAGCAGCCCCTCTCCATTTGGGTCTGGGGGCTTTCGTTGGGCCGGGAACCTGGGAGAATCCTGCAAGGTTGCAGTTCGCGGCCCGAGAAGCACTCTCCGGCCAACATGCCCAACTGCAGCAACAGCTCCCAAAGCGAAGGAGCCAGGACCCAAAGACCTAGCTGGCCTGAAGGGCCACCATGGGGCCCCCAAGGAGCTCCTCTCCATTTGGGTCTGGGGGATTTAGTTGGGCCGGGAACCTGGGAGGTACCTGCAAGGTTGCAGTTCGCGGCCCGAGAAGCATTCTCCGGCCAACATGCCCAACTGCAGCAACAGCTCCCAAAGCGAAGGAGCCAGGACCCAAAGACCTAGCTGGCCTGAAGGGCCCCCAGGGGGCCCCCAAGCAGCCCCTCTCCATTTGGGTCTGGGGGCTTTCGTTGGGCCGGGAACCTGGGAGATTCCTGCAAGGTTGCAGTTCGAGGCCCGAGAAGCACTCTCCGGCCAACATGCCCAACTGCAGCAACAGCTCCCAAACCGAAGGAGCCAGGACCCAAAGACCTAGCTGGCCTGAAGGGCCCCCAGGGGGCCCCCAAGCAGCCCCTCTCAATTTGGGTCTGGGGGCTTTCGTTGGGCATGTATACCTGAGAGGTACCTGCAAGGTTACAGTTCGCGGCCCGAGAAGCACTCTCCGGCCAACATGCCCAACTGCAGCAACAGCTCCCAAACCGAAGGAGCCAGGACCCAAAGACCTAGCTGGCCTGAAGTGCCCCCAGGGGGTCCCCAAGCAGTCCCTCTCCATTTGGGTCTGGGGGCTTTCGTTGGGCGGGGAACCTGGGAGATTCATGCAAGGTTGCAGTTCGCGGCCCGAGAAGCACTCTCCGGCCAACATGCCCAACTGCAGCAACAGCTCCCAAACCGAAGGAGCCAGGACCCAAAGACCTAGCTGGCCTGAAGGGCCCCCAGGGGGCCCCCAAGGACCTCCTCTCCATTTGGGTCTGGGGGCTTTCGTTGGGCATGTATGTCTGAGAGGTACCTGCAAGGTTACAGTTCGCGGCCCGAGAAGCACTCTCCGGCCAACATGCCCAACTGCAGCAACAGCTCCCAAACCGAAGGAGCCAGGACCCAAAGACCTAGCTGGCCTGAAGGGCCCCCAGGGGGCCCCCAAGCAGCCCCTCTCCATTTGGGTCTGGGGGCTTTCTTTAGGCTGAGAACCTGGGAGATATTAGCAAGGTTGCAGTTCGCGGCCCGAGAAGCACTCTCCGTCCAACATGCCCAACTGCAGCAACAGCTCCCAAACCGAAGGAGCCAGGACCCAAAGACCTAGCTGGCCTGAAGGGCCCCCAGGGGGCCCCCAAGCAGCCCCTCTCCATTTGGGTCTGGGGGCTTTCGTTGGGCCGGGAACCTGGGAGAATCCTGCAAGGTTGCAGTTCGCGGCCCGAGAAGCACTCTCCGGCCAACATGCCCAACTGCAGCAACAGCTCCCAAACCGAAGGAGCCAGGACCCAAAGACCTAGCTGGCCTGAAGGGCCCCCAGGGGGGCCCCAAGCAGCCCCTCTCAATTTGGGTCTGGGGGCTTTCGTTGGGCCGGGAACCTGGGAGGTACCTGCAAGGTTGCAGTTCGCGGCCCGAGAAGCACTCTCCGGCCAACATGCCCAACTGCAGCAACAGCTCCCAAAGCGAAGGAGCCAGGACCCAAAGACCTAGCTGGCCTGAAGGGCCCCCAGGGGGCCCCCAAGCAGCCCCTCTCCATTTGGGTCTGGGGGCTTTCGTTGGGCCGGGAACCTGGGAGAATCCTGCAAGGTTGCAGTTCGCGGCCCGAGAAGCACTCTCCGGCCAACATGCACAACTGCAGCAACAGCTCCCAAACCGAAGGAGCCAGGACCCAAAGACCTAGCTGGCCTGAAGGGCCCCCAGGGGGCCCCCAAGCAGCCCCTCTCAATTTGGGTCTGGGGGCTTTCGTTGGGCGGGGAACCTGGGAGCTACCTGCAAGGTTGCAGTTCGCGGCCCGAGAAGCACTCTCCGGCCAACATGCCCAACTGCAGCAACAGTTCCCAAAGCGAAGGAGCCAGGACCCAAAGACCTAGCTGGCCTGAAGTGCCCCCAGGGGGTCCCCAAGCAGTCCCTCTCCATTTGGGTCTCGGGGCTTTCGTTGGGCGGGGAACCTGGGAGATTCATGCAAGGTTGCAGTTCGTGGCCCGAGAAGCACTCTCCGGCCAACATGCCCAACTGCAGCAACAGCTCCCAAAGCGAAGGAGCCAGGACCCAAAGACCTAGCTGGCCTGAAGGGCCCCCAGGGGGCCCCCAAGGAGCTCCTCTCCATTTGGGTCTGGGGGCTTTCGTTGGGCGGGGAACCTGGGAGAATCCTGCAAGGTTGCAGTTCGCGGCCCGAGAAGCACTCTCCGGCCAACATGCCCAACTGCAGCAACAGCTCCCAAACCGAAGGAGCCAGGACCCAAAGACCTAGCTGGCCTGAAGGGCCCCCATGGGGCCCCCAAGGAGCTCCTCTCCATTTGGGTCTGGGGGCTTTCGTTGGGCATGTATACCTGAGAGGTACCTGCAAGGTTACAGTTCGCGTCCCGAGAAGCACTCTCCGGCCAACATGCCCAACTGCAGCAACAGCTCCCAAACCGAAGGAGCCAGGACCCAAAGACCTAGCTGGCCTGAAGGGCCCCCAGGGGGCCCCCAAGGAGCTCCTCTCCATTTGGGTCTGGGGGCTTTCGTTGGGCATGTATGTCTGAGAGGTACCTGCAAGGTTACAGTTCGCGGCCCGAGAAGCACTCTCCGGCCAACATGCCCAATATCCAGCAACAGCTCCCAAAGCGAAGGAGCCAGGACCCAAAGACCTAGCTGGCCTGAAGTGCCCCCAGGGGGTCCCCAAGCAGCCCCTCTCCATTTGGGTCTGGGGGCTTTCGTTGGGCGGGGAACCTGGGAGATTCATGCAAGGTTGCAGTTCGCGGCCCGAGAAGCACTCTCAGGCCAACATGCACAACTGCAGCAACAGCTCCCAAAGCGAAGGAGCCAGGACCCAAAGACCTAGCTGGCCTGAAGGGCCCCCAGGGGGCCCCCAAGCAGCCCCTCTCCATTTGGGTCTGGGGGCTTTCGTTGGGCGGGGAACCTGGGAGATTCCTGCAAGGTTGCAGTTCGCGGCCGGAGAAGCACTCTCCGGCCAACATGCCCAACTGCAGCAACAGCTCCCAAACCGAATGAGCCAGGACCCAAAGACCTAGCTGGCCTGAAGGGCCCCCAGGGGGCCCCCAAGCAGCCCCTCTCCATTTGGGTCTGGGGGCTTTCTTTAGGCTGAGAACCTGGGAGATACCAGCAAGGTTGCAGTTCGCGGCCCGAGAAGCACTCTCCGTCCAACATGCCCAACTGCAGCAACAGCTCCCAAAGCGAAGGAGCCAGGACCCAAAGACCTAGCTGGCCTGAAGGGCCCCCAGGGGGCCCCCAAGCAGCCCCTCTCAATTTGGGTCTGGGGGCTTTCGTTGGGCCGGGAACCTGGGAGAATCCTGCAAGGTTGCAGTTCGCGGCCCGAGAAGCACTCTCCGGCCAACATGCCCAACTGCAGCAACAGCTCCCAAACCGAAGGAGCCAGGACCCAAAGAACTAGCTGGCCTGAAGGGCCCCCAGGGGGCCCCCAAGCAGCCCCTCTCAATTTGGGTCTGGGGGCTTTCGTTGGGCCGGGAACCTGGGAGAATCCTGCAAGGTTGCAGTTCGCGGCCCGAGAAGCACTCTCCGGCCAACATGCCCAACTGCAGCAACAGCTCCCAAACCGAAGGAGCCAGGACCCAAAGACCTAGCTGGCCTGAAGTGCCCCCAGGGGGTCCCCAAGCAGTCCCTCTCCATTTGGGTCTGGGGGCTTTCGTTGGGCGGGGAACCTGGGAGATTCATGCAAGGTTGCAGTTCGCGGCCCGAGAAGCACTCTCCGGCCAACATGCCCAACTGCAGCAACAGCTCCCAAACCGAAGGAGCCAGGACCCAAAGACCTAGCTGGCCTGAAGGGCCCCCAGGGGGCCCCCAAGGACCTCCTCTCCATTTGGGTCTGGGGGCTTTCGTTGGGCATGTATGTCTGAGAGGTACCTGCAAGTTTACAGTTCGCGGCCCGAGAAGCACTCTCCGGCCAACATGCCCAACTGCAGCAACAGCTCCCAAACCGAAGGAGCCAGGACCCAAAGACCTAGCTGGCCTGAAGGGCCCCCAGGGGGCCCCCAAGCAGCCCCTCTCCATTTGGGTCTGGGGGCTTTCTTTAGGCTGAGAACCTGGGAGATATTAGCAAGGTTGCAGTTCGCGGCCCGAGAAGCACTCTCCGTCCAACATGCCCAACTGCAGCAACAGCTCCCAAAGCGAAGGAGCCAGGACCCAAAGACCTAGCTGGCCTGAAGGGCCCCCAGGGGGCCCCCAAGCAGCCCCTCTCCATTTGGGTCTGGGGGCTTTCGTTGGGCCGGGAACCTGGGAGAATCCTGCAAGGTTGCAGTTCGCGGCCCGAGAAGCACTCTCCGGCCAACATGCCCAACTGCAGCAACAGCTCCCAAACCGAAGGAGCCAGGACCCAAAGACCTAGCTGGCCTGAAGGGCCCCCAGGGGGGCCCCAAGCAGCCCCTCTCAATTTGGGTCTGGGGGCTTTCGTTGGGCCGGGAACCTGGGAGGTACCTGCAAGGTTGCAGTTCGCGGCCCGAGAAGCACTCTCCGGCCAACATGCCCAACTGCAGCAACAGCTCCCAAACCGAAGGAGCCAGGACCCAAAGACCTAGCTGGCCTGAAGGGCCCCCAGGGGGCCCCCAAGCAGCCCCTCTCCATTTGGGTCTGGGGGCTTTCGTTGGGCCGGGAACCTGGGAGAATCCTGCAAGGTTGCAGTTCGCGGCCCGAGAAGCACTCTCCGGCCAACATGCACAACTGCAGCAACAGCTCCCAAACCGAAGGAGCCAGGACCCAAAGACCTAGCTGGCCTGAAGGGCCCCCAGGGGGCCCCCAAGCAGCCCCTCTCCATTTGGGTCTGGGGGCTTTTGTTGGGCCGGGAACCTGGGAGATTCCTGCAAGGTTGCAGATCAAGGCCCGAGAAGCACTCTCCGGCCAACATGCCCAACTGCAGCAACAGTTCCCAAAGCGAAGGAGCCAGGACCCAAAGACCTAGCTGGCCTGAAGTGCCCCCAGGGGGTCCCCAAGCAGTCCCTCTCCATTTGGGTCTCGGGGCTTTCGTTGGGCGGGGAACCTGGGAGATTCATGCAAGGTTGCAGTTCGTGGCCCGAGAAGCACTCTCCGGCCAACATGCCCAACTGCAGCAACAGCTCCCAAAGCGAAGGAGCCAGGACCCAAAGACCTAGCTGGCCTGAAGGGCCCCCAGGGGGCCCCCAAGGAGCTCCTCTCCATTTGGGTCTGGGGGCTTTCGTTGGGCGGGGAACCTGGGAGAATCCTGCAAGGTTGCAGTTCGCGGCCCGAGAAGCACTCTCCGGCCAACATGCCCAACTGCAGCAACAGCTCCCAAACCGAAGGAGCCAGGACCCAAAGACCTAGCTGGCCTGAAGGGCCCCCATGGGGCCCCCAAGGAGCTCCTCTCCATTTGGGTCTGGGGGCTTTCGTTGGGCATGTATACCTGAGAGGTACCTGCAAGGTTACAGTTCGCGTCCCGAGAAGCACTCTCCGGCCAACATGCCCAACTGCAGCAACAGCTCCCAAACCGAAGGAGCCAGGACCCAAAGACCTAGCTGGCCTGAAGGGCCCCCAGGGGGCCCCCAAGGAGCTCCTCTCCATTTGGGTCTGGGGGCTTTCGTTGGGCATGTATGTCTGAGAGGTACCTGCAAGGTTACAGTTCGCGGCCCGAGAAGCACTCTCCGGCCAACATGCCCAATATCCAGCAACAGCTCCCAAAGCGAAGGAGCCAGGACCCAAAGACCTAGCTGGCCTGAAGTGCCCCCAGGGGGTCCCCAAGCAGCCCCTCTCCATTTGGGTCTGGGGGCTTTCGTTGGGCGGGGAACCTGGGAGATTCATGCAAGGTTGCAGTTCGCGGCCCGAGAAGCACTCTCAGGCCAACATGCACAACTGCAGCAACAGCTCCCAAAGCGAAGGAGCCAGGACCCAAAGACCTAGCTGGCCTGAAGGGCCCCCAGGGGGCCCCCAAGCAGCCCCTCTCCATTTGGGTCTGGGGGCTTTCGTTGGGCGGGGAACCTGGGAGATTCCTGCAAGGTTGCAGTTCGCGGCCGGAGAAGCACTCTCCGGCCAACATGCCCAACTGCAGCAACAGCTCCCAAACCGAAGGAGCCAGGACCCAAAGACCTAGCTGGCCTGAAGGGCCCCCAGGGGGCCCCCAAGCAGCCCCTCTCCATTTGGGTCTGGGGGCTTTCTTTAGGCTGAGAACCTGGGAGATACCAGCAAGGTTGCAGTTCGCGGCCCGAGAAGCACTCTCCGTCCAACATGCCCAACTGCAGCAACAGCTCCCAAAGCGAAGGAGCCAGGACCCAAAGACCTAGCTGGCCTGAAGGGCCCCCAGGGGGCCCCCAAGCAGCCCCTCTCAATTTGGGTCTGGGGGCTTTCGTTGGGCCGGGAACCTGGGAGAATCCTGCAAGGTTGCAGTTCGCGGCCCGAGAAGCACTCTCCGGCCAACATGCCCAACTGCAGCAACAGCTCCCAAACCGAAGGAGCCAGGACCCAAAGAACTAGCTGGCCTGAAGGGCCCCCAGGGGGCCCCCAAGCAGCCCCTCTCAATTTGGGTCTGGGGGCTTTCGTTGGGCCGGGAACCTGGGAGAATCCTGCAAGGTTGCAGTTCGCGGCCCGAGAAGCACTCTCCGGCCAACATGCCCAACTGCAGCAACAGCTCCCAAACCGAAGGAGCCAGGACCCAAAGACCTAGCTGGCCTGAAGGGCCCCCAGGGGGCCCCCAAGCAGCCCCTCTCAATTTGGGTCTGGGGGCTTTCGTTGGGCGGGGAACCTGGGAGATTCATGCAAGGTTGCAGTTCGCGGCCCGAGAAGCACTCTCCGGCAACATGCCCAACTGCAGCAACAGCTCCCAAACCGAAGGAGCCAGGACCCAAAGACCTAGCTGGCCTGAAGGGCCCCCATGGGGCCCCCAAGCAGCCCCTCTCCATTTGGGTCTGGGGGCTTTTGTTGGTCCGGGAACCTGGGAGATTCCTGCAAGGTTACAGTTCGAGGCCCGAGAAGCACTCTCCGGCCAACATGCACAACTGCAGCAACAGCTCCCAAAGCGAAGGAGCCAGGACCCAAAGACCTAGCTGGCCTGAAGGGCCCCCAGGGGGCCCCAAAGCAGCCCCTCTCCATTTGGGTCTGGGGGCTTTCGTTGGGCCGGGAACCTGGGAGATTCCTGCAAGGTTGCAGATCAAGGCCCGAGAAGCACTCTCCGGCCAACATGCCCAACTGCAGCAACAGCTCCCAAACCGAATGAGCCAGGACACAAAGACCTAGCTGGCCTGAAGGGCCCCCAGGGGGCCCCCAAGCAGCCCCTCTCCATTTGGGTCTGGGGGCTTTCGTTGGGCATGTATACCTGAGAGGTACCTGCAAGGTTACAGTTCGCGGCCCGAGAAGCACTCTCCGGCCAACATGCCCAACTGCAGCAACAGCTCCCAAAGCGAAGGAGCCAGGACCCAAAGACCTAGCTGGCCTGAAGGGCCCCCAGGGGGTCCACAAGCAGCCCCTCTCCATTTGGGTCTGGGGGCTTTCGTTGGGCGGGGAACCTGGGAGATTCATGCAAGGTTGCAGTTCGCGGCCCGAGAAGCACTCTCCGGCCAACATGCACAACTGCAGCAACAGCTCCCAAAGCGAAGGAGCCAGGACCCAAAGACCTAGCTGGCCTGAAGGGCCCCCAGGGGGCCCCCAAGCAGCCCCTCTCAATTTGGGTCTGGGGGCTTTCGTTGGGCCGGGAACCTGGGAGATTCATGCAAGGTTGAAGTTCGCGGCCGGAGAAGCACTCTCCGGCCAACATGCCCAACTGCAGCAACAGCTCCCAAAGCGAAGGAGCCAGGACCCAAAGACCTAGCTGGCCTGAAGGGCCCCCATGGGGCCCCCAAGGAGCTCCTCTCCATTTGGGTCTGGGGGCTTTTGTTGGGCCAGGAACCTGGGAGAATCCTGCAAGGTTACAGTTCGTGGCCCGAGAAGCACTCTCCGGCCAACATGCCCAACTGCAGCAACAGCTCCCAAAGCGAAGGAGCCAGGACACAAAGACCTAGCTGGCCTGAAGGGCCCCCAGGGGGCCCCCAAGCAGCCCCTCTCCATTTGGGTCTGGGGGTTTTCGTTGGGCCGGGAACCTGGGAGGTACCTGCAAGGTTGCAGTTCGCGGCCCGAGAAGCACTCTCCGGCCAACATGCCCAACTGCAGCAACAGCTCCCAAACCGAAGGAGCCAGGACCCAAAGACCTAGCTGGCCTGAAGGGCCCCCAGGGGGGCCCCAAGCAGCCCCTCTCAATTTGGGTCTGGGGGCTTTCGTTGGGCCGGGAACCTGGGAGAATCCTGCAAGGTTGCAGTTCGCGGCCCGAGAAGCACTCTCCGGCCAACATGCCCAACTGCAGCAACAGCTCCCAAACCGAAGGAGCCAGGACCCAAAGACCTAGCTGGCCTGAAGGGCCCCCATGGGGCCCCCAAGGAGCTCCTCTCCATTTGGGTCTGGAGGATTTAGTTGGGCCGGGAACCTGGGAGGTACCTGCAAGGTTGCAGTTCGCGGCCGGAGAAGCATTCTCCGGCCAACATGCCCAACTGCAGCAACAGCTCCCAAAGCGAAGGAGCCAGGACCCAAAGACCTAGCTGGCCTGAAGGGCCCCCAGGGGGCCACCAAGCAGCCCCTCTCCATTTGGGTCTGGGGGCTTTTGTTGGGCCGGGAACCTGGGAGATTCCTGCAAGGTTGCAGTTCGAGGCCCGAGAAGCACTCTCCGGCCAACATGCCCAACTGCAGCAACAGCTCCCAAAGCGAAGGAGCCAGGACCCAAAGACCTAGCTGGCCTGAAGGGCCCCCATGGGGCCCCCAAGCAGCCCCTCTCAATTTGGGTCTGGGGGCTTTCGTTGGGCATGTATACCTGAGAGGTACCTGCAAGGTTGCAGTTCGCGGCCCGAGAAGCACTCTCCGGCCAACATGCCCAACTGCAGCAACAGCTCCCAAACCGAAGGAGCCAGTTCCCAAAGACCTAGCTGGCCTGAAGTGCCCCCAGGGGGTCCCCAAGCAGTCCCTCTCCATTTGGGTCTGGGGGCTTTCGTTGGGCGGGGAACCTGGGAGATTCATGCAAGGTTGCAGTTCGCGGCCCGAGAAGCACTCTCCGGCCAACATGCCCAACTGCAGCAACAGCTCCCAAACCGAAGGAGCCAGGACCCAAAGACCTAGCTGGCCTGAAGGGCCCCCATGGGGCCCCCAAGGAGCTCCTCTCCATTTGGGTCTGGGGGCTTTCGTTGGGCGGGGAACCTGGGAGATTCATGCAAGGTTGCAGTTCGCGGCCCGAGAAGCACTCTCCGGCCAACATGCCCAACTGCAGCAACAGCTCCCAAACCGAAGGAGCCAGGACCCAAAGACCTAGCTGGCCTGAAGGGCCCCCAGGGGGCCACCAAGCAGCCCCTCTCCATTTGGGTCTGGGGGCTTTTGTTGGGCCGGGAACCTGGGAGATTCCTGCAAGGTTGCAGTTCGAGGCCCGAGAAGCACTCTCCGGCCAACATGCCCAACTGCAGCAACAGCTCCCAAACCGAATGAGCCAGGACCCAAAGACCTAGCTGGCCTGAAGGGCCCCCATGGGGCCCCCAAGCAGCCCCTCTCAATTTGGGTCTGGGGGCTTTCGTTGGGCATGTATACCTGAGAGGTACCTGCAAGGTTGCAGTTCGCGGCCCGAGAAGCACTCTCCGGCCAACATGCCCAACTGCAGCAACAGCTCCCAAAGCGAAGGAGCCAGTTCCCAAAGACCTAGCTGGCCTGAAGTGCCCCCAGGGGGCCCCCAAGCAGCCCCTCTCCATTTGGGTCTGGGGGCTTTCGTTGGGCCGGGAACCTGGGAGATTCATGCAAGGTTGCAGTTCGCGGCCCGAGAAGCACTCTCCGGCCAACATGCCCAACTGCAGCAACAGCTCCCAAACCGAAGGAGCCAGGACCCAAAGACCTAGCTGGCCTGAAGGGCCCCCAGGGGGGCCCCAAGCAGCCCCTCTCAATTTGGGTCTGGGGGCTTTCGTTGGGCCGGGAACCTGGGAGAATCCTGCAAGGTTGCAGTTCGCGGCCCGAGAAGCACTCTCCGGCCAACATGCCCAACTGCAGCAACAGCTCCCAAACCGAAGGAGCCAGGACCCAAAGACCTAGCTGGCCTGAAGGGCCCCCATGGGGCCCCCAAGGAGCTCCTCTCCATTTGGGTCTGGAGGATTTAGTTGGGCCGGGAACCTGGGAGGTACCTGCAAGGTTGCAGTTCGCGGCCGGAGAAGCATTCTCCGGCCAACATGCCCAACTGCAGCAACAGCTCCCAAAGCGAAGGAGCCAGGACCCAAAGACCTAGCTGGCCTGAAGGGCCCCCAGGGGGCCACCAAGCAGCCCCTCTCCATTTGGGTCTGGGGGCTTTTGTTGGGCCGGGAACCTGGGAGATTCCTGCAAGGTTGCAGTTCGAGGCCCGAGAAGCACTCTCCGGCCAACATGCCCAACTGCAGCAACAGCTCCCAAACCGAATGAGCCAGGACCCAAAGACCTAGCTGGCCTGAAGGGCCCCCATGGGGCCCCCAAGCAGCCCCTCTCAATTTGGGTCTGGGGGCTTTCGTTGGGCATGTATACCTGAGAGGTACCTGCAAGGTTGCAGTTCGCGGCCCGAGAAGCACTCTCCGGCCAACATGCCCAACTGCAGCAACAGCTCCCAAAGCGAAGGAGCCAGTTCCCAAAGACCTAGCTGGCCTGAAGTGCCCCCAGGGGGCCCCCAAGCAGCCCCTCTCCATTTGGGTCTGGGGGCTTTCGTTGGGCCGGGAACCTGGGAGATTCATGCAAGGTTGCAGTTCGCGGCCCGAGAAGCACTCTCCGGCCAACATGCCCAACTGCAGCAACAGCTCCCAAACCGAAGGAGCCAGGACCCAAAGACCTAGCTGGCCTGAAGGGCCCCCAGGGGGGCCCCAAGCAGCCCCTCTCAATTTGGGTCTGGGGGCTTTCGTTGGGCCGGGAACCTGGGAGAATCCTGCAAGGTTGCAGTTCGCGGCCCGAGAAGCACTCTCCGGCCAACATGCCCAACTGCAGCAACAGCTCCCAAACCGAAGGAGCCAGGACCCAAAGACCTAGCTGGCCTGAAGGGCCCCCATGGGGCCCCCAAGGAGCTCCTCTCCATTTGGGTCTGGAGGATTTAGTTGGGCCGGGAACCTGGGAGGTACCTGCAAGGTTGCAGTTCGCGGCCGGAGAAGCATTCTCCGGCCAACATGCCCAACGGCAGCAACAGCTCCCAAAGCGAAGGAGCCAGGACCCAAAGACCTAGCTGGCCTGAAGGGCCCCCAGGGGGCCACCAAGCAGCCCCTCTCCATTTGGGTCTGGGGGCTTTTGTTGGGCCGGGAACCTGGGAGATTCCTGCAAGGTTGCAGTTCGAGGCCCGAGAAGCACTCTCCGGCCAACATGCCCAACTGCAGCAACAGCTCCCAAACCGAATGAGCCAGGACCCAAAGACCTAGCTGGCCTGAAGGGCCCCCATGGGGCCCCCAAGCAGCCCCTCTCAATTTGGGTCTGGGGGCTTTCGTTGGGCATGTATACCTGAGAGGTACCTGCAAGGTTGCAGTTCGCGGCCCGAGAAGCACTCTCCGGCCAACATGCCCAACTGCAGCAACAGCTCCCAAACCGAAGGAGCCAGTTCCCAAAGACCTAGCTGGCCTGAAGTGCCCCCAGGGGGTCCCCAAGCAGTCCCTCTCCATTTGGGTCTGGGGGCTTTCGTTGGGCGGGGAACCTGGGAGATTCATGCAAGGTTGCAGTTCGCGGCCCGAGAAGCACTCTCCGGCCAACATGCCCAACTGCAGCAACAGCTCCCAAACCGAAGGAGCCAGGACCCAAAGACCTAGCTGGCCTGAAGGGCCCCCAGGGGGCCCCCAAGGAGCTCCTCTCCATTTGGGTCTGGGGGCTTTCGTTGGGCATGTATACCTGAGAGGTACCTGCAAGGTTACAGTTCGCGGCCCGAGAAGCACTCTCCGGCCAACATGCCCAACTGCAGCAACAGCTCCCAAACCGAAGGAGCCAGGACCCAAAGACCTAGCTGGCCTGAAGGGCCCCCAGGGGGCCCCCAAGGAGCTCCTCTCCATTTGGGTCTGGGGGCTTTCGTTGGGCATGTATACCTGAGAGGTACCTGCAAGGTTACAGTTCGCGGCCCGAGAAGCACTCTCCGGCCAACATGCCCAACTGCAGCAACAGCTCCCAAACCGAAGGAGCCAGGACCCAAAGACCTAGCTGGCCTGAAGGGCCCCCAGGGGGCCCCCAAGCAGCCCCTCTCCATTTGGGTCTGGGGGCTTTCGTTGGGCGGGGAACCTGGGAGATTCATGCAAGGTTGCAGTTCGCGGCCCGAGAAGCACTCTCCGGCCAACATGCCCAACTGCAGCAACAGCTCCCAAACCGAAGGAGCCAGGACCCAAAGACCTAGCTGGCCTGAAGGGCCCCCACGGGGCCCCCAAGCAGCCCCTCTCCATTTGGGTCTGGGGGCTTTTGTTGGTCCGGGAACCTGGGAGATTCCTGCAAGGTTACAGTTCGAGGCCCGAGAAGCACTCTCCGGCCAACATGCCCAACTGCAGCAACAGCTCCCAAACCGAAGGAGCCAGGACCCAAAGACCTAGCTGGCCTGAAGGGCCCCCAGGGGGCCCCCAAGCAGCCCCTCTCCATTTGGGTCTGGGGGCTTTTGTTGGGCCGGGAACCTGGGAGATTCCTGCAAGGTTGCAGTTCAAGGCCCGAGAAGCACTCTCCGGCCAACATGCCCAACTGCAGCAACAGCTCCCAAACCGAATGAGCCAGGACACAAAGACCTAGCTGGCCTGAAGGGCCCCCAGGGGGCCCCCAAGCAGCCCCTCTCCATTTGGGTCTGGGGGCTTTCGTTGGGCATGTATACCTGAGAGGTACCTGCAAGTTACAGTTCGCGGCCCGAGAAGCACTCTCCGGCCAACATGCCCAACTGCAGCAACAGCTCCCAAAGCGAAGGAGCCAGGACCCAAAGACCTAGCTGGCCTGAAGGGCCCCCAGGGGGTCCCCAAGCAGCCCCTCTCCATTTGGGTCTGGGGGCTTTCGTTGGGCGGGGAACCTGGGAGATTCATGCAAGGTTGCAGTTCGCGGCCCGAGAAGCACTCTCCGGCCAACATGCACAACTGCAGCAACAGCTCCCAAAGCGAAGGAGCCAGGACCCAAAGACCTAGCTGGCCTGAAGGGCCCCCAGGGGGCCCCCAAGCAGCCCCTCTCAATTTGGGTCTGGGGGCTTTCGTTGGGCCGGGAACCTGGGAGATTCATGCAAGGTTGAAGTTCGCGGCCGGAGAAGCACTCTCCGGCCAACATGCCCAACTGCAGCAACAGCTCCCAAAGCGAAGGAGCCAGGACCCAAAGACCTAGCTGGCCTGAAGGGCCCCCAGGGGGCCCCCAAGCAGCCCCTCTCCATTTGGGTCTGGGGGCTTTTGTTGGGCCGGGAACCTGGGAGATTCCTGCAAGGTTACAGTTCGAGGCCCGAGAAGCACTCTCCGGCCAACATGCCCAACTGCAGCAACAGCTCCCAAAGCGAAGGAGCCAGGACCCAAAGACCTAGCTGGCCTGAAGGGCCCCCAGGGGGCCCCCAAGCAGCCCCTCTCCATTTGGGTCTGGGGGTTTTCGTTGGGCCGGGAACCTGGGAGGTACCTGCAAGGTTGCAGTTCGCGGCCCGAGAAGCACTCTCCGGCCAACATGCCCAACTGCAGCAACAGCTCCCAAACCGAAGGAGCCAGGACCCAAAGACCTAGCTGGCCTGAAGGGCCCCCAGAGGGGCCCCAAGCAGCCCCTCTCAATTTGGGTCTGGGGGCTTTCGTTGGGCCGGGAACCTTGGAGAATCCTGCAAGGTTGCAGTTCGCGGCCCGAGAAGCACTCTCCGGCCAACATGCCCAACTGCAGCAACAGCTCCCAAACCGAAGGAGCCAGGACCCAAAGACCTAGCTGGCCTGAAGGGCCCCCAGGGGGCCCCCAAGGAGCTCCTCTCCATTTGGGTCTGGGGGCTTTTGTTGGGCCGGGAACCTGGGAGATTCCTGCAAGGTTGCAGTTCGAGGCCCGAGAAGCACTCTCCGGCCAACATGCCCAACTGCAGCAACAGCTCCCAAACCGAATGAGCCAGGACCCAAAGACCTAGCTGGCCTGAAGGGCCCCCATGGGGCCCCCAAGCAGCCCCTCTCAATTTGGGTCTGGGGGCTTTCGTTGGGCATGTATACCTGAGAGGTACCTGCAAGGTTACAGTTCGCGGCCCGAGAAGCACTCTCCGGCCAACATGCCCAACTGCAGCAACAGCTCCCAAACCGAAGGAGCCAGGACCCAAAGACCTAGCTGGCCTGAAGTGCCCCCAGGGGGTCCCCAAGCAGTCCCTCTCCATTTGGGTCTGGGGGCTTTCGTTGGGCGGGGAACCTGGGAGATTCATGCAAGGTTGCAGTTCGCGGCCCGAGAAGCACTCTCCGGCCAACATGCCCAACTGCAGCAACAGCTCCCAAACCGAAGGAGCCAGGACCCAAAGACCTAGCTGGCCTGAAGGGCCCCCATGGGGCCCCCAAGGAGCTCCTCTCCATTTGGGTCTGGGGGCTTTCGTTGGGCATGTATACCTGAGAGGTACCTGCAAGGTTACAGTTCGCGGCCCGAGAAGCACTCTCCGGCCAACATGCCCAACTGCAGCAACAGCTCCCAAAGCGAACAAGCCAGGACCCAAAGACCTAGCTGGCCTGAAGGGCCCCCAGGAGGCCCCCAAGGAGCTCCTCTCCATTTGGGTCTGGGGGCTTTCGTTGGGCATGTATGTCTGAGAGGTACCTGCAAGGTTACAGTTCGCGGCCCGAGAAGCACTCTCCGGCCAACATGCACAACTGCAGCAACAGCTCCCAAACCGAAGGAGCCAGGACCCAAAGACCTAGCTGGCCTGAAGGGCCCCCAGGGGGCCCCCAAGCAGCCCCTCTCCATTTGGGTCTGGGGGCTTTCTTTAGGCTGAGAACCTGGGAGATATTAGCAAGGTTGCAGTTCGCGGCCCGAGAAGCACTCTCCGGCCAACATGCCCAACTGCAGCAACAGCTCCCAAACCGAAGGAGCCAGGACCCAAAGACCTAGCTGGCCTGAAGGGCCCCCAGGGGGCCCCCAAGCAGCCCCTCTCCATTTGGGTCTGGGGGCTTTCGTTGGGCCGGGAACCTGGGAGAATCCTGCAAGGTTGCAGTTCGCGGCCCGAGAAGCACTCTCCGGCCAACATGCCCAACTGCAGCAACAGCTCCCAAACCGAAGGAGCCAGGACCCAAAGACCTAGCTGGCCTGAAGGGCCCCCAGGGGGGCCCCAAGCAGCCCCTCTCAATTTGGGTCTGGGGGCTTTCGTTGGGCCGGGAACCTGGGAGAATCCTGCAAGGTTGCAGTTCGCGGCCCGAGAAGCACTCTCCGGCCAACATGCCCAACTGCAGCAACAGCTCCCAAACCGAAGGAGCCAGGACCCAAAGACCTAGCTGGCCTGAAGGGCCCCCAGGGGGCCCCCAAGCAGCCCCTCTCCATTTGGGTCTGGGGGCTTTCGTTGGGCCGGGAACCTGGGAGAATCCTGCAAGGTTGCAGTTCGCGGCCCGAGAAGCACTCTCCGGCCAACATGCCCAACTGCAGCAACAGCTCCCAAACCGAAGGAGCCAGGACCCAAAGACCTAGCTGGCCTGAAGGGCCCCCAGGGGGCCCCCAAGCAGCCCCTCTCAATTTGGGTCTGGGGGCTTTTGTTGGGCATGGAACCTGGGAGATTCCTGCAAGATTGCAGTTCGCGGCCCGAGAAGCACTCTCCGGCCAACATGTCCAACTGCAGCAACAGCTCCCAAACCGAAGGAGCCAGGACCCAAAGACCTAGCTGGCCTGAAGGGCCCCCATGGGGCCCCCAAGGAGCAACTCTCCATTTGGGTCTGGGGGCTTTCGTTGGGCATGTATACCTGAGAGGTACCTGCAAGGTTACAGTTCGCGGCCCGAGAAGCACTCTCCGGCCAACATGCCCAACTGCAGCAACAGCTCCCAAACCGAAGGAGCCAGGACCCAAAGACCTAGCTGGCCTGAAGGGCCCCCAGGGGGCCCCCAAGGAGCTCATCTCCATTTGGGTCTGGGGGCTTTCGTTGGGCATGTATGTCTGAGAGGTACCTGCAAGTTTACAGTTCGCGGCCCGAGAAGCACTCTCCGGCCAACATGCCCAATATCCAGCAACAGCTCCCAAACCGAAGGAGCCAGGACCCAAAGACCTAGCTGGCCTGAAGGGCCCCCATGGGGCCCCCAAGCAGCCCCTCTCCATTTGGGTCTGGGGGCTTTTGTTGGTCCGGGAACCTGGGAGATTCCTGCAAGGTTACAGTTCGAGGCCCGAGAAGCACTCTCCGGCCAACATGCACAACTGCAGCAACAGCTCCCAAAGCGAAGGAGCCAGGACCCAAAGACCTAGCTGGCCTGAAGGGCCCCCAGGGGGCCCCCAAGCAGCCCCTCTCCATTTGGGTCTGGGGGCTTTTTTTGGGCCGGGAACCTGGGAGATTCCTGCAAGGTTGCAGTTCAAGGCCCGAGAAGCACTCTCCGGCCAACATGCCCAACTGCAGCAACAGCTCCCAAACCGAATGAGCCAGGACACAAAGACCTAGCTGGCCTGAAGGGCCCCCAGGGGGCCCCCAAGCAGCCCCTCTCCATTTGGGTCTGGGGGCTTTCGTTGGGCATGTATACCTGAGAGGTACCTGCAAGGTTACAGTTCGCGGCCCGAGAAGCACTCTCCGGCCAACATGCCCAACTGCAGCAACAGCTCCCAAAGCGAAGGAGCCAGGACCCAAAGACCTAGCTGGCCTGAAGGGCCCCCAGGGGGTCCCCAAGCAGCCCCTCTCAATTTGGGTCTGGGGGCTTTCGTTGGGCGGGGAACCTGGGAGATTCATGCAAGGTTGCAGTTCGCGGCCCGAGAAGCACTCTCCGGCCAACATGCACAACTGCAGCAACAGCTCCCAAAGCGAAGGAGCCAGGACCCAAAGACCTAGCTGGCCTGAAGTGCCCCCAGGGGGTCCCCAAGCAGTCCCTCTCCATTTGGGTCTCGGGGCTTTCGTTGGGCGGGGAACCTGGGAGATTCATGCAAGGTTGCAGTTCGTGGCCCGAGAAGCACTCTCCGGCCAACATGCACAACTGCAGCAACAGCTCCCAAACCGAATGAGCCAGGACCCAAAGACCTAGCTGGCCTGAAGGGCCCCCATGGGGCCCCCAAGCAGCCCCTCTCAATTTGGGTCTGGGGGCTTTCGTTGGGCATGTATACCTGAGAGGTACCTGCAAGGTTACAGTTCGCGGCCCGAGAAGCACTCTCCGGCCAACATGCCCAACTGCAGCAACAGCTCCCAAACCGAAGGAGCCAGGACCCAAAGACCTAGCTGGCCTGAAGTGCCCCCAGGGGGTCCCCAAGCAGTCCCTCTCCATTTGGGTCTGGGGGCTTTCGTTGGGCGGGGAACCTGGGAGATTCATGCAAGGTTGCAGTTCGCGGCCCGAGAAGCACTCTCCGGCCAACATGCCCAACTGCAGCAACAGCTCCCAAACCGAAGGAGCCAGGACCCAAAGACCTAGCTGGCCTGAAGGGCCCCCATGGGGCCCCCAAGGAGCTCCTCTCCATTTGGGTCTGGGGGCTTTCGTTGGGCATGTATACCTGAGAGGTACCTGCAAGGTTACAGTTCGCGGCCCGAGAAGCACTCTCCGGCCAACATGCCCAACTGCAGCAACAGCTCCCAAAGCGAACAAGCCAGGACCCAAAGACCTAGCTGGCCTGAAGGGCCCCCAGGAGGCCCCCAAGGAGCTCCTCTCCATTTGGGTCTGGGGGCTTTCGTTGGGCATGTATGTCTGAGAGGTACCTGCAAGGTTACAGTTCGCGGCCCGAGAAGCACTCTCCGGCCAACATGCACAACTGCAGCAACAGCTCCCAAACCGAAGGAGCCAGGACCCAAAGACCTAGCTGGCCTGAAGGGCCCCCAGGGGGCCCCCAAGCAGCCCCTCTCCATTTGGGTCTGGGGGCTTTCTTTAGGCTGAGAACCTGGGAGATATTAGCAAGGTTGCAGTTCGCGGCCCGAGAAGCACTCTCCGGCCAACATGCCCAACTGCAGCAACAGCTCCCAAACCGAAGGAGCCAGGACCCAAAGACCTAGCTGGCCTGAAGGGCCCCCAGGGGGCCCCCAAGCAGCCCCTCTCCATTTGGGTCTGGGGGCTTTCGTTGGGCCGGGAACCTGGGAGAATCCTGCAAGGTTGCAGTTCGCGGCCCGAGAAGCACTCTCCGGCCAACATGCCCAACTGCAGCAACAGCTCCCAAACCGAAGGAGCCAGGACCCAAAGACCTAGCTGGCCTGAAGGGCCCCCAGGGGGGCCCCAAGCAGCCCCTCTCAATTTGGGTCTGGGGGCTTTCGTTGGGCCGGGAACCTGGGAGAATCCTGCAAGGTTGCAGTTCGCGGCCCGAGAAGCACTCTCCGGCCAACATGCCCAACTGCAGCAACAGCTCCCAAACCGAAGGAGCCAGGACCCAAAGACCTAGCTGGCCTGAAGGGCCCCCAGGGGGCCCCCAAGCAGCCCCTCTCCATTTGGGTCTGGGGGCTTTCGTTGGGCCGGGAACCTGGGAGAATCCTGCAAGGTTGCAGTTCGCGGCCCGAGAAGCACTCTCCGGCCAACATGCCCAACTGCAGCAACAGCTCCCAAACCGAAGGAGCCAGGACCCAAAGACCTAGCTGGCCTGAAGGGCCCCCAGGGGGCCCCCAAGCAGCCCCTCTCAATTTGGGTCTGGGGGCTTTTGTTGGGCATGGAACCTGGGAGATTCCTGCAAGATTGCAGTTCGCGGCCCGAGAAGCACTCTCCGGCCAACATGCCCAACTGCAGCAACAGCTCCCAAACCGAAGGAGCCAGGACCCAAAGACCTAGCTGGCCTGAAGGGCCCCCATGGGGCCCCCAAGGAGCAACTCTCCATTTGGGTCTGGGGGCTTTCGTTGGGCATGTATACCTGAGAGGTACCTGCAAGGTTACAGTTCGCGGCCCGAGAAGCACTCTCCGGCCAACATGCCCAACTGCAGCAACAGCTCCCAAACCGAAGGAGCCAGGACCCAAAGACCTAGCTGGCCTGAAGGGCCCCCAGGGGGCCCCCAAGGAGCTCATCTCCATTTGGGTCTGGGGGCTTTCGTTGGGCATGTATGTCTGAGAGGTACCTGCAAGTTTACAGTTCGCGGCCCGAGAAGCACTCTCCGGCCAACATGCCCAATATCCAGCAACAGCTCCCAAACCGAAGGAGCCAGGACCCAAAGACCTAGCTGGCCTGAAGGGCCCCCATGGGGCCCCCAAGCAGCCCCTCTCCATTTGGGTCTGGGGGCTTTTGTTGGTCCGGGAACCTGGGAGATTCCTGCAAGGTTACAGTTCGAGGCCCGAGAAGCACTCTCCGGCCAACATGCACAACTGCAGCAACAGCTCCCAAAGCGAAGGAGCCAGGACCCAAAGACCTAGCTGGCCTGAAGGGCCCCCAGGGGGCCCCCAAGCAGCCCCTCTCCATTTGGGTCTGGGGGCTTTTTTTGGGCCGGGAACCTGGGAGATTCCTGCAAGGTTGCAGTTCAAGGCCCGAGAAGCACTCTCCGGCCAACATGCCCAACTGCAGCAACAGCTCCCAAACCGAATGAGCCAGGACACAAAGACCTAGCTGGCCTGAAGGGCCCCCAGGGGGCCCCCAAGCAGCCCCTCTCCATTTGGGTCTGGGGGCTTTCGTTGGGCATGTATACCTGAGAGGTACCTGCAAGGTTACAGTTCGCGGCCCGAGAAGCACTCTCCGGCCAACATGCCCAACTGCAGCAACAGCTCCCAAAGCGAAGGAGCCAGGACCCAAAGACCTAGCTGGCCTGAAGGGCCCCCAGGGGGTCCCCAAGCAGCCCCTCTCAATTTGGGTCTGGGGGCTTTCGTTGGGCGGGGAACCTGGGAGATTCATGCAAGGTTGCAGTTCGCGGCCCGAGAAGCACTCTCCGGCCAACATGCACAACTGCAGCAACAGCTCCCAAAGCGAAGGAGCCAGGACCCAAAGACCTAGCTGGCCTGAAGTGCCCCCAGGGGGTCCCCAAGCAGTCCCTCTCCATTTGGGTCTCGGGGCTTTCGTTGGGCGGGGAACCTGGGAGATTCATGCAAGGTTGCAGTTCGTGGCCCGAGAAGCACTCTCCGGCCAACATGCACAACTGCAGCAACAGCTCCCAAAGCGAAGGAGCCAGGACCCAAAGACCTAGCTGGCCTGAAGGGCCCCCAGGGGGCCCCCAAGGAGCTCCTCTCCATTTGGGTCTGGGGGCTTTCGTTGGGCGGGGAACCTGGGAGAATCCTGCAAGGTTGCAGTTCGCGGCCCGAGAAGCACTCTCCGGCCAACATGCCCAACTGCAGCAACAGCTCCCAAACCGAAGGAGCCAGGACCCAAAGACCTAGCTGGCCTGAAGGGCCCCCAGGGGGCCCCCAAGCAGCCCCTCTCAATTTGGGTCTGGGGGCTTTCGTTGGGCATGGAACCTGGGAGATTCCTGCAAGATTGCAGTTCGCGGCCCGAGAAGCACTCTCCGGCCAACATGCCCAACTGCAGCAACAGCTCCCAAACCGAAGGAGCCAGGACCCAAAGACCTAGCTGGCCTGAAGGGCCCCCATGGGGCCCCCAAGGAGCAACTCTCCATTTGGGTCTGGGGGCTTTCGTTGGGCATGTATACCTGAGAGGTACCTGCAAGGTTACAGTTCGCGGCCCGAGAAGCACTCTCCGGCCAACATGCCCAACTGCAGCAACAGCTCCCAAACCGAAGGAGCCAGGACCCAAAGACCTAGCTGGCCTGAAGGGCCCCCAGGGGGCCCCCAAGGAGCTCATCTCAATTTGGGTCTGGGGGCTTTCGTTGGGCATGTATGTCTGAGAGGTACCTGCAAGTTTACAGTTCGCGGCCCGAGAAGCACTCTCCGGCCAACATGCCCAATATCCAGCAACAGCTCCCAAACCGAAGGAGCCAGGACCCAAAGACCTAGCTGGCCTGAAGGGCCCCCATGGGGCCCCCAAGCAGCCCCTCTCCATTTGGGTCTGGGGGCTTTTGTTGGTCCGGGAACCTGGGAGATTCCTGCAAGGTTACAGTTCGAGGCCCGAGAAGCACTCTCCGGCCAACATGCACAACTGCAGCAACAGCTCCCAAAGCGAAGGAGCCAGGACCCAAAGACCTAGCTGGCCTGAAGGGCCCCCAGGGGGCCCCCAAGCAGCCCCTCTCCATTTGGGTCTGGGGGCTTTTTTTGGGCCGGGAACCTGGGAGATTCCTGCAAGGTTGCAGTTCGCGGCCCGAGAAGCACTCTCCGGCCAACATGCCCAACTGCAGCAACAGCTCCCAAACCGAATGAGCCAGGACACAAAGACCTAGCTGGCCTGAAGGGCCCCCAGGGGGCCCCCAAGCAGCCCCTCTCCATTTGGGTCTGGGGGCTTTCGTTGGGCATGTATACCTGAGAGGTACCTGCAAGGTTACAGTTCGCGGCCCGAGAAGCACTCTCCGGCCAACATGCCCAACTGCAGCAACAGCTCCCAAACCGAACGAGCCAGGACCCAAAGACCTAGCTGGCCTGAAGGGCCCCCAGGGGGTCCCCAAGCAGCCCCTCTCAATTTGGGTCTGGGGGCTTTCGTTGGGCGGGGAACCTGGGAGATTCATGCAAGGTTGCAGTTCGCGGCCCGAGAAGCACTCTCCGGCCAACATGCACAACTGCAGCAACAGCTCCCAAACCGAAGGAGCCAGGACCCAAAGACCTAGCTGGCCTGAAGGGCCCCCAGGGG
Source organism: Gallinula chloropus (assembly GCF_964237585.1). NCBI lineage: Eukaryota > Metazoa > Chordata > Aves > Gruiformes > Rallidae > Gallinula > Gallinula chloropus. The sequence goes on along the minus strand of NW_028168547.1, from coordinate 261,342 downwards.
GCCCCCAAGCAGCCCCTCTCAATTTGGGTCTGGGGGCTTTCGTTGGGCCGGGAACCTGGGAGATTCATGCAAGGTTGAAGTTCGCGGCCGGAGAAGCACTCTCCGGCCAACATGCCCAACTGCAGCAACAGCTCCCAAAGCGAAGGAGCCAGGACCCAAAGACCTAGCTGGCCTGAAGGGCCCCCAGGGGGCCCCCAAGCAGCCCCTCTCCATTTGGGTCTGGGGGCTTTTGTTGGGCCGGGAACCTGGGAGATTCCTGCAAGGTTACAGTTCGAGGCCCGAGAAGCACTCTCCGGCCAACATGCCCAACTGCAGCAACAGCTCCCAAAGCGAAGGAGCCAGGACCCAAAGACCTAGCTGGCCTGAAGGGCCCCCAGGGGGCCCCCAAGCAGCCCCTCTCCATTTGTGTCTGGGGGTTTTCGTTGGGCCGGGAACCTGGGAGGTACCTGCAAGGTTACAGTTCGCGGCCCGAGAAGCACTCTCCGGCCAACATGCCCAACTGCAGCAACAGCTCCCAAAGCGAAGGAGCCAGGACCCAAAGACCTAGCTGGCCTGAAGGGCCCCCAGGGGGGCCCCAAGCAGCCCCTCTCAATTTGGGTCTGGGGGCTTTCGTTGGGCCGGGAACCTGGGAGAATCCTGCAAGGTTGCAGTTCGCGGCCCGAGAAGCACTCTCCGGCCAACATGCCCAACTGCAGCAACAGCTCCCAAACCGAAGGAGCCAGGACCCAAAGACCTAGCTGGCCTGAAGGGCCCCCATGGGGCCCCCAAGGAGCTCCTCTCCATTTGGGTCTGGGGGATTTAGTTGGGCCGGGAACCTGGGAGAATCCTGCAAGGTTGCAGTTCGCGGCCCGAGAAGCATTCTCCGGCCAACATGCCCAACTGCAGCAACAGCTCCCAAAGCGAAGGAGCCAGGACCCAAAGACCTAGCTGGCCTGAAGGGCCCCCAGGGGGCCCCCAAGCAGCCCCTCTCCATTTGGGTCTGGGGGCTTTTGTTGGGCCGGGAACCTGGGAGATTCCTGCAAGGTTGCAGTTCGAGGCCCGAGAAGCACTCTCCGGCCAACATGCCCAACTGCAGCAACAGCTCCCAAACCGAATGAGCCAGGACACAAAGACCTAGCTGGCCTGAAGGGCCCCCATGGGGCCCCCTAGCAGCCCCTCTCAATTTGGGTCTGGGGGCTTTCGTTGGGCATGTATACCTGAGAGGTACCTGCAAGGTTACAGTTCGCGGCCCGAGAAGCACTCTCCGGCCAACATGCCCAACTGCAGCAACAGCTCCCAAACCGAACGAGCCAGGACCCAAAGACCTAGCTGGCCTGAAGTGCCCCCAGGGGGTCCCCAAGCAGTCCCTCTCCATTTGGGTCTGGGGGCTTTCGTTGGGCGGGGAACCTGGGAGATTCATGCAAGGTTGCAGATCGCGGCCCGAGAAGCACTCTCCGGCCAACATGCCCAACTGCAGCAACAGCTCCCAAACCGAAGGAGCCAGGACCCAAAGACCTAGCTGGCCTGAAGGGCCCCCATGGGGCCCCCAAGGAGCTCCTCTCCATTTGGGTCTGGGGGCTTTCGTTGGGCATGTATACCTGAGAGGTACCTGCAAGGTTACAGTTCGCGGCCCGAGAAGCACTCTCCGGCCAACATGCCCAACTGCAGCAACAGCTCCCAAACCGAACAAGCCAGGACCCAAAGACCTAGCTGGCCTGAAGGGCCCCCATGGGGCCCCCAAGGAGCTCATCTCCATTTGGGTCTGGGGGCTTTCGTTGGGCATGTATACCTGAGAGATACCTGCAAGGTTACAGTTCGCGGCCCGAGAAGCACTCTCCGGCCAACATGCCCAATATCCAGCAACAGCTCCCAAAGCGAAGGAGCCAGGACCCAAAGACCTAGCTGGCCTGAAGTGCCCCCAGGGGGTCCCCAAGCAGCCCGTCTCCATTTGGGTCTGGGGGCTTTCGTTGGGCGGGGAACCTGGGAGATTCATGCAAGGTTGCAGTTCGCGGCCCGAGAAGCACTCTCCGGCCAACATGCACAACTGCAGCAACAGCTCCCAAACCGAAGGAGCCAGGACCCAAAGACCTAGCTGGCCTGAAGGGCCCCCAGGGGGCCCCCAAGCAGCCCCTCTCCATTTGGGTCTGGGGGCTTTCGTTGGGCGGGGAACCTGGGAGATTCCTGCAAGGTTGCAGTTCGCGGCCCGAGAAGCACTCTCCGGCCAACATGCCCAACTGCAGCAACAGCTCCCAAACCGAAGGAGCCAGGACCCAAAGAAATAGCTGGCCTGAAGGGCCCCCAGGGGGCCCCCAAGCAGCCCCTCTCCATTTGGGTCTGGGGGCTTTCTTTAGGCTGAGAACCTGGGAGATACCAGCAAGGTTGCAGTTCGCGGCCCGAGAAGCACTCTCCGGCCAACATGCCCAATATCCAGCAACAGCTCCCAAAGCGAAGGAGCCAGGACCCAAAGACCTAGCTGGCCTGAAGGGCCCCCAGAAGGCCACCAAGCAGCCCCTCTCCATTTGGGTCTGGGGGTTTTCGTTGGGCCGGGAACCTGGGAGGTACCTGCAAGGTTGCAGTTCGCGGCCCGAGAAGCACTCTCCGGCCAACATGCACAACTGCAGCAACAGCTCCCAAACCGAAGGAGCCAGGACCCAAAGACCTAGCTGGCCTGAAGGGCCCCCAGGGGGTCCCCAAGCAGCCCCTCTCAATTTGGGTCTGGGGGCTTTCGTTGGGCCGGGAACCTGGGAGAATCCTGCAAGGTTGCAGTTCGCGGCCCGAGAAGCACTCTCCGGCCAACATGCCCAACTGCAGCAACAGCTCCCAAACCGAAGGAGCCAGGACCCAAAGACCTAGCTGGCCTGAAGGGCCCCCAGGGGGCCCCCAAGCAGCCCCTCTCCATTTGGGTCTGGGGGCTTTTTTTGGGCCGGGAACCTGGGAGATTCCTGCAAGGTTGCAGTTCAAGGCCCGAGAAGCACTCTCCGGCCAACATGCCCAACTGCAGCAACAGCTCCCAAACCGAATGAGCCAGGACACAAAGACCTAGCTGGCCTGAAGGGCCCCCAGGGGGCCCCCAAGCAGCCCCTCTCCATTTGGGTCTGGGGGCTTTCGTTGGGCATGTATACCTGAGAGGTACCTGCAAGGTTACAGTTCGCGGCCCGAGAAGCACTCTCCGGCCAACATGCCCAACTGCAGCAACAGCTCCCAAACCGAAGGAGCCAGGACCCAAAGACCTAGCTGGCCTGAAGGGCCCCCAGGTGACCCAGAAGCAGCCCCTCTCAATTTGGGTCTGGGGGTTTTCGTTGGGCCGGGAACCTGGGAGGTACCTGCAAGGTTGCAGTTCGCGGCCCGAGAAGCACTCTCCGGCCAACATGCCCAACTGCAGCAACAGCTCCCAAACCGAAGGAGCCAGGACCCAAAGACCTAGCTGGCCTGAAGGGCCCCCAGGGGGCCCCCAAGCAGCCCCTCTCAATTTGGGTCTGGGGGCTTTCGTTGGGCATGTATACCTGAGAGGTACCTGCAAGGTTACAGTTCGCGGCCCGAGAAGCACTCTCCGGCCAACATGCCCAACTGCAGCAACAGCTCCCAAACCGAAGGAGCCAGGACCCAAAGACCTAGCTGGCCTGAAGGGCCCCCAGGGGGCCCCCAAGGAGCTCCTTTCCATTTGGGTCTGGGGGCTTTCGTTGGGCATGTATACCTGAGAGGTACCTGCAAGGTTACAGTTCGCGGCCCGAGAAGCACTCTCCGGCCAACATGCCCAACTGCAGCAACAGCTCCCAAACCGAAGGAGCCAGGACCCAAAGACCTAGCTGGCCTGAAGTGCCCCCAGGGGGTCCCCAAGCAGCCCCTCTCCATTTGGGTCTGGGGGCTTTTGTTGGGCCGGGAACCTGGGAGATTCATGCAAGGTTGCAGTTCGCGGCCCGAGAAGCACTCTCCGGCCAACATGCACAACTGCAGCAACAGCTCCCAAAGCGAAGGAGCCAGGACCCAAAGACCTAGCTGGCCTGAAGGGCCCCCAGGGGGCCCCCAAGCAGCCCCTCTCAATTTGGGTCTGGGGGCTTTTGTTGGTCCGGGAACCTGGGAGATTCCTGCAAGGTTACAGTTCGAGGCCCGAGAAGCACTCTCCGGCCAACATGCACAACTGCAGCAACAGCTCCCAAACCGAAGGAGCCAGGACCTAAAGACCTAGCTGGCCTGAAGGGCCCCCAGGGGGCCCCCAAGCAGCCCCTCTCCATTTGTGTCTGGGGGCTTTCTTTAGGCTGAGAACCTGGGAGATACCAGCAAGTTTGCAGTTCGCGGCCCGAGAAGCACTCTCCGGCCAACATGCCCAATATCCAGCAACAGCTCCCAAAGCGAAGGAGCCAGGACCCAAAGACCTAGCTGGCCTGAAGGGCCCCCAGGGGGCCCCCAAGCAGCCCCTCTCCATTTGGGTCTGGGGGTTTTCGTTGGGCCGGGAACCTGGGAGGTACCTGCAAGGTTGCAGTTCGCGGCCCGAGAAGCACTCTCCGGCCAACATGCACAACTGCAGCAACAGCTCCCAAACCGAAGGAGCCAGGACCCAAAGACCTAGCTGGCCTGAAGGGCCCCCAGGGGGGCCCCAAGCAGCCCCTCTCAATTTGGGTCTGGGGGCTTTCGTTGGGCCGGGAACCTGGGAGAATCCTGCAAGGTTGCAGTTCGCGGCCCGAGAAGCACTCTCCGGCCAACATGCCCAACTGCAGCAACAGCTCCCAAACCGAAGGAGCCAGGACCCAAAGACCTAGCTGGCCTGAAGGGCCCCCATGGGGCCCCCAAGCAGCCCCTCTCCATTTGGGTCTGGGGGCTTTTTTTGGGCCGGGAACCTGGGAGATTCCTGCAAGGTTGCAGTTCGCGGCCCGAGAAGCACTCTCCGGCCAACATGCCCAACTGCAGCAACAGCTCCCAAACCGAATGAGCCAGGACACAAAGACCTAGCTGGCCTGAAGGGCCCCCAGGGGGCCCCCAAGCAGCCCCTCTCCATTTGGGTCTGGGGGCTTTCGTTGGGCATGTATACCTGAGAGGTACCTGCAAGGTTACAGTTCGCGGCCCGAGAAGCACTCTCCGGCCAACATGCCCAACTGCAGCAACAGCTCCCAAACCGAATGAGCCAGGACCCAAAGACCTAGCTGGCCTGAAGGGCCCCCAGGGGACCCAGAAGCAGCCCCTCTCAATTTGGGTCTGGGGGTTTTCGTTGGGCCGGGAACCTGGGAGGTACCTGCAAGGTTGCAGTTCGCGGCCCGAGAAGCACTCTCCGGCCAACATGCCCAACTGCAGCAACAGCTCCCAAACCGAAGGAGCCAGGACCCAAAGACCTAGCTGGCCTGAAGGGCCCCCAGGGGGCCCCCAAGCAGCCCCTCTCAATTTGGGTCTGGGGGCTTTCGTTGGGCATGTATACCTGAGAGGTACCTGCAAGGTTACAGTTCGCGGCCCGAGAAGCACTCTCCGGCCAACATGCCCAACTGCAGCAACAGCTCCCAAACCGAAGGAGCCAGGACCCAAAGACCTAGCTGGCCTGAAGGGCCCCCAGGGGGCCCCCAAGGAGCTCCTCTCCATTTGGGTCTGGGGGCTTTCGTTGGGCATGTATACCTGAGAGGTACCTGCAAGTTTACAGTTCGCGGCCCGAGAAGCACTCTCCGGCCAACATGCCCAACTGCAGCAACAGCTCCCAAACCGAAGGAGCCAGGACCCAAAGACCTAGCTGGCCTGAAGTGCCCCCAGGGGGTCCCCAAGCAGCCCCTCTCCATTTGGGTCTGGGGGCTTTTGTTGGGCCGGGAACCTGGGAGATTCCTGCAAGGTTGCAGTTCGCGGCCCGAGAAGCACTCTCCGGCCAACATGCCCAACTGCAGCAACAGCTCCCAAACCGAAGGAGCCAGGACCCAAAGACCTAGCTGGCCTGAAGGGCCCCCAGGGGGCCCCCAAGCAGCCCCTCTCAATTTGGGTCTGGGGGCTTTTGTTGGTCCGGGAACCTGGGAGATTCCTGCAAGGTTACAGTTCGAGGCCCGAGAAGCACTCTCCGGCCAACATGCCCAACTGCAGCAACAGCTCCCAAACCGAAGGAGCCAGGACCTAAAGACCTAGCTGGCCTGAAGGGCCCCCAGGGGGCCCCCAAGCAGCCCCTCTCCATTTGGGTCTGGGGGCTTTTGTTGGGCCGGGAACCTGAGAGATTCCTGCAAGGTTACAGTTCGAGGCCCGAGAAGCACTCTCCGGCCAACATGCCCAACTGCAGCAACAGCTCCCAAACCGAAGGAGCCAGGACCCAAAGACCTAGCTGGCCTGAAGGGCCCCCAGGGGGCCCCCAAGCAGCCCCTCTCAATTTGGTTCTGGGGGCTTTCGTTGGGCATGTATACCTGAGAGGTACCTGCAAGGTTACAGTTCGCAGCCCGAGAAGCACTCTCCGGCCAACATGCCCAACTGCAGCAACAGCTCCCAAAGCGAAGGAGCCAGGACCCAAAGACCTAGCTGGCCTGAAGTGCCCCCAGGGGGTCCCCAAGCAGTCCCTCTCCATTTGGGTCTGGGGGCTTTCGTTGGGCGGGGAACCTGGGAGATTCATGCAAGGTTGCAGTTCGCGGCCCGAGAAGCACTCTCCGGCCAACATGCCCAACTGCAGCAACAGCTCCCAAAGCGAAGGAGCCAGGACCCAAAGACCTAGCTGGCCTGAAGGGCCCCCAGGGGGCCCCCAAGCAGCCCCTCTCAATTTGGGTCTGGGGGCTTTCGTTGGGCATGGAACCTGGGAGATTCCTGCAAGGTTGCAGTTCGCGGCCCGAGAAGCACTCTCCGGCCAACATGCCCAACTGCAGCAACAGCTCCCAAACCGAAGGAGCCAGGACCCAAAGACCTAGCTGGCCTGAAGGGCCCCCAGGGGGCCCCCAAGCAGCCCCTCTCCATTTGGGTCTGGGGGCTTTCGTTGGGCCGGAAACCTGGGAGATTCCTGCAAGGTTGCAGTTCGCGGCCCGAGAAGCACTCTCCGGCCAACATGCCCAATATCCAGCAACAGCTCCCAAACCGAAGGAGCCAGGACCCAAAGACCTAGCTGGCCTGAAGGGCCCCCAGAAGGCCACCAAGCAGCCCCTCTCCATTTGGGTCTGGGGGCTTTCGTTGGGCATGTATACCTGAGAGGTACCTGCAAGTTACAGTTCGCGGCCCGAGAAGCACTCTCCGGCCAACATGCCCAACTGCAGCAACAGCTCCCAAAGCGAAGGAGCCAGGACACAAAGACCTAGCTGGCCTGAAGGGCCCCCAGGGGGGCCCCAAGCAGCCCCTCTCAATTTGGGTCTGGGGGCTTTCGTTGGGCCGGGAACCTGGGAGAATCCTGCAAGGTTGCAGTTCGCGGCCCGAGAAGCACTCTCCGGCCAACATGCCCAACTGCAGCAACAGCTCCCAAACCGAAGGAGCCAGGACCCAAAGACCTAGCTGGCCTGAAGGGCCCCCAGAAGGCCCCCAAGCAGCCCCTCTCAATTTGGGTGTGGGGGCTTTCGGTGGGCCGGGAACCTGGGAGATTCCTGCAAGGTTGCAGTTCGCGGCCCGAGAAGCACTCTCCGGCCAACATGCCCAACTGCAGCAACAGCTCCCAAACCGAAGGAGCCAGGACCCAAAGACCTAGCTGGCCTGAAGGGCCCCCAGGGGGGCCCCAAGCAGCCCCTCTCCATTTGGGTCTGGGGGCTTTCGTTGGGCCGGGAACCTGGGAGAATCCTGCAAGGTTGCAGTTCGCGGCCCGAGAAGCACTCTCCGGCCAACATGCCCAACTGCAGCAACAGCTCCCAAACCGAAGGAGCCAGGACCCAAAGACCTAGCTGGCCTGAAGGGCCCCCAAAGGGGCCCCAAGCAGCCCCTCTCCATTTGGGTCTGGGGGCTTTCTTTAGGCTGAGAACCTGGGAGATACCAGCAAGGTTGCAGTTCGTGGCCCGAGAAGCACTCTCCGGCCAACATGCCCAATATCCAGCAACAGCTCCCAAAGCGAAGGAGCCAGGACCCAAAGACCTAGCTGGCCTGAAGGGCCCCCAGAAGGCCACCAAGCAGCCCCTCTCCATTTGGGTCTGGGGGCTTTTGTTGGGCATGTATACCTGAGAGGTACGTGCAAGTTACAGTTCGCGGCCCGAGAAGCACTCTCCGGCCAACATGCCCAACTGCAGCAACAGCTCCCAAAGCGAAGGAGCCAGGACCCAAAGACCTAGCTGGCCTGAAGGGCCCCCAGGGGGCCCCCAAGGAGCTCCTCTCCATTTGGGTCTGGGGGCTTTCGTTGGGCCGGGAACCTGGGAGGTACCTGCAAGGTTGCAGTTCGCGGCCGGAGAAGCATTCTCCGGCCAACATGCCCAACTGCAGCAACAGCTCCCAAAGCGAAGGAGCCAGGACCCAAAGACCTAGCTGGCCTGAAGGGCCCCCAGGGGGCCCCCAAGCAGCCCCTCTCCATTTGGGTCTGGGGGCTTTTGTTGGGCCGGGAACCTGGGAGAATCCTGCAAGGTTGCAGTTCGCGGCCCGAGAAGCACTCTCCGGCCAACATGCCCAACTGCACCAACAGCTCCCAAACCGAATGAGCCAGGACACAAAGACCTAGCTGGCCTGAAGGGCCCCCAGGGCGTCCCCAAGCAGTCCCTCTCCATTTGGGTCTGGGGGCTTTCGTTGGGCGGGGAACCTGGGAGATTCATGCAAGGTTGCAGTTCGCGGCCCGAGAAGCACTCTCCGGCCAACATGCCCAACTGCAGCAACAGCTCCCAAACCGAAGGAGCCAGGACCCAAAGACCTAGCTGGCCTGAAGGGCCCCCAGGGGGCCCCCAAACAGCCCCTCTCAATTTGGGTCTGGGGGCTTTCGTTGGGCCGGGAACCTGGGAGAATCCTGCAAGGTTGCAGTTCGCGGCCCGAGAAGCACTCTCCGGCCAACATGCCCAACTGCAGCAACAGCTCCCAAACCGAAGGAGCCAGGACCCAAAGACCTAGCTGGCCTGAAGGGCCCCCAGGGGTCCCCAAGCAGCGCCTCTCCATTTGGGTCTGGGGGCTTTCGTTGGGCCGGGAACCTGGGAGGTACCTGCAAGGTTGCAGTTCGCGGCCCGAGAAGCACTCTCCGGCCAACATGCCCAACTGCAGCAACAGCTCCCAAACCGAAGGAGCCAGGACCCAAAGACCTAGCTGGCCTGAAGGGCCCCCAGGGGGCCCCCAAGCAGCCCCTCTCCATTTGGGTCTGGGGGCTTTTGTTGGGCCGGGAACCTGGGAGATTCCTGCAAGGTTGCAGTTCGCGGCCCGAGAAGCACTCTCCGGCCAACATGCCCAACTGCAGCAACAGCTCCCAAAGCGAAGGAGCCAGGACCCAAAGACCTAGCTGGCCTGAAGGGCCCCCAGGGGGCCCCCAAGCAGCCCCTCTCCATTTGGGTCTGGGGGTTTTCTTTGGGCCTGGAACCTGGGAGGTACCTGCAAGGTTGAAGTTTGCGGCCCGAGAAGCACTCTCCGGCCAACATGCCCAACTGCAGCAACAGCTCCCAAACCGAAGGAGCCAGGACCCAAAGACCTAGCTGGCCTGAAGGGCCCCCAGGGGGCCCCCAAGCAGCCCCTCTCAATTTGGGTCTGGGGGCTTTCGTTGGGCATGTATACCTGAGAGGTAACTGCAAGGTTACAGTTCGCGGCCCGAGAAGCACTCTCCGGCCAACATGCCCAACTGCAGCAACAGCTCCCAAAGCGAAGGAGCCAGGACCCAAAGACCTAGCTGGCCTGAAGTGCCCCCAGGGGGTCCCCAAGCAGTCCCTCTCCGTTTGGGTCTGGGGGCTTTCGTTGGGCATGGATACCTGGGAGTTACCTGCAAGGTTACAGTTCGCGGCCCGAGAAGCACTCTCCGGCCAACATGCCCAACTGCAGCAACAGCTCCCAAACCGAAGGAGCCAGGACCCAAAGACCTAGCTGGCCTGAAGGGCCCCCAGGGGGGCCCCAAGCAGCCCCTCTGAATTTGGGTCTGGGGGCTTTCTTTGGGCATGGATACCTGAGAGGTACCTGCAAGGTTGCAGTTCGCGGCCCGAGAAGCACTCTCCGGCCAACATGCCCAACTGCAGCAACAGCTCCCAAACCGAAGGAGCCAGGACCCAAAGACCTAGCTGGCCTGAAGGGGTCCCAAGGGGCCCCCAAGCAGCCCCTCTCAATTTGGGTCTGGGGGCTTTCGTTGGGCCGGGAACCTGGGAGATTCCTGCAAGGTTGCAGTTCGCGGCCGGAGAAGCACTCTCCGGCCAACATGCCCAACTGCAGCAACAGCTCCCAAAGCGAAGGAGCCAGGACCCAAAGACCTAGCTGGCCTGAAGGGCCCCCAGGGGGCCCCCAAGCAGCCCCTCTCCATTTGGGTCTGGGGGCTTTCTTTAGGCTGAGAACCTGGGAGATACCAGCAAGGTTGCAGTTCGCGGCCCGAGAAGCACTCTCCGGCCAACATGCCTAATATCCAGCAACAGCTCCCAAAGCGAAGGAGCCAGGACCCAAAGACCTAGCTGGCCTGAAGGGCCCCCAGAAGGCCCCCAAGCAGCCCCTCTCCATTTGGGTCTGGGGGCTTTCGTTGGGCATGTATACTTGAGAGGTACCTGCAAGTTGCAGTTCGCGGCCCGAGAAGCACTCTCCGGCCAACATGCCCAACTGCAGCAACAGCTCCCAAACCGAAGGAGCCAGGACCCAAAGACCTAGCTGGCCTGAAGTGCCCCCAGGGGGCCCCCAAGCAGCCCCTCTCCATTTGGGTCTGCGGGCTTTCGTTGGGCCGGGAACCTGGGAGAATCCTGCAAGGTTGCAGTTCGCGGCCCGAGAAGCACTCTCCGGCCAACATGCACAACTGCAGCAACAGCTCCCAAACCGAAGGAGCCAGGACACAAAGACCTAGCTGGCCTGAAGGGCCCCCAGGGGGCCCCCAAGCAGCCCCTCTCCATTTGGGTCTGGGGGCTTTTGTTGGGCCGGGAACCTGGGAGATTCCTGCAAGGTTACAGTTCGAGGCCCGAGAAGCACTCTCCGGCCAACATGCCCAACTGCAGCAACAGCTCCCAAAGCGAAGGAGCCAGGACCCAAAGACCTAGCTGGCCTGAAGGGCCCCCAGGGGGCCCCCAAGCAGCCCCTCTCCATTTGGGTCGGGGGGTTTTCGTTGGGCCGGGTACCTGGGAGGTACCTGCAAGGTTGCAGTTCGCGGCCGGAGAAGCACTCTCCGGCCAACATGCCCAACTGCAGCAACAGCTCCCAAACCGAAGGAGCCAGGACCCAAAGACCTAGCTGGCCTGAAGGGCCCCCAGGGGGGCCCCAAGCAGCCCCTCTCAATTTGGGTCTGGGGGCTTTCGTTGGGCATGGATACCTGAGAGGTACCTGCAAGGTTACAGTTCGCGGCCCGAGAAGCACTCTCCGGCCAACATGCCCAACTGCAGCAACAGCTCCCAAAGCGAAGGAGCCAGGACCCAAAGACCTAGCTGGCCTGAAGTGCCCCCAGGGTGTCCCCAAGCAGTCCCTCTCCATTTGGGTCTGGGGGCTTTCGTTGGGCATGGATACCTGAGAGGTACCTGCAAGGTTACAGTTCGCGGCCCGAGAAGCACTCTCCGGCCAACATGCCCAACTGCAGCAACAGCTCCCAAAGCGAAGGAGCCAGGACCCAAAGACCTAGCTGGCCTGAAGTGCCCCCAGGGTGTCCCCAAGCAGCCCCTCTCAATTTGGGTCTGGGGGCTTTCGTTGGGCATGGATACCTGAGAGGTACCTGCAAGGTTACAGTTCGCGGCCCGAGAAGCACTCTCCGGCCAACATGCCCAACTGCAGCAACAGCTCCCAAACCGAATGAGCCAGGACCCAAAGACCTAGCTGGCCTGAAGTGCCCCCAGGGGGGCCCCAAGCAGCCCCTCTCAATTTGGGTCTGGGGGCTTTCGTTGGGCCGGGAACCTGGGAGGTACCTGCAAGGTTGCAGTTCGCGGCCCGAGAAGCACTCTCCGGCCAACATGCCCAACTGCAGCAACAGCTCCCAAAGCGAAGGAGCCAGGACCCAAAGACCTAGCTGGCCTGAAGGGCCCCCAGGGGGCCCCCAAGCAGCCCCTCTCCATTTGGGTCTGGGGGCTTTCGTTGGGCCGGGAACCTGGGAGAATCCTGCAAGGTTGCAGTTCGCGGCCCGAGAAGCACTCTCCGGCCAACATGCCCAACTGCAGCAACAGCTCCCAAAGCGAAGGAGCCAGGACCCAAAGACCTAGCTGGCCTGAAGGGCCCCCATGGGGCCCCCAAGGAGCTCCTCTCCATTTGGGTCTGGGGGCTTTCGTTGGGCATGTATACCTGAGAGGTACCTGCAAGTTTACAGTTCGCGGCCCGAGAAGCACTCTCCGGCCAACATGCCCAACTGCAGCAACAGCTCCCAAACCGAAGGAGCCAGGACCCAAAGACCTAGCTGGCCTGAAGTGCCCCCAGGGGGTCCCCAAGCAGCCCCTCTCCATTTGGGTCTGGGGGCTTTCGTTGGGCGGGGAACCTGGGAGATTCCTGCAAGGTTGCAGTTCGCGGCCCGAGAAGCACTCTCCGGCCAACATGCCCAACTGCAGCAACAGCTCCCAAACCGAAGGAGCCAGGACCCAAAGACCTAGCTGGCCTGAAGGGCCCCCAGGGGGCCCCCAAGCAGCCCCTCTCCATTTGGGTCTGGGGGCTTTCGTTGGGCCGGGAACCTGGGAGATTCCTGCAAGGTTGCAGTTCGCGGCCGGAGAAGCACTCTCCGGCCAACATGCCCAACTGCAGCAACAGCTCCCAAAGCGAAGGAGCCAGGACCCAAAGACCTAGCTGGCCTGAAGGGCCCCCAGGGGGCACCCAAGCATCCCCTCTCAATTTGGGTCTGGGGGCTTTCGTTGGGCATGGAACCTGGGAGGTACCTGCAAGGTTGCAGTTCGCGGCCGGAGAAGCATTCTGCGGCCAACATGCCCAACTGCAGCAACAGCTCCCAAAGCGAAGGAGCCAGGACCCAAAGACCTAGCTGGCCTGAAGGGCCCCCAGGGGGCCCCCAAGCAGCCCCTCTCCATTTGGGTCTGGGGGCTTTTGTTGGGCCGGGAACCTGGGAGATTCCTGCAAGGTTGCAGTTCGCGGCCCGAGAAGCACTCTCCGTCCAACATGCCCAACTGCAGCAACAGCTCCCAAACCGAATGAGCCAGGACACAAAGACCTAGCTGGCCTGAAGGGCCCCCATGGGGCCCCCAAGCAGCCCCTCTCCATTTGGGTCTGGGGGCTTTCGTTGGGCATGTATACCTGAGAGGTACCTGCAAGGTTACAGTTCGCGGCCCGAGAAGCACTCTCCGGCCAACATGCCCAACTGCAGCAACAGCTCCCAAACCGAAGGAGCCAGGACCCAAAGACCTAGCTGGCCTGAAGTGCCCCCAGGGGGTCCCCAAGCAGTCCCTCTCCATTTGGGTCTGGGGGCTTTCGTTGGGCGGGGAACCTGGGAGATTCATGCAAGGTTGCAGATCGCGGCCCGAGAAGCACTCTCCGGCCAACATGCCCAACTGCAGCAACAGCTCCCAAAGCGAAGGAGCCAGGACCCAAAGACCTAGCTGGCGAGAAGGGCCCCCACAAGGCCACCAAGCAGCCCCTCTCCATTTGGGTCTGGGGGCTTTCGTTGGGCATGGAACCTGAGAGATTCCTGCAAGGTTGCAGTTCGCGGCCCGAGAAGCACTCTCCGGCCAACATGCCCAACTGCAGCAACAGCTCCCAAACCGAAGGAGCCAGGACCCAAAGACCTAGCTGGCCTGAAGGGCCCCCATGGGGCTCCCAAGGAGCTCCTCTCCATTTGGGTCTGGGGGCTTTCGTTGGGCATGTATACCTGAGAGGTACCTGCAAGGTTGCAGTTCGCGGCCCGAGAAGCACTCTCCGGCCAACATGCCCAACTGCAGCAACAGCTCCCAAAGCGAAGGAGCCAGGACACAAAGACCTAGCTGGCCTGAAGGGCCCCCAGGGGGGCCCCAAGCAGCCCCTCTCAATTTGGGTCTGGGGGCTTTCGTTGGGCCGGGAACCTTGGAGAATCCTGCAAGGTTGCAGTTCGCGGCCCGAGAAGCACTCTCCGGCCAACATGCCCAACTGCAGCAACAGCTCCCAAACCGAAGGAGCCAGGACCCAAAGACCTAGCTGGCCTGAAGGGCCCCCAGAAGGCCCCCAAGCAGCCCCTCTCAATTTGGGTGTGGGGGCTTTCGGTGGGCCGGGAACCTGGGAGAATCCTGCAAGGTTGCAGTTCGCGGCCCGAGAAGCACTCTCCGGCCAACATGCCCAACTGCAGCAACAGCTCCCAAACCGAAGGAGCCAGGACCCAAAGACCTAGCTGGCCTGAAGGGCCCCCAGGGGGGCCCCAAGCAGCCCCTCTCCATTTGGGTCTGGGGGCTTTCGTTGGGCCGGGAACCTGGGAGAATCCTGCAAGGTTGCAGTTCGCGGCCCGAGAAGCACTCTCCGGCCAACATGCCCAACTGCAGCAACAGCTCCCAAACCGAAGGAGCCAGGACCCAAAGACCTAGCTGGCCTGAAGGGCCCCCAAAGGGGCCCCAAGCAGCCCCTCTCCATTTGGGTCTGGGGGCTTTCTTTAGGCTGAGAACCTGGGAGATACCAGCAAGGTTGCAGTTCGTGGCCCGAGAAGCACTCTCCGGCCAACATGCCAAATATCCAGCAACAGCTCCCAAAGCGAAGGAGCCAGGACCCAAAGACCTAGCTGGCCTGAAGGGCCCCCAGAAGGCCACCAAGCAGCCCCTCTCCATTTGGGTCTGGGGGCTTTTGTTGGGCATGTATACCTGAGAGGTACGTGCAAGTTACAGTTCGCGGCCCGAGAAGCACTCTCCGGCCAACATGCCCAACTGCAGCAACAGCTCCCAAAGCGAAGGAGCCAGGACCCAAAGACCTAGCTGGCCTGAAGGGCCCCCAGGGGGCCCCCAAGGAGCTCCTCTCCATTTGGGTCTGGGGGATTTCGTTGGGCCGGGAACCTGGGAGGTACCTGCAAGGTTGCAGTTCGCGGCCGGAGAAGCATTCTCCGGCCAACATGCCCAACTGCAGCAACAGCTCCCAAAGCGAAGGAGCCAGGACCCAAAGACCTAGCTGGCCTGAAGGGCCCCCAGGGGGCCCCCAAGCAGCCCCTCTCCATTTGGGTCTGGGGGCTTTTGTTGGGCCGGGAACCTGGGAGAATCCTGCAAGGTTGCAGTTCGCGGCCCGAGAAGCACTCTCCGGCCAACATGCCCAACTGCAGCAACAGCTCCCAAACCGAATGAGCCAGGACACAAAGACCTAGCTGGCCTGAAGGGCCCCCAGGGGTCCCCAAGCAGCGCCTCTCCATTTGGGTCTGGGGGCTTTCGTTGGGCCGGGAACCTGGGAGGTACCTGCAAGGTTGCAGTTCGCGGCCCGAGAAGCACTCTCCGGCCAACATGCCCAACTGCAGCAACAGCTCCCAAACCGAAGGAGCCAGGACCCAAAGACCTAGCTGGCCTGAAGGGCCCCCAGGGGGCCCCCAAGCAGCCCCTCTCCATTTGGGTCTGGGGGCTTTCGTTGGGCCGGGAACCTGGGAGATTCCTGCAAGGTTGCAGTTCGCGGCCCGAGAAGCACTCTCCGGCCAACATGCCCAACTGCAGCAACAGCTCCCAAAGCGAAGGAGCCAGGACCCAAAGACCTAGCTGGCCTGAAGGGCCCCCAGGGGGCCCCCAAGCAGCCCCTCTCCATTTGGGTCTGGGGGTTTTCTTTGGGCCTGGAACCTGGGAGGTACCTGCAAGGTTGAAGTTTGCGGCCCGAGAAGCACTCTCCGGCCAACATGCCCAACTGCAGCAACAGCTCCCAAACCGAAGGAGCCAGGACCCAAAGACCTAGCTGGCCTGAAGGGCCCCCAGGGGGCCCCCAAGCAGCCCCTCTCAATTTGGGTCTGGGGGCTTTCGTTGGGCATGTATACCTGAGAGGTAACTGCAAGGTTACAGTTCGCGGCCCGAGAAGCACTCTCCGGCCAACATGCCCAACTGCAGCAACAGCTCCCAAAGCGAAGGAGCCAGGACCCAAAGACCTAGCTGGCCTGAAGTGCCCCCAGGGGGTCCCCAAGCAGTCCCTCTCCGTTTGGGTCTGGGGGCTTTCGTTGGGCATGGATACCTGGGAGTTACCTGCAAGGTTACAGTTCGCGGCCCGAGAAGCACTCTCCGGCCAACATGCCCAACTGCAGCAACAGCTCCCAAACCGAAGGAGCCAGGACCCAAAGACCTAGCTGGCCTGAAGGGCCCCCAGGGGGGCCCCAAGCAGCCCCTCTGAATTTGGGTCTGGGGGCTTTATTTGGGCATGGATACCTGAGAGGTACCTGCAAGGTTGCAGTTCGCGGCCCGAGAAGCACTCTCCGGCCAACATGCCCAATATCCAGCAACAGCTCCCAAAGCGAAGGAGCCAGGACCCAAAGACCTAGCTGGCCTGAAGGGGTCCCAAGGGGCCCCCAAGCAGCCCCTCTCAATTTGGGTCTGGGGGCTTTCGTTGGGCCGGGAACCTGGGAGATTCCTGCAAGGTTGCAGTTCGCGGCCGGAGAAGCACTCTCCGTCCAACATGCACAACTGCAGCAACAGCTCCCAAACCGAAGGAGCCAGGACCCAAAGACCTAGCTGGCCTGAAGGGCCCCCAGGGGGCCCCCAAGCAGCCCCTCTCCATTTGGGTCTGGGGGCTTTCTTTAGGCTGAGAACCTGGGAGATACCAGCAAGGTTGCAGTTCGCGGCCCGAGAAGCACTCTCCGGCCAACATGCCTAATATCCAGCAACAGCTCCCAAAGCGAAGGAGCCAGGACCCAAAGACCTAGCTGGCCTGAAGGGCCCCCAGAAGGCCCCCAAGCAGCCCCTCTCCATTTGGGTCTGGGGGCTTTCGTTGGGCATGTATACTTGAGAGGTACCTGCAAGTTGCAGTTCGCGGCCCGAGAAGCACTCTCCGGCCAACATGCCCAACTGCAGCAACAGCTCCCAAACCGAAGGAGCCAGGACCCAAAGACCTAGCTGGCCTGAAGTGCCCCCAGGGGGCCCCCAAGCAGCCCCTCTCCATTTGGGTCTGCGGGCTTTCGTTGGGCCGGGAACCTGGGAGAATCCTGCAAGGTTGCAGTTCGCGGCCCGAGAAGCACTCTCCGGCCAACATGCCCAACTGCAGCAACAGCTCCCAAACAGAAGGAGCCAGGACACAAAGACCTAGCTGGCCTGAAGGGCCCCCAGGGGGCCCCCAAGCAGCCCCTCTCAATTTGGGTCTGGGGGCTTTCGTTGGGCCGGGAACCTGGGAGAATTCTGCAAGGTTGCAGTTCGCGGCCCGAGAAGCACTCTCCGGCCAACATGCCCAACTGCAGCAACAGCTCCCAAACCGAAGGAGCCAGGACCCAAAGACCTAGCTGGCCTGAAGTGCCCCCAGGGGGGCCCCAAGCAGCCCCTCTCCATTTGGGTCTGGGGGCTTTCGTTGGGCGGGGAACCTGGGAGATTCCTGCAAGGTTGCAGTTCGCGGCCCGAGAAGCACTCTCCGGCCAACATGCCCAACTGCAGCAACAGCTCCCAAACCGAAGGAGCCAGGACCCAAAGACCTAGCTGGCCTGAAGTGCCCCCAGGGGGTCCCCAAGCAGTCCCTCTCCATTTGGGTCTGGGGGCTTTCGTTGGGCGGGGAACCTGGGAGATTCATGCAAGGTTGCAGTTCGCGGCCCGAGAAGCACTCTCCGGCCAACATGCCCAACTGCAGCAACAGCTCCCAAAGCGAAGGAGCCAGGACCCAAAGACCTAGCTGGCCTGAAGGGCCCCCAGGGGGCCCCCAAGCAGCCCCTCTCCATTTGGGTCTGGGGGCTTTCGTTGGGCCGGGAACCTGGGAGATTCCTGCAAGGTTGCAGTTCGCGGCCGGAGAAGCACTCTCCGGCCAACATGCCCAACTGCAGCAACAGCTCCCAAACCGAAGGAGCCAGGACCCAAAGACCTAGCTGGCCTGAAGGGCCCCCAGGGGGCCCCCAAGCAGCCCCTCTCCATTTGGGTCTGGGGGCTTTCGTTGGGCCGGGAACCTGGGAGATTCCTGCAAGGTTGCAGTTCGCGGCCCGAGAAGCACTCTCCGTCCAACATGCCCAACTGCAGCAACAGCTCCCAAACCGAATGAGCCAGGACACAAAGACCTAGCTGGCCTGAAGGGCCCCCATGGGGCCCCCAAGCAGCCCCTCTCCATTTGGGTCTGGGGGCTTTCGTTGGGCATGTATACCTGAGAGGTACCTGCAAGGTTACAGTTCGCGGCCCGAGAAGCACTCTCCGGCCAACATGCCCAACTGCAGCAACAGCTCCCAAAGCGAAGGAGCCAGGACCCAAAGACCTAGCTGGCCTGAAGTGCCCCCAGGGGGTCCCCAAGCAGCCCCTCTCCATTTGGGTCTGGGGGCTTTCGTTGGGCGGGGAACCTGGGAGATTCATGCAAGGTTGCAGTTCGCGGCCCGAGAAGCACTCTCCGGCCAACATGCCCAACTGCAGCAACAGCTCCCAAAGCGAAGGAGCCAGGACCCAAAGACCTAGCTGGCGAGAAGGGCCCCCACAAGGCCACCAAGCAGCCCCTCTCCATTTGGGTCTGGGGGCTTTCGTTGGGCATGGAACCTGGGAGATTCCTGCAAGGTTGCAGTTCGCGGCCCGAGAAGCACTCTCCGGCCAACATGCCCAACTGCAGCAACAGCTCCCAAACCGAAGGAGCCAGGACCCAAAGACCTAGCTGGCCTGAAGGGCCCCCATGGGGCTCCCAAGGAGCTCCTCTCCATTTGGGTCTGGGGGCTTTCGTTGGGCATGTATACCTGAGAGGTACCTGCAAGGTTACAGTTCGCGGCCCGAGAAGCACTCTCCGGCCAACATGCCCAACTGCAGCAACAGCTCCCAAACCGAAGGAGCCAGGACCCAAAGACCTAGCTGGCCTGAAGGGCCCCCAGGGGGCCCCCAAGCAGCCCCTCTCAATTTGGTTCTGGGGGCTTTCGTTGGGCATGTATACCTGAGAGGTACCTGCAAGGTTACAGTTCGCAGCCCGAGAAGCACTCTCCGGCCAACATGCACAACTGCAGCAACAGCTCCCAAAGCGAAGGAGCCAGGACCCAAAGACCTAGCTGGCCTGAAGTGCCCCCAGGGGGTCCCCAAGCAGTCCCTCTCCATTTGGGTCTGGGGGCTTTCGTTGGGCGGGGAACCTGGGAGATTCATGCAAGGTTGCAGTTCGCGGCCCGAGAAGCACTCTCCGGCCAACATGCCCAACTGCAGCAACAGCTCCCAAACCGAAGGAGCCAGGACCCAAAGACCTAGCTGGCCTGAAGGGCCCCCAGGGGGGCCCCAAGCAGCCCCTCTCAATTTGGGTCTGGGGGCTTTCGTTGGGCATGGAACCTGGGAGATTCCTGCAAGGTTGCAGTTCGCGGCCCGAGAAGCACTCTCCGGCCAACATGCCCAACTGCAGCAACAGCTCCCAAACCGAAGGAGCCAGGACCCAAAGACCTAGCTGGCCTGAAGGGCCCCCAGGGGGGCCCCAAGCAGCCCCTCTCAATTTGGGTGTGTGGGCTTTCGTTGGGCATGTATACCTGAGAGGTACCTGCAAGGTTACAGTTCGCGGCCCGAAAAGCACTCTCCGGCCAACATGCCCAACTGCAGCAACAGCTCCCAAAGCGAAGGAGCCAGGACCCAAAGACCTAGCTGGCCTGAAGTGCCCCCAGGGGGCCCCCAAGCAGCCCCTCTCCATTTGGGTCTGGGGGCTTTCGTTGGGCATGGATACCTGAGAGGTACCTGCAAGGTTACAGTTCGCGGCCCGAGAAGCACTCTCCGGCCAACATGCCCAACTGCAGCAACAGCTCCCAAACCGAAGGAGCCAGGACCCAAAGACCTAGCTGGCCTGAAGGGCCCCCAGGGGGGCCCCAAGCAGCCCCTCTCAATTTGGGTCTGGGGGCTTTCGTTGGGCCGGGAACCTGGGAGAATCCTGCAAGGTTGCAGTTCGCGGCCCGAGAAGCACTCTCCGGCCAACATGCCCAACTGCAGCAACAGCTCCCAAACCGAAGGAGCCAGGACCCAAAGACCTAGCTGGCCTGAAGGGCCACCAGGGGGCCCCCAAGCAGCCCCTCTCCATTTGGGTCTGGGGGCTTTCGTTGGGCCGGGAACCTGCGAGAATCCTGCAAGGTTGCAGTTCGCGGCCCGAGAAGCACTCTCCGGCCAACATGCCCAACTGCAGCAACAGCTCCCAAACCGAAGGAGCCAGGACCCAAAGACCTAGCTGGCCTGAAGGGCCCCCAGGGGGGCCCCAAGCAGCCCCTCTCAATTTGGGTCTGGGGGCTTTCGTTGGGCCGGGAACCTGGGAGAATCCTGCAAGGTTGCAGTTCGCGGCCCGAGAAGCACTCTCCGGCCAACATGCCCAACTGCAGCAACAGCTCCCAAAGCGAAGGAGCCAGGACCCAAAGACCTAGCTGGCCTGAAGGGCCCCCAGGGGGCCCCCAAGCAGCCCCTCTCCATTTGGGTCTGGGGGCTTTCGTTGGGCCGGGAACCTGGGAGAATCCTGCAAGGTTGCAGTTCGCGGCCCGAGAAGCACTCTCCGGCCAACATGCCCAACTGCAGCAACAGCTCCCAAACCGAAGGAGCCAGGACCCAAAGACCTAGCTGGCCTGAAGGGCCCCCAGGGGGGCCCCAAGCAGCCCCTCTCAATTTGGGTCTGGGGGCTTTCGTTGGGCATGGATACCTGAGAGGTACCTGCAAGGTTACAGTTCGCGGCCCGAGAAGCACTCTCTGGCCAACATGCCCAACTGCAGCAACAGCTCCCAAACCGAAGGAGCCAGGACCCAAAGACCTAGCTGACCTGAAGTGCCCCCAGGGGGGCGCCAAGCAGCCCCTCTCAATTTGGGTCTGGGGGCTTTCGTTGGGCCCGGAACCTGGGAGAATCCTGCAAGGTTGCAGTTCGCGGCCCGAGAAGCACTCTCCGGCCAACATGCCCAACTGCAGCAACAGCTCCCAAACCGAAGGAGCCAGGACACAAAGACCTAGCTGGCCTGAAGGGCCCCCAGGGGGCCCCCAAGCAGCCCCTCTCAATTTGGGTCTGGGGGCTTTCGTTGGGCCGGGAACCTGGGAGAATCCTGCAAGGTTGCAGTTCGCGGCCCGAGAAGCACTCTCCGGCCAACATGCCCAACTGCAGCAACAGCTCCCAAACCGAAGGAGCCAGGACCCAAAGACCTAGCTGGCCTGAAGGGCCCCCAGGGGGCCCCCAAGCAGCTCCTCTCAATTTGGGTCTGGGGGCTTTCGTTGGGCATGGAACTTGGGAGATTCCTGCAAGGTTGTAGTTCGCGGCCCGAGAAGCACTCTCCGGCCAACATGCCCAACTGCAGCAACAGCTCCCAAACCGAAGGAGCCAGGACCCAAAGACCTAGCTGGCCTGAAGGGCCCCCATGGGGCCCCCAAGGAGCTCCTCTCCATTTGGGTCTGGGGGCTTTCGTTGGGCATGTATACCTGAGAGGTACCTGCAAGTTTACAGATCGCGGCCCGTGAAGCACTCTCCGGCCAACATGCCCAACTGCAGCAACAGCTCCCAAACCGAAGGAGCCAGGACCCAAAGACCTAGCTGGCCTGAAGGGCCCCCAGGTGGTCCCCAAGCAGCCCCTCTCCATTTGGGTCTGGGGGCTTTCGTTGGGCGGGGAACCTGGGAGATTCCTGCAAGTTTGCAGTTCGCGGCCCGAGAAGCACTCTCCGGCCAACATGCCCAACTGCAGCAACAGCTCCCAAACCGAAGGAGCCAGGACCCAAAGACCTAGCTGGCCTGAAGGGCCCCCAGAAGGCCCCCAAGCAGCCCCTCTCCATTTGGGTCTGGGGGATTTCGTTGGGCATGTATACCTGAGAGGTACCTGCAAGTTACAGTTCGCGGCCCGAGAAGCACTCTCCGGCCAACATGCCCAACTGCAGCAACAGCTCCCAAACCGAAGGAGCCAGGACCCAAAGACCTAGCTGGCCTGAAGTGCCCCCAGGGGGCCCCCAAGCAGCCCCTCTCCATTTGGGTCTGGGGGTTTTGGTTGGGCCGGGAACCTGGGAGGTACCTGCAAGGTTGCAGTTTGCGGCCCGAGAAGCACTCTCCGGCCAACATGCCCAACTGCAGCAACAGCTCCCAAACCGAAGGAGCCAGGACCCAAAGACCTAGCTGGCCTGAAGGGCCCCCAGGGGGGCCCCAAGCAGCCCCTCTCAATTTGGGTCTGGGGGCTTTCGTTGGGCCGGGAACCTGGGAGGTACCTGCAAGGTTGCAGTTCGCGGCCCGAGAAGCACTCTCCGGCCAACATGCCCAACTGCAGCAACAGCTCCCAAACCGAAGGAGCCAGGACCCAAAGACCTAGCTGGCCTGAAGGGCCCCCAGGGGGGCCCCAAGCAGCCCCTCTCAATTTGGGTGTGGGGGCTTTCGTTGGGCATGTATACCTGAGAGGTACCTGCAAGGTTACAGTTCGCGGCCCGAAAAGCACTCTCCGGCCAACATGCCCAACTGCAGCAACAGCTCCCAAAGCGAAGGAGCCAGGACCCAAAGACCTAGCTGGCCTGAAGTGCCCCCAGGGGGCCCCCAAGCAGCCCCTCTCCATTTGGGTCTGGGGGCTTTCGTTGGGCATGGATACCTGAGAGGTACCTGCAAGGTTACAGTTCGCGGCCCGAGAAGCACTCTCCGGCCAACATGCCCAACTGCAGCAACAGCTCCCAAACCGAAGGAGCCAGGACCCAAAGACCTAGCTGGCCTGAAGGGCCCCCAGAAGGCCACCAAGCAGCCCCTCTCAATTTGGGTCTGGGGGCTTTCGTTGGGCCGGGAACCTGGGAGAATCCTGCAAGGTTGCAGTTCGCGGCCCAAGAAGCACTCTCCGGCCAACATGCCCAACTGCAGCAACAGCTCCCAAACCGAAGGAGCCAGGACCCAAAGACCTAGCTGACCTGAAGTGCCCCCAGGGGGGCCCCAAGCAGCCCCTCTCAATTTGGGTCTGGGGGCTTTCGTTGGGCCGGGAACCTGGGAGAATCCTGCAAGGTTGCAGTTCGCGGCCCGAGAAGCACTCTCCGGCCAACATGCCCAACTGCAGCAACAGCTCCCAAACCGAAGGAGCCAGGACCCAAAGACCTAGCTGGCCTGAAGGGCCCCCAGGGGGCCCCCAAGCAGCCCCTCTCCATTTGGGTCTGGGGGCTTTCGTTGGGCCGGGAACCTGGGAGAATCCTGCAAGGTTGCAGTTCGCGGCCCGAGAAGCACTCTCCGGCCAACATGCCCAACTGCAGCAACAGCTCCCAAAGCGAAGGAGCCAGGACCCAAAGACCTAGCTGGCCTGAAGTGCCCCCAGGGGGCCCCCAAGGAGCTCCTCTCCATTTGGGTCTGGGGGCTTTCGTTGGGCATGTATACCTGAGAGGTACCTGCAAGTTTACAGTTCGCGGCCCGTGAAGCACTCTCCGGCCAACATGCCCAACTGCAGCAACAGCTCCCAAACCGAAGGAGCCAGGACCCAAAGACCTAGCTGGCCTGAAGTCCCCCCAGGGGGTCCCCAAGCAGCCCCTCTCCATTTGGGTCTGGGGGCTTTCGTTGGGCGGGGAACCTGGGAGATTCCTGCAAGGTTGCAGTTCGCGGCCCGAGAAGCACTCTCCGGCCAACATGCCCAACTGCAGCAACAGCTCCCAAAGCGAAGGAGCCAGGACCCAAAGACCTAGCTGGCCTGAAGGGCCCCCAGGGGGCCCCCAAGCAGCCCCTCTCCATTTGGGTCTGGGGGATTTCGTTGGGCATGTATACCTGAGAGGTACCTGCAAGTTACAGTTCGCGGCCCGAGAAGCACTCTCCGGCCAACATGCCCAACTGCAGCAACAGCTCCCAAACCGAAGGAGCCAGGACCCAAAGACCTAGCTGGCCTGAAGGGCCCCCAGGGGGCCCCCAAGGAGCTCCTCTCCATTTGGGTCTGGGGGCTTTCGTTGGGCATGTATACCTGAGAGGTACCTGCAAGGTTGCAGTTCGCGGCCCGAGAAGCACTCTCCGGCCAACATGCCCAACTGCAGCAACAGCTCCCAAACCGAAGGAGCCAGGACCCAAAGACCTAGCTGGCCTGAAGGGCCCCCAGGGGGCCCCCAAGCAGCCCCTCTCCATTTGGGTCTGGGGGCTTTCGTTGGGCCGGGAACCTGGGAGATTCCTGCAAGGTTGCAGTTCGCGGCCCGAGAAGCACTCTCCGGCCAACATGCCCAACTGCAGCAACAGCTCCCAAAGCGAAGGAGCCAGGACCCAAAGACCTAGCTGGCCTGAAGGGTCCCCAGGGGGCCCCCAAGCAGCCCCTCTCCATTTGGGTCTGGGGGCTTTCTTTAGGCTGAGAACCTGGGAGATACCAGCAAGGTTGCAGTTCGCGGCCCGAGAAGCACTCTCCGGCCAACATGCCCAATATCCAGCAACAGCTCCCAAAGCGAAGGAGCCAGGACCCAAAGACCTAGCTGGCCTGAAGGGCCCCCAGAAGGCCCCAAGCAGCCCCTCTCCATTTGGGTCTGGGGTCTTTCGTTGGGCATGTATACCTGAGAGGTACCTGCAAGTTACAGTTCGCGGCCCGAGAAGCACTCTCCGGCCAACATGCCCAACTGCAGCAACAGCTCCCAAACCGAAGGAGCCAGGACCCAAAGACCTAGCTGGCCTGAAGGGCCCCCAGGGGGGCCCCAAGCAGCCCCTCTCAATTTGGGTGTGGGGGCTTTCGTTGGGCATGTATACCTGAGAGGTACCTGCAAGGTTACAGTTCGCGGCCCGAAAAGCACTCTCCGGCCAACATGCCCAACTGCAGCAACAGCTCCCAAAGCGAAGGAGCCAGGACCCAAAGACCTAGCTGGCCTGAAGGGCCCCCAGGGGGCCCCCAAGCAGTCCCTCTCCATTTGGGTCTGGGGGCTTTCGTTGGGCATGGATACCTGAGAGGTACCTGCAAGGTTACAGTTCGCGGCCCGAGAAGCACTCTCCGGCCAACATGCCCAACTGCAGCAACAGCTCCCAAACCGAAGGAGCCAGGACCCAAAGACCTAGCTGGCCTGAAGGGCCCCCAGGGGGGCCCCAAGCAGCCCCTCTCAATTTGGGTCTGGGGGCTTTCGTTGGGCATGGATACCTGAGAGGTACCTGCAAGGTTACAGTTCGCGGCCCGAGAAGCACTCTCCGGCCAACATGCCCAACTGCAGCAACAGCTCCCAAAGCGAAGGAGCCAGGACCCAAAGACCTAGCTGACCTGAAGTGCCCCCAGGGGGGCCCCAAGCAGCCCCTCTCAATTTGGGTCTGGGGGCTTTCGTTGGGCCGGGAACCTGGGAGAATCCTGCAAGGTTGCAGTTCGCGGCCCGAGAAGCACTCTCCGGCCAACATGCCCAACTGCAGCAACAGCTCCCAAACCGAAGGAGCCAGGACCCAAAGACCTAGCTGGCCTGAAGGGCCCCCAGGGGGTCCCCAAGCAGCCCCTCTCCATTTGGGTCTGGGGGCTTTCGTTGGGCGGGGAACCTGGGAGATTCCTGCAAGGTTGCAGTTCGCGGCCCGAGAAGCACTCTCCGGCCAACATGCCCAACTGCAGCAACAGCTCCCAAACCGAAGGAGCCAGGACCCAAAGAACTAGCTGGCCTGAAGGGCCCCCAGGGAGCCCCCAAGCAGCCCCTCTCCATTTGGGTCTGGGGGCTTTCGTTGGGCATGGAACCTGGGAGATTCCTGCAAGGTTGTAGTTCGCGGCCCGAGAAGCACTCTCCGGCCAACATGCCCAACTGCAGCAACAGCTCCCAAACCGAAGGAGCCAGGACCCAAAGACCTAGCTGGCCTGAAGGGCCCCCAGGGGGCCCCCAAGGAGCTCCTCTCCATTTGGGTCTGGGGGCTTTCGTTGGGCATGTATACCTGAGAGGTACCTGCAAGGTTGCAGTTCGCGGCCCGAGAAGCACTCTCCGGCCAACATGCCCAACTGCAGCAACAGCTCCCAAAGCGAAGGAGCCAGGACCCAAAGACCTAGCTGGCCTGAAGGGTCCCCAGGGGGCCCCCAAGCAGCCCCTCTCCATTTGGGTCTGGGGGCTTTCTTTAGGCTGAGAACCTGGGAGATACCAGCAAGGTTGCAGTTCGCGGCCCGAGAAGCACTCTCCGGCCAACATGCCCAATATCCAGCAACAGCTCCCAAAGCGAAGGAGCCAGGACCCAAAGACCTAGCTGGCCTGAAGGGCCCCCAGAAGGCCCCAAGCAGCCCCTCTCCATTTGGGTCTGGGGTCTTTCGTTGGGCATGTATACCTGAGAGGTACCTGCAAGTTACAGTTCGCGGCCCGAGAAGCACTCTCCGGCCAACATGCCCAACTGCAGCAACAGCTCCCAAACCGAAGGAGCCAGGACCCAAAGACCTAGCTGGCCTGAAGGGCCCCCAGGGGGGCCCCAAGCAGCCCCTCTCAATTTGGGTGTGGGGGCTTTCGTTGGGCATGTATACCTGAGAGGTACCTGCAAGGTTACAGTTCGCGGCCCGAAAAGCACTCTCCGGCCAACATGCCCAACTGCAGCAACAGCTCCCAAAGCGAAGGAGCCAGGACCCAAAGACCTAGCTGGCCTGAAGTGCCCCCAGGGGGCCCCCAAGCAGTCCCTCTCCATTTGGGTCTGGGGGCTTTCGTTGGGCATGGATACCTGAGAGGTACCTGCAAGGTTACAGTTCGCGGCCCGAGAAGCACTCTCCGGCCAACATGCCCAACTGCAGCAACAGCTCCCAAACCGAAGGAGCCAGGACCCAAAGACCTAGCTGGCCTGAAGGGCCCCCAGGGGGGCCCCAAGCAGCCCCTCTCAATTTGGGTCTGGGGGCTTTCGTTGGGCATGGATACCTGAGAGGTACCTGCAAGGTTACAGTTCGCGGCCCGAGAAGCACTCTCCGGCCAACATGCCCAACTGCAGCAACAGCTCCCAAACCGAAGGAGCCAGGACCCAAAGACCTAGCTGACCTGAAGTGCCCCCAGGGGGGCCCCAAGCAGCCCCTCTCCATTTGGGTCTGGGGGCTTTCGTTGGGCCGGGAACCTGGGAGAATCCTGCAAGGTTGCAGTTCGCGGCCCGAGAAGCACTCTCCGGCCAACATGCCCAACTGCAGCAACAGCTCCCAAACCGAAGGAGCCAGGACCCAAAGACCTAGCTGGCCTGAAGGGCCCCCAGGGGGCCCCCAAGCAGCCCCTCTCCATTTGGGTCTGGGGGCTTTCGTTGGGCCGGGAACCTGGGAGAATCCTGCAAGGTTGCAGTTCGCGGCCCGAGAAGCACTCTCCGGCCAACATGCCCAACTGCAGCAACAGCTCCCAAACCGAAGGAGCCAGGACCCAAAGACCTAGCTGGCCTGAAGGGCCCCCAGGGGGCCCCCAAGCAGCTCCTCTCAATTTGGGTCTGGGGGCTTTCGTTGGGCATGGAACTTGGGAGATTCCTGCAAGGTTGTAGTTCGCGGCCCGAGAAGCACTCTCCGGCCAACATGCCCAACTGCAGCAACAGCTCCCAAACCGAAGGAGCCAGGACCCAAAGACCTAGCTGGCCTGAAGGGCCCCCATGGGGCCCCCAAGGAGCTCCTCTCCATTTGGGTCTGGGGGCTTTCGTTGGGCATGTATACCTGAGAGGTACCTGCAAGTTTACAGTTCGCGGCCCGTGAAGCACTCTCCGGCCAACATGCCCAACTGCAGCAACATCTCCCAAACCGAAGGAGCCAGGACCCAAAGACCTAGCTGGCCTGAAGTGCCCCCAGGGGGCCCCCAAGCAGCCCCTCTCCATTTGGGTCTGGGGGTTTTGGTTGGGCCGGGAACCTGGGAGGTACCTGCAAGGTTGCAGTTTGCGGCCCGAGAAGCACTCTCCGGCCAACATGCCCAACTGCAGCAACAGCTCCCAAACCGAAGGAGCCAGGACCCAAAGACCTAGCTGGCCTGAAGGGCCCCCAGGGGGGCCCCAAGCAGCCCCTCTCAATTTGGGTCTGGGGGCTTTCGTTGGGCCGGGAACCTGGGAGGTACCTGCAAGGTTGCAGTTCGCGGCCCGAGAAGCACTCTCCGGCCAACATGCCCAACTGCAGCAACAGCTCCCAAAGCGAAGGAGCCAGGACCCAAAGACCTAGCTGGCCTGAAGGGCCCCCAGGGGGCCCCCAAGCAGCCCCTCTCCATTTGGGTCTGGGGGCTTTCGTTGGGCATGGATACCTGAGAGGTACCTGCAAGGTTGCAGTTCGCGGCCCGAGAAGCACTCTCCGGCCAACATGCCCAACTGCAGCAACAGCTCCCAAACCGAAGGAGCCAGGACCCAAAGACCTAGCTGGCCTGAAGGGCCCCCAGAAGGCCACCAAGCAGCCCCTCTCAATTTGGGTCTGGGGGCTTTCGTTGGGCATGGATACCTGAGAGGTACCTGCAAGGTTACAGTTCGCGGCCCGAGAAGCACTCTCCGGCCAACATGCCCAACTGCAGCAACAGCTCCCAAACCGAAGGAGCCAGGACCCAAAGACCTAGCTGACCTGAAGTGCCCCCAGGGGGGGCCCCAGCAGCCCCTCTCAATTTGGGTCTGGGGGCTTTCGTTGGGCCGGGAACCTGGGAGAATCCTGCAAGGTTGCAGTTCGCGGCCCGAGAAGCACTCTCCGGCCAACATGCCCAACTGCAGCAACAGCTCCCAAACCGAAGGAGCCAGGACCCAAAGACCTAGCTGGCCTGAAGGGCCCCCAGGGGGCCCCCAAGCAGCCCCTCTCCATTTGGGTCTGGGGGCTTTCGTTGGGCCGGGAACCTGGGAGAATCCTGCAAGGTTGCAGTTCGCGGCCCGAGAAGCACTCTCCGGCCAACATGCCCAACTGCAGCAACAGCTCCCAAACCGAAGGAGCCAGGACCCAAAGACCTAGCTGGCCTGAAGGGCCCCCAGGGGGCCCCCAAGCAGCTCCTCTCAATTTGGGTCTGGGGGCTTTCGTTGGGCATGGAACTTGGGAGATTCCTGCAAGGTTGTAGTTCGCGGCCCGAGAAGCACTCTCCGGCCAACATGCCCAACTGCAGCAACAGCTCCCAAACCGAAGGAGCCAGGACCCAAAGACCTAGCTGGCCTGAAGGGCCCCCATGGGGCCCCCAAGGAGCTCCTCTCCATTTGGGTCTGGGGGCTTTCGTTGGGCATGTATACCTGAGAGGTACCTGCAAGTTTACAGTTCGCGGCCCGTGAAGCACTCTCCGGCCAACATGCCCAACTGCAGCAACAGCTCCCAAACCGAAGGAGCCAGGACCCAAAGACCTAGCTGGCCTGAAGTGCCCCCAGGGGGTCCCCATGCAGCCCCTCTCCATTTGGGTCTGGGGGCTTTCGTTGGGCGGGGAACCTGGGAGATTCCTGCAAGGTTGCAGTTCGCGGCCCGAGAAGCACTCTCCGGCCAACATGCCCAACTGCAGCAACAGCTCCCAAAGCGAAGGAGCCAGGACCCAAAGACCTAGCTGGCCTGAAGGGCCCCCAGGGGGCCCCCAAGCAGCCCCTCTCAATTTGGGTCTGGGGGCTTTCGTTGGGCCGGGAACCTGGGAGAATCCTGCAAGGTTGCAGTTCGCGGCCCGAGAAGCACTCTCCGGCCAACATGCCCAACTGCAGCAACAGCTCCCAAACCGAAGGAGCCAGGACCCAAAGACCTAGCTGGCCTGAAGGGCCCCCAGGGGGCCCCCAAGCAGCTCCTCTCAATTTGGGTCTGGGGGCTTTCGTTGGGCATGGAACTTGGGAGATTCCTGCAAGGTTGTAGTTCGCGGCCCGAGAAGCACTCTCCGGCCAACATGCCCAACTGCAGCAACAGATCCCAAACCGAAGGAGCCAGGACCCAAAGACCTAGCTGGCCTGAAGGGCCCCCATGGGGCCCCCAAGGATCTCCTCTCCATTTGGGTCTGGGGGCTTTCGTTGGGCATGTATACCTGAGAGGTACCTGCAAGTTTACAGTTCGCGGCCCGTGAAGCACTCTCCGGCCAACATGCCCAACTGCAGCAACAGCTCCCAAACCGAAGGAGCCAGGACCCAAAGACCTAGCTGGCCTGAAGTGCCCCCAGGGGGCCCCCAAGCAGCCCCTCTCCATTTGGGTCTGGGGGTTTTGGTTGGGCCGGGAACCTGGGAGGTACCTGCAAGGTTGCAGTTTGCGGCCCGAGAAGCACTCTCCGGCCAACATGCCCAACTGCAGCAACAGCTCCCAAACCGAATGAGCCAGGACACAAAGACCTAGCTGGCCTGAAGGGCCCCCAGGGGGGCCCCAAGCAGCCCCTCTCAATTTGGGTCTGGGGGCTTTCGTTGGGCCGGGAACCTGGGAGGTACCTGCAAGGTTGCAGTTCGCGGCCCGAGAAGCACTCTCCGGCCAACATGCCCAACTGCAGCAACAGCTCCCAAACCGAAGGAGCCAGGACCCAAAGACCTAGCTGGCCTGAAGGGCCCCCAGGGGGGCCCCAAGCAGCCCCTCTCAATTTGGGTGTGGGGGCTTTCGTTGGGCATGTATACCTGAGAGGTACCTGCAAGGTTACAGTTCGCGGCCCGAAAAGCACTCTCCGGCCAACATGCCCAACTGCAGCAACAGCTCCCAAAGCGAAGGAGCCAGGACCCAAAGACCTAGCTGGCCTGAAGTGCCCCCAGTGGGCCCCCAAGCAGCCCCTCTCCATTTGGGTCTGGGGGCTTTCGTTGGGCATGGATACCTGAGAGGTACCTGCAAGGTTACAGTTCGCGGCCCGAGAAGCACTCTCTGGCCAACATGCCCAACTGCAGCAACAGCTCCCAAACCGAAGGAGCCAGGACCCAAAGACCTAGTTGGCCTGAAGGGCCCCCAGAAGGCCACCAAGCAGCCCCTCTCAATTTGGGTCTGGGGGCTTTCGTTGGGAATGGATACCTGAGAGGTACCTGCAAGGTTACAGTTCAAGGCCCGAGAAGCACTCTCCGGCCAACATGCCCAACTGCAGCAACAGCTCCCAAACCGAAGGAGCCAGGACCCAAAGACCTAGCTGACCTGAAGTGCCCCCAGGGGGGCCCCAAGCAGCCCCTCTCAATTTGGGTCTGGGGGCTTTCGTTGGGCCGGGAACCTGGGAGAATCCTGCAAGGTTGCAGTTCGCGGCCCGAGAAGCACTCTCCGGCCAACATGCCCAACTGCAGCAACAGCTCCCAAACCGAAGGA
Organism: Gallinula chloropus; assembly: GCF_964237585.1. Taxonomy (NCBI): domain Eukaryota; kingdom Metazoa; phylum Chordata; class Aves; order Gruiformes; family Rallidae; genus Gallinula; species Gallinula chloropus. Next base: position 230,360 of record NW_028168547.1, on the reverse strand, counting down.
GCCACGACCCAAAGACCTAGCTGGCCTGAAGGGCCCCCAGGGGGCCCCCAAGCAGCCCCTCTCCATTTGGGTCTGGGGGCTTTCGTTGGGCCGGGAACCTGGGAGAATCCTGCAAGGTTGCAGTTCGCGGCCCGAGAAGCACTCTCCGGACAACATGCCCAACTGCAGCAACAGCTCCCAAAGCGAAGGAGCCAGGACCCAAAGACCTAGCTGGCCTGAAGGGCCCCCAGGGGGCCCCCAAGCAGCTCCTCTCAATTTGGGTCTGGGGGCTTTCGTTGGGCATGGAACTTGGGAGATTCCTGCAAGGTTGTAGTTCGCGGCCCGAGAAGCACTCTCCGGCCAACATGCCCAACTGCAGCAACAGCTCCCAAAACGAAGGAGCCAGGACCCAAAGACCTAGCTGGCCTGAAGGGCCCCCATGGGGCCCCCAAGGAGCTCCTCTCCATTTGGGTCTGGGGGCTTTCGTTGGGCATGTATACCTGAGAGGTACCTGCAAGTTTACAGTTCGCGGCCCGTGAAGCACTCTCCGGCCAACATGCCCAACTGCAGCAACAGCTCCCAAAGCGAAGGAGCCAGGACCCAAAGACCTAGCTGGCCTGAAGTGCCCCCAGGGGGTCCCCAAGCAGCCCCTCTCCATTTGGGTCTGGGGGCTTTCGTTGGGCATGGAACTTGGGAGATTCCTGCAAGGTTACAGTTCGCGGCCCGAGAAGCACTCTCCGGCCAACATGCCCAACTGCAGCAACAGCTCCCAAACCGAAGGAGCCAGGACCCAAAGACCTAGCTGGCCTGAAGGGCCCCTATGGGGCCCCCAAGGAGCTCCTCTCCATTTGGGTCTGGGGGCTTTCGTTGGGCATGTATACCTGAGAGGTACCTGCAAGTTTACAGTTCGCGGCCCGTGAAGCACTCTCCGGCCAACATGCCCAACTGCAGCAACAGCTCCCAAACCGAAGGAGCCAGGACCCAAAGACCTAGCTGGCCTGAAGGGCCCCCAGTGGGTCCCCAAGCAGCCCCTCTCCATTTGGGTCTGGGGGCTTTCGTTGGGCGGGGAACCTGGGAGATTCCTGCAAGGTTGCAGTTCGCGGCCCGAGAAGCACTCTCCGGCCAACATGCCCAACTGCAGCAACAGCTCCCAAACCGAAGGAGCCAGGACCCAAAGAACTAGCTGGCCTGAAGGGCCCCCAGGGAGCCCCCAAGCAGCCCCTCTCCATTTGGGTCTGGGGGCTTTCGTTGGGCATGGAACCTGGGAGATTCCTGCAAGGTTGTAGTTCGCGGCCCGAGAAGCACTCTCCGGCCAACATGCCCAACTGCAGCAACAGCTCCCAAACCGAAGGAGCCAGGACCCAAAGACCTAGCTGGCCTGAAGGGCCCCCAGGGGGCCCCCAAGGAGCTCCTCTCCATTTGGGTCTGGGGGCTTTCGTTGGGCATGTATACCTGAGAGGTACCTGCAAGGTTGCAGTTCGCGGCCCGAGAAGCACTCTCCGGCCAACATGCCCAACTGCAGCAACAGCTCCCAAACCGAAGGAGCCAGGACCCAAAGACCTAGCTGGCCTGAAGGGCCCCCAGGGGGCCCCCAAGCAGCCCCTCTCCATTTGGGTCTGGGGGCTTTCGTTGGGCCGGGAACCTGGGAGATTCCTGCAAGGTTGCAGTTCGCGGCCCGAGAAGCACTCTCCGGCCAACATGCCCAACTGCAGCAACAGCTCCCAAAGCGAAGGAGCCAGGACCCAAAGACCTAGCTGGCCTGAAGGGTCCCCAGGGGGCCCCCAAGCAGCCCCTCTCCATTTGGGTCTGGGGGCTTTCTTTAGGCTGAGAATCTGGGAGATACCAGCAAGGTTGCAGTTCGCGGCCCGAGAAGCACTCTCCGGCCAACATGCCCAATATCCAGCAACAGCTCCCAAACCGAAGGAGCCAGGACCCAAAGACCTAGCTGGCCTGAAGGGCCCCCAGAAGGCCCCAAGCAGCCCCTCTCCATTTGGGTCTGGGGTCTTTCGTTGGGCATGTTTACCTGAGAGGTACCTGCAAGTTACAGTTCGCGGCCCGAGAAGCACTCTCCGGCCAACATGCCCAACTGCAGCAACAGCTCCCAAACCGAAGGAGCCAGGACCCAAAGACCTAGCTGGCCTGAAGGGCCCCCAGGGGGGCCCCAAGCAGCCCCTCTCAATTTGGGTGTGGGGGCTTTCGTTGGGCATGTATACCTGAGAGGTACCTGCAAGGTTACAGTTCGCGGCCCGAAAAGCACTCTCCGGCCAACATGCCCAACTGCAGCAACAGCTCCCAAAGCGAAGGAGCCAGGACCCAAAGACCTAGCTGGCCTGAAGTGCCCCCAGGGGGCCCCCAAGCAGTCCCTCTCCATTTGGGTCTGGGGGCTTTCGTTGGGCATGGATACCTGAGAGGTACCTGCAAGGTTACAGTTCGCGGCCCGAGAAGCACTCTCCGGCCAACATGCCCAACTGCAGCAACAGCTCCCAAACCGAAGGAGCCAGGACCCAAAGACCTAGCTGGCCTGAAGGGCCCCCAGGGGGGCCCCAAGCAGCCCCTCTCCATTTGGGTCTGGGGGCTTTCGTTGGGCATGGATACCTGAGAGGTACCTGCAAGGTTACAGTTCGCGGCCCGAGAAGCACTCTCCGGCCAACATGCCCAACTGCAGCAACAGCTCCCAAACCGAAGGAGCCAGGACCCAAAGACCTAGCTGACCTGAAGTGCCCCCAGGGGGGCCCCAAGCAGCCCCTCTCCATTTGGGTCTGGGGGCTTTCGTTGGGCCGGGAACCTGGGAGAATCCTGCAAGGTTGCAGTTCGCGGCCCGAGAAGCACTCTCCGGCCAACATGCCCAACTGCAGCAACAGCTCCCAAACCGAAGGAGCCAGGACCCAAAGACCTAGCTGGCCTGAAGGGCCCCCAGGGGGCCCCCAAGCAGCCCCTCTCAATTTGGGTCTGGGGGCTTTCGTTGGGCCGGGAACCTGGGAGAATCCTGCAAGGTTGCAGTTCGCGGCCCGAGAAGCACTCTCCGGCCAACATGCCCAACTGCAGCAACAGCTCCCAAACCGAAGGAGCCAGGACCCAAAGACCTAGCTGGCCTGAAGGGCCCCCAGGGGGCCCCCAAGCAGCTCCTCTCAATTTGGGTCTGGGGGCTTTCGTTGGGCATGGAACTTGGGAGATTCCTGCAAGGTTGTAGTTCGCGGCCCGAGAAGCACTCTCCGGCCAACATGCCCAACTGCAGCAACAGCTCCCAAACCGAAGGAGCCAGGACCCAAAGACCTAGCTGGCCTGAAGGGCCCCCATGGGGCCCCCAAGGAGCTCCTCTCCATTTGGGTCTGGGGGCTTTCGTTGGGCATGTATACCTGAGAGGTACCTGCAAGTTTACAGTTCGCGGCCCGTGAAGCACTCTCCGGCCAACATGCCCAACTGCAGCAACAGCTCCCAAACCGAAGGAGCCAGGACCCAAAGACCTAGCTGGCCTGAAGTGCCCCCAGGGGGCCCCCAAGCAGCCCCTCTCCATTTGGGTCTGGGGGTTTTGGTTGGGCCGGGAACCTGGGAGGTACCTGCAAGGTTGCAGTTTGCGGCCCGAGAAGCACTCTCCGGCCAACATGCCCAACTGCAGCAACAGCTCCCAAACCGAAGGAGCCAGGACCCAAAGACCTAGCTGGCCTGAAGGGCCCCCAGGGGGGCCCCAAGCAGCCCCTCTCAATTTGGGTCTGGGGGCTTTCGTTGGGCCGGGAACCTGGGAGAATCCTGCAAGGTTGCAGTTCGCGGCCCGAGAAGCACTCTCCGGCCAACATGCCCAACTGCAGCAACAGCTCCCAAACCGAAGGAGCCAGGACCCAAAGACCTAGCTGGCCTGAAGTGCCCCCAGTGGGCCCCCAAGCAGCCCCTCTCCATTTGGGTCTGGGGGCTTTCGTTGGGCATGGATACCTGAGAGGTACCTGCAAGGTTGCAGTTCGCGGCCCGAGAAGCACTCTCCGGCCAACATGCCCAACTGCAGCAACAGATCCCAAACCGAAGGAGCCAGGACCCAAAGACCTAGCTGGCCTGAAGGGCCCCCAGAAGGACACCAAGCAGCCCCTCTCAATTTGGGTCTGGGGGCTTTCGTTGGGCATGGATACCTGAGAGGTACCTGCAAGGTTACAGTTCGCGGCCCGAGAAGCACTCTCCGGCCAACATGCCCAACTGCAGCAACAGCTCCCAAACCGAAGGAGCCAGGACCCAAAGACCTAGCTGACCTGAAGTGCCCCCAGGGGGGGCCCCAAGCAGCCCCTCTCAATTTGGGTCTGGGGGCTTTCGTTGGGCCGGGAACCTGGGAGAATCCTGCAAGGTTGCAGTTCGCGGCCCGAGAAGCACTCTCCGGCCAACATGCCCAACTGCAGCAACAGCTCCCAAACCGAAGGAGCCAGGACCCAAAGACCTAGCTGGCCTGAAGGGCCCCCAGGGGGCCCCCAAGCAGCCCCTCTCCATTTGGGTCTGGGGGCTTTCGTTGGGCCGGGAACCTGGGAGAATCCTGCAAGGTTGCAGTTCGCGGCCCGAGAAGCACTCTCCGGCCAACATGCCCAACTGCAGCAACAGCTCCCAAACCGAAGGAGCCAGGACCCAAAGACCTAGCTGGCCTGAAGGGCCCCCAGGGGGCCCCCAAGCAGCTCCTCTCAATTTGGGTCTGGGGGCTTTCGTTGGGCATGGAACTTGGGAGATTCCTGCAAGGTTGTAGTTCGCGGCCCGAGAAGCACTCTCCGGCCAACATGCCCAACTGCAGCAACAGCTCCCAAAGCGAAGGAGCCAGGACCCAAAGACCTAGCTGGCCTGAAGGGCCCCCATGGGGCCCCCAAGGAGCTCCTCTCCATTTGGGTCTGGGGGCTTTCGTTGGGCATGTATACCTGAGAGGTACCTGCAAGTTTACAGTTCGCGGCCCGTGAAGCACTCTCCGGCCAACATGCCCAACTGCAGCAACAGCTCCCAAACCGAAGGAGCCAGGACCCAAAGACCTAGCTGGCCTGAAGTGCCCCCAGGGGGTCCCCAAGCAGCCCCTCTCCATTTGGGTCTGGGGGCTTTCGTTGGGCGGGGAACCTGGGAGATTCCTGCAAGGTTGCAGTTCGCGGCCCGAGAAGCACTCTCCGGCCAACATGCCCAACTGCAGCAACAGCTCCCAAAGCGAAGGAGCCAGGACCCAAAGACCTAGCTGGCCTGAAGGGCCCCCAGGGGGCCCCCAAGCAGCCCCTCTCAATTTGGGTCTGGGGGCTTTCGTTGGGCCGGGAACCTGGGAGAATCCTGCAAGGTTGCAGTTCGCGGCCCGAGAAGCACTCTCCGGCCAACATGCCCAACTGCAGCAACAGCTCCCAAACCGAAGGAGCCAGGACCCAAAGACCTAGCTGGCCTGAAGGGCCCCCAGGGGGCCCCCAAGCAGCTCCTCTCCATTTGGGTCTGGGGGCTTTCGTTGGGCATGGAACTTGGGAGATTCCTGCAAGGTTGTAGTTCGCGGCCCGAGAAGCACTCTCCGGCCAACATGCCCAACTGCAGCAACAGATCCCAAACCGAAGGAGCCAGGACCCAAAGACCTAGCTGGCCTGAAGGGCCCCCATGGGGCCCCCAAGGATCTCCTCTCCATTTGGGTCTGGGGGCTTTCGTTGGGCATGTATACCTGAGAGGTACCTGCAAGTTTACAGTTCGCGGCCCGTGAAGCACTCTCCGGCCAACATGCCCAACTGCAGCAACAGCTCCCAAACCGAAGGAGCCAGGACCCAAAGACCTAGCTGGCCTGAAGTGCCCCCAGGGGGCCCCCAAGCAGCCCCTCTCCATTTGGGTCTGGGGGTTTTGGTTGGGCCGGGAACCTGGGAGGTACCTGCAAGGTTGCAGTTTGCGGCCCGAGAAGCACTCTCCGGCCAACATGCCCAACTGCAGCAACAGCTCCCAAACCGAATGAGCCAGGACACAAAGACCTAGCTGGCCTGAAGGGCCCCCAGGGGGGCCCCAAGCAGCCCCTCTCAATTTGGGTCTGGGGGCTTTCGTTGGGCCGGGAACCTGGGAGGTACCTGCAAGGTTGCAGTTCGCGGCCCGAGAAGCACTCTCCGGCCAACATGCCCAACTGCAGCAACAGCTCCCAAACCGAAGGAGCCAGGACCCAAAGACCTAGCTGGCCTGAAGGGCCCCCAGGGGGGCCCCAAGCAGCCCCTCTCAATTTGGGTGTGGGGGCTTTCGTTGGGCATGTATACCTGAGAGGTACCTGCAAGGTTACAGTTCGCGGCCCGAAAAGCACTCTCCGGCCAACATGCCCAACTGCAGCAACAGCTCCCAAAGCGAAGGAGCCAGGACCCAAAGACCTAGCTGGCCTGAAGTGCCCCCAGGGGGCCCCCAAGCAGTCCCTCTCCATTTGGGTCTGGGGGCTTTCGTTGGGCATGGATACCTGAGAGGTACCTGCAAGGTTACAGTTCGCGGCCCGAGAAGCACTCTCCGGCCAACATGCCCAACTGCAGCAACAGCTCCCAAACCGAAGGAGCCAGGACCCAAAGACCTAGCTGGCCTGAAGGGCCCCCAGAAGGCCACCAAGCAGCCCCTCTCAATTTGGGTCTGGGGGCTTTCGTTGGGCATGGATACCTGAGAGGTACCTGCAAGGTTACAGTTCAAGGCCCGAGAAGCACTCTCCGGCCAACATGCCCAACTGCAGCAACAGCTCCCAAACCGAAGGAGCCAGGACCCAAAGACCTAGCTGACCTGAAGTGCCCCCAGGGGGGCCCCAAGCAGCCCCTCTCAATTTGGGTCTGGGGGCTTTCGTTGGGCCGGGAACCTGGGAGAATCCTGCAAGGTTGCAGTTCGCGGCCCGAGAAGCACTCTCCGGCCAACATGCCCAACTGCAGCAACAGCTCCCAAACCGAAGGAGCCACGACCCAAAGACCTAGCTGGCCTGAAGGGCCCCCAGGGGGCCCCCAAGCAGCCCCTCTCCATTTGGGTCTGGGGGCTTTCGTTGGGCCGGGAACCTGGGAGAATCCTGCAAGGTTGCAGTTCGCGGCCCGAGAAGCACTCTCCGGCCAACATGCCCAACTGCAGCAACAGCTCCCAAAGCGAAGGAGCCAGGACCCAAAGACCTAGCTGGCCTGAAGGGCCCCCAGGGGGCCCCCAAGCAGCTCCTCTCAATTTGGGTCTGGGGGCTTTCGTTGGGCATGGAACTTGGGAGATTCCTGCAAGGTTGTAGTTCGCGGCCCGAGAAGCACTCTCCGGCCAACATGCCCAACTGCAGCAACAGCTCCCAAAACGAAGGAGCCAGGACCCAAAGACCTAGCTGGCCTGAAGGGCCCCCATGGGGCCCCCAAGGAGCTCCTCTCCATTTGGGTCTGGGGGCTTTCGTTGGGCATGTATACCTGAGAGGTACCTGCAAGTTTACAGTTCGCGGCCCGTGAAGCACTCTCCGGCCAACATGCCCAACTGCAGCAACAGCTCCCAAACCGAAGGAGCCAGGACCCAAAGACCTAGCTGGCCTGAAGTGCCCCCAGGGGGGCCCCAAGCAGCCCCTCTCCATTTGGGTCTGGGGGCTTTCGTTGGGCGGGGAACCTGGGAGATTCCTGCAAGGTTGCAGTTCGCGGCCCGAGAAGCACTCTCCGGCCAACATGCCCAACTGCAGCAACAGCTCCCAAACCGAAGGAGCCAGGACCCAAAGACCTAGCTGGCCTGAAGGGCCCCCAGGGGGCCCCCAAGCAGCCCCTCTCCATTTGGGTCTGGGGGATTTCGTTGGGCATGTATACCTGAGAGGTACCTGCAAGTTACAGTTCGCGGCCCGAGAAGCACTCTCCGGCCAACATGCCCAACTGCAGCAACAGCTCCCAAACCGAAGGAGCCAGGACCCAAAGACCTAGCTGGCCTGAAGGGCCCCCAGGGGGCCCCCAAGCAGCCCCTCTCCATTTGGGTCTGGGGGTTTTGGTTGGGCCGGGAACCTGGGAGGTACCTGCAAGGTTGCAGTTTGCGGCCCGAGAAGCACTCTCCGGCCAACATGCCCAACTGCAGCAACAGCTCCCAAACCGAAGGAGCCAGGACCCAAAGACCTAGCTGGCCTGAAGGGCCCCCAGGGGGGCCCCAAGCAGCCCCTCTCAATTTGGGTCTGGGGGCTTTCGTTGGGCCGGGAACCTGGGAGAATCCTGCAAGGTTGCAGTTCGCGGCCCGAGAAGCACTCTCCGGCCAACATGCCCAACTGCAGCAACAGCTCCCAAAGCGAAGGAGCCAGGACCCAAAGACCTAGCTGGCCTGAAGGGCCCCCAGGGGGCCCCCAAGCAGCCCCTCTCAATTTGGGTCTGGGGGCTTTCGTTGGGCATGGAACCTGGGAGATTCCTGCAAGGTTGTAGTTCGCGGCCCGAGAAGCACTCTCCGGCCAACATGCCCAACTGCAGCAACAGCTCCCAAAGCGAAGGAGCCAGGACCCAAAGACCTAGCTGGCCTGAAGGGCCCCCAGGGGGCCCCCAAGGAGCTCCTCTCCATTTGGGTCTGGGGGCTTTCGTTGGGCATGTATACCTGAGAGGTACCAGCAAGGTTGCAGTTCGCGGCCCGAGAAGCACTCTCCGGCCAACATGCCCAACTGCAGCAACAGCTCCCAAAGCGAAGGAGCCAGGACCCAAAGACCTAGCTGGCCTGAAGGGCCCCCAGGGCGCCCCCAAGCAGCCCCTCTCCATTTGGGTCTGGGGGCTTTCGTTGGGCCGGGAACCTGGGAGATTCCTGCAAGGTTGCAGTTCGCGGCCGGAGAAGCACTCTCCGGCCAACATGCCCAACTGCAGCAACAGCTCCCAAACCGAAGGAGCCAGGACCCAAAGACCTAGCTGGCCTGAAGGGTCCCCAGGGGGCCCCCAAGCAGCCCCTCTCCATTTGGGTCTGGGGGCTTTCTTTAGGCTGAGAACCTGGGAGATACCAGCAAGGTTGCAGTTCGCGGCCCGAGAAGCACTCTCCGGCCAACATGCCCAATATCCAGCAACAGCTCCCAAAGCGAAGGAGCCAGGACCCAAAGACCTAGCTGGCCTGAAGGGCCCCCAGAAGGCCCCAAGCAGCCCCTCTCCATTTGGGTCTGGGGTCTTTCGTTGGGCATGTATACCTGAGAGGTACCTGCAAGTTACAGTTCGCGGCCCGAGAAGCACTCTCCGGCCAACATGCCCAACTGCAGCAACAGCTCCCAAACCGAAGGAGCCAGGACCCAAAGACCTAGCTGGCCTGAAGGGCCCCCAGGGGGCCCCCAAGCAGCCCCTCTCCATTTGGGTCTGGGGGATTTCGTTGGGCATGTATACCTGAGAGGTACCTGCAAGTTACAGTTCGCGGCCCGAGAAGCACTCTCCGGCCAACATGCCCAACTGCAGCAACAGCTCCCAAACCGAAGGAGCCAGGACCCAAAGACCTAGCTGGCCTGAAGGGCCCCCAGGGGGCCCCCAAGCAGCCCCTCTCAATTTGGGTCTGGGGGCTTTCGTTGGGCATGGAACATGGGAGATTCCTGCAAGTTTGCAGTTCGCGGCCCGAGAAGCACTCTCCGGCCAACATGCCCAACTGCAGCAACAGCTCCCAAACCGAAGGAGCCAGGACCCAAAGACCTAGCTGGCCTGAAGGGCCCCCAGGGGGTCCCCAAGCAGCCCCTCTCCATTTGGGTCTGGGGGCTTTCGTTGGGCCGGGAACCTGGGAGAATCCTGCAAGGTTGCAGTTCGCGGCCCGAGAAGCACTCTCCGGCCAACATGCCCAACTGCAGCAACAGCTCCCAAACCGAAGGAGCCAGGACCCAAAGACCTAGCTGGCCTGAAGGGCCCCCAGGGGGCCCCCAAGCAGCCCCTCTCAATTTGGGTCTGGGGGCTTTCGTTGGGCGGGGAACCTGGGAGATTCCTGCAAGATTGCAGTTCGCGGCCCGAGAAGCACTCTCCGGCCAACATGCCCAACTGCAGCAACAGCTCCCAAACCGAAGGAGCCAGGACCCAAAGACCTAGCTGGCCTGAAGGGCCCCCAGGGGGCCCCCAAGCAGCCCCTCTCCATTTGGGTCTGGGGGCTTTCGTTGGGCATGGAACTTGGGAGATTCATGCAAGGTTGCAGTTCGCGGCCCGAGAAGCACTCTCCGGCCAACATGCCCAAAAGCAGCAACAGCTCCCAAAGCGAAGGAGCCAGGACCCAAAGACCTAGCTGGCCTGAAGGGCCCCCAGTGGGCCCCCAAGCAGCCCCTCTCCATTTGGGTCTGGGGGCTTTCGTTGGGCCGGGAACCTGGCAGAATCCTCCAAGTTTGCAGTTTGCGGCCCGAGAAGCACTCTCCGGCCAACATGCCCAACTGCAGCAACAGCTCCCAAAGCGAAGGAGCCAGGACCCAAAGACCTAGCTGGCCTGAAGGGCCCCCAGGGGGTCCCCAAGCAGCCCCTCTCCATTTGGGTCTGGGGGCTTTCGTTGGGCCGGGAACCTGGGAGAATCCTGCAAGGTTGCAGTTCGCGGCCCAAGAAGCACTCTCCGGCCAACATGCCCAACTGCAGCAACAGCTCCCAAAGCGAAGGAGCCAGGACCCAAAGACCTAGCTGGCCTGAAGGGCCCCCAGTGGGCCCCCAAGCAGCCCCTCTCAATTTGGGTCTGGGGGCTTTCGTTGGGCATGGAACATGGGAGATTCCTGCAAGGTTGCAGTTCGCGGCCCGAGAAGCACTCTCCGGCCAACATGCCCAACTGCAGCAACAGCTCCCAAAGCGAAGGAGCCAGGACCCAAAGACCTAGCTGGCCTGAAGGGCCCCCATGGGGCCCCCAAGCAGCCCCTCTCCATTTGGGTGTGGGGGTTTTTGTTGGGCCGGGAACCTGGGACATTCCTGCAAGGTTACAGTTCGAGGCCCGAGAAGCACTCTCCGGCCAACATGCCCAACTGCAGCAACAGCTCCCAAAGCGAAGGAGCCAGGACCCAAAGACCTAGCTGGCCTGAAGGGCCCCCATGGGGCCCCCAAGCAGCCCCTCTCCATTTGGGTCTGGGGGTTTTCGTTGGGCCGGGAACCTGGGAGGTACCTGCAAGGTTGCAGTTCACGGCCCGAGAAGCACTCTCCGGCCAACATGCCCAACTGCAGCAACAGCTCCCAAACCGAAGGAGCCAGGACCCAAAGACCTAGCTGGCCTGAAGGGCCCCCAGGGGGCCCCCAAGCAGCCCCTCTCAATTTGGGTCTGGGGGCTTTCGTTGGGCATGTATACCTGAGAGGTACCTGCAAGGTTACAGTTCGCGGCCCGAGAAGCACTCTCCGGCCAACATGCCCAACTGCAGCAACAGCTCCCAAAGCGAAGGAGCCAGGACCCAAAGACCTAGCTGGCCTGAAGGGCCCCCAGGGGGCCCCCAAGCAGCCCCTCTCCATTTGGGTCTGGGGGCTTTCGTTGGGTCGGGAACCTGGGAGATTCATGCAAGGTTGCAGTTCGCGGCCCGAGAAGCACTCTCCGGCCAACATGCCCAACTGCAGCAACAGCTCCCAAACCGAAGGAGCCAGGACCCAAAGACCTAGCTGGCCTGAAGGGCCCCCAGGGGGCCCCCAAGCAGCCCCTCTCCATTTGGGTCTGGGGGTTTTCGTTGGGCCGGGAACCTGGGAGGTACCTGCAAGGTTGCAGTTCGCGGCCCGAAAAGCACTCTCCGGCCAACATGCCCAACTGCAGCAACAGCTCCCAAACCGAAGGAGCCAGGACCCAAAGACCTAGCTGGCCTGAAGGGCCCCCAGGGGGCCCCCAAGCAGCCCCTCTCAATTTGGGTCTGGGGGCTTTCGTTGGGCATGTATACCTGAGAGGTACCTGCAAGGTTACAGTTCGCGGCCCGAGAAGCACTCTCCGGCCAACATGCCCAACTGCAGCAACAGCTCCCAAAGCGAAGGAGCCAGGACCCAAAGACCTAGCTGGCCTGAAGGGCCCCCAGGGGGCCCCCAAGCAGCCCCTCTCCATTTGGGTCTGGGGGCTTTCGTTGGGTCGGGAACCTGGGAGAATCCTGCAAGGTTGCAGTTTGCGGCCCGAGAAGCACTCTCCGGCCAACATGCACAACTGCAGCAACAGCTCCCAAACCGAAGGAGCCAGGACCCAAAGACCTAGCTGGCCTGAAGGGCCCCCAGGGGGCCCCCAAGCAGCCCCTCTCAATTTGGGTCTGGGGGCTTTCGTTGGGCATGGAACATGGGAGATTCCTGCAAGGTTGCAGTTTGCGGCCCGAGAAGCACTCTCCGGCCAACATGCCCAACTGCAGCAACAGCTCCCAAACCGAAGGAGCCAGGACCCAAAGACCTAGCTGGCCTGAAGGGCCCCCATGGGGCCCCCAAGCAGCCCCTCTCCATTTGGGTCTGGGGGCTTTTGTTGGGCCGGAAACCTGGGAGATTCCTGCAAGGTTACAGTTCGAGGCCCGAGAAGCACTCTCCGGCCAACATGCCCAACTGCAGCAACAGCTCCCAAAGCGAAGGAGCCAGGACCCAAAGACCTAGCTGGCCTGAAGGGCCCCCAGAAGGCCCCCAAGCAGCCCCTCTCCATTTGGGTCTGGGGGCTTTCTTTAGGCTGAGAACCTGGGAGATACCAGCAAGGTTGCAGTTCGCGGCCCGAGAAGCACTCTCCGGCCAACATGCCCAACTGCAGCAACAGCTCCCAAACCGAAGGAGCCAGGACCCAAAGACCTAGCTGGCCTGAAGGGCCCCCAGGGGGCCCCCAAGCAGCCCCTCTCAATTTGGGTCTGGGGGCTTTCGTTGGGCATGGATACCTGAGAGGTACCTGCAAGGTTACAGTTCGCGGCCCGAGAAGCACTCTCCGGCCAACATGCCCAACTGCAGCAACAGCTCCCAAAGCGAAGGAGCCAGGACCCAAAGACCTAGCTGGCCTGAAGGGCCCCCAGGGGGCCCCCAAGCAGCCCCTCTCCATTTGGGTCTGGGGGCTTTCGTTGGGTCGGGAACCTGGGAGAATCCTGCAAGGTTGCAGTTTGCGGCCCGAGAAGCACTCTCCGGCCAACATGCCCAACTGCAGCAACAGCTCCCAAACCGAAGGAGCCAGGACCCAAAGACCTAGCTGGCCTGAAGGGCCCCCAGGGGGCCCCCAAGCAGCCCCTCTCAATTTGGGTCTGGGGGCTTTCGTTGGGCATGGAACATGGGAGATTCCTGCAAGGTTGCAGTTTGCGGCCCGAGAAGCACTCTCCGGCCAACATGCCCAACTGCAGCAACAGCTCCCAAACCGAAGGAGCCAGGACCCAAAGACCTAGCTGGCCTGAAGGGCCCCCAGGGGGCCCCCAAGCAGCCCCTCTCCATTTGGGTCTGGGGGCTTTTGTTGGGCCGGGAACCTGGGAGATTCCTGCAAGGTTACAGTTCGAGGCCCGAGAAGCACTCTCCGGCCAACATGCCCAACTGCAGCAACAGCTCCCAAAGCGAAGGAGCCAGGACCCAAAGACCTAGCTGGCCTGAAGGGCCCCCAGGGGGCCCCCAAGCAGCCCCTCTCCATTTGGGTCTGGGGGCTTTCTTTAGGCTGAGAACCTGGGAGATACCAGCAAGGTTGCAGTTCGCGGCCCGAGAAGCACTCTCCGGCCAACATGCCCAATATCCAGCAACAGCTCCCAAAGCGAAGGAGCCAGGACCCAAAGACCTAGCTGGCCTGAAGTGCCCCCAGAAGGCCTCCAAGCAGCCCCTCTCCATTTGGGTCTGGGGACTTTCGTTGGGCATGTATACCTGAGAGGTACCTGCAAGTTACAGTTCGCGGCCCGAGAAGCACTCTCCGGCCAACATGCCCAACTGCAGCAACAGCTCCCAAACCGAAGGAGCCAGGACCCAAAGACCTAGCTGGCCTGAAGGGCCCCCAGGGCGGCCCCAAGCAGCCCCTCTCAATTTGGGTCTGGGGGCTTTCGTTGGGCCGGGAACCTGGGAGAATCCTGCAAGGTTGCAGTTCGCGGCCCGAGAAGCACTCTCCGGCCAACATGCCCAACTGCAGCAACAGCTCCCAAACCGAAGGAGCCAGGACCCAAAGACCTAGCTGGCCTGAAGTGCCCCCAGGGGGGCCCCAAGCAGCCCCTCTCAATTTGGGTCTGGGGGCTTTCGTTGGGCCGGGAACCTGGGAGAATCCTGCAAGGTTGCAGTTCGCGGCCCGAGAAGCACTCTCCGGCCAACATGCCCAACTGCAGCAACAGCTCCCAAACCGAAGGAGCCAGGACCCAAAGACCTAGCTGGCCTGAAGGGCCCCCAGGGGGCCCCCAAGCAGCCCCTCTCCATTTGGGTCTGGGGGCTTTCGTTGGGCCGGGAACCTGGGAGAATCCTGCAAGGTTGCAGTTCGCGGCCCGAGAAGCACTCTCCGGCCAACATGCCCAACTGCAGCAACAGCTCCCAAAGCGAAGGAGCCAGGACCCAAAGACCTAGCTGGCCTGAAGGGCCCCCAGGGGGCCCCCAAGCAGCTCCTCTCAATTTGGGTCTGGGGGCTTTCGTTGGGCATGGAACTTGGGAGATTCCTGCAAGGTTGCAGTTCGCGGCCCGAGAAGCACTCTCCGGCCAACATGCCCAACTGCAGCAACAGCTCCCAAAGCGAAGGAGCCAGGACCCAAAGACCTAGCTGGCCTGAAGGGCCCCCAGGGGGGCCCCAAGGAGGTCCTCTCCATTTGGGTCTGGGGGCTTTCGTTGGGCCGGGAACCTGGGAGAATCCTGCAAGGTTGCAGTTCGCGGCCGGAGAAGCATTCTCCGGCCAACATGCCCAACTGCAGCAACAGCTCCCAAACCGAAGGAGCCAGGACCCAAAGACCTAGCTGGCCTGAAGGGCCCCCATGGGGCCCCCAAGGAGCTCCTCTCCATTTGGGTCTGGGGGCTTTCGTTGGGCGGGGAACCTGGGAGAATCCTGCAAGGTTGCAGTTCGCGGCCCGAGAAGCACTCTCCGGCCAACATGCACAACTGCAGCAACAGCTCCCAAAGCGAAGGAGCCAGGACCCAAAGACCTAGCTGGCCTGAAGGGCCCCCAGGGGGCCCCCAAGCAGCCCCTCTCCATTTGGGTCTGGGGGCTTTCTTTAGGCTGAGAACCTGGGAGATACCAGCAAGGTTGCAGTTCGCGGCCCGAGAAGCACTCTCCGGCCAACATGCCCAATATCCAGCAACAGCTCCCAAAGCGAAGGAGCCAGGACCCAAAGACCTAGCTGGCCTGAAGTGCCCCCAGAAGGCCTCCAAGCAGCCCCTCTCCATTTGGGTCTGGGGACTTTCGTTGGGCATGTATACCTGAGAGGTACCTGCAAGTTACAGTTCGCGGCCCGAGAAGCACTCTCCGGCCAACATGCCCAACTGCAGCAACAGCTCCCAAACCGAAGGAGCCAGGACCCAAAGACCTAGCTGGCCTGAAGGGCCCCCAGGGCGGCCCCAAGCAGCCCCTCTCAATTTGGGTCTGGGGGCTTTCGTTGGGCCGGGAACCTGGGAGAATCCTGCAAGGTTGCAGTTCGCGGCCCGAGAAGCACTCTCCGGCCAACATGCCCAACTGCAGCAACAGCTCCCAAACCGAAGGAGCCAGGACCCAAAGACCTAGCTGGCCTGAAGTGCCCCCAGGGGGGCCCCAAGCAGCCCCTCTCAATTTGGGTCTGGGGGCTTTCGTTGGGCCGGGAACCTGGGAGAATCCTGCAAGGTTGCAGTTCGCGGCCCGAGAAGCACTCTCCGGCCAACATGCCCAACTGCAGCAACAGCTCCCAAACCGAAGGAGCCAGGACCCAAAGACCTAGCTGGCCTGAAGGGCCCCCAGGGGGCCCCCAAGCAGCCCCTCTCCATTTGGGTCTGGGGGCTTTCGTTGGGCCGGGAACCTGGGAGAATCCTGCAAGGTTGCAGTTCGCGGCCCGAGAAGCACTCTCCGGCCAACATGCCCAACTGCAGCAACAGCTCCCAAAGCGAAGGAGCCAGGACCCAAAGACCTAGCTGGCCTGAAGGGCCCCCAGGGGGCCCCCAAGCAGCTCCTCTCAATTTGGGTCTGGGGGCTTTCGTTGGGCATGGAACCTGGGAGATTCCTGCAAGGTTGCAGTTCGCGGCCCGAGAAGCACTCTCCGGCCAACATGCCCAACTGCAGCAACAGCTCCCAAAGCGAAGGAGCCAGGACCCAAAGACCTAGCTGGCCTGAAGGGCCCCCAGGGGGCCCCCAAGCAGCTCCTCTCAATTTGGGTCTGGGGGCTTTCGTTGGGCATGGAACTTGGGAGATTCCTGCAAGGTTGCAGTTCGCGGCCCGAGAAGCACTCTCCGGCCAACATGCCCAACTGCAGCAACAGCTCCCAAAGCGAAGGAGCCAGGACCCAAAGACCTAGCTGGCCTGAAGGGCCCCCAGGGGGGCCCCAAGGAGGTCCTCTTTATTTGGGTCTGGGGGCTTTCGTTGGGCCGGGAACCTGGGAGAATCCTGCAAGGTTGCAGTTCGCGGCCGGAGAAGCATTCTCCGGCCAACATGCCCAACTGCAGCAACAGCTCCCAAACCGAAGGAGCCAGGACCCAAAGACCTAGCTGGCCTGAAGGGCCCCCATGGGGCCCCCAAGAAGCTCCTCTCCATTTGGGTCTGGGGGCTTTCGTTGGGCGGGGAACCTGGGAGAATCCTGCAAGGTTGCAGTTCGCGGCCCGAGAAGCACTCTCCGGCCAACATGCACAACTGCAGCAACAGCTCCCAAAGCGAAGGAGCCAGGACCCAAAGACCTAGCTGGCCTGAAGGGCCCCCAGGGGGCCCCCAAGCAGCCCCTCTCCATTTGGGTCTGGGGGCTTTCTTTAGGCTGAGAACCTGGGAGATACCAGCAAGGTTGCAGTTCGCGGCCCGAGAAGCACTCTCCGGCCAACATGCCCAATATCCAGCAACAGCTCCCAAAGCGAAGGAGCCAGGACCCAAAGACCTAGCTGGCCTGAAGTGCCCCCAGAAGGCCTCCAAGCAGCCCCTCTCCATTTGGGTCTGGGGACTTTCGTTGGGCATGTATACCTGAGAGGTACCTGCAAGTTACAGTTCGCGGCCCGAGAAGCACTCTCCGGCCAACATGCCCAACTGCAGCAACAGCTCCCAAACCGAAGGAGCCAGGACCCAAAGACCTAGCTGGCCTGAAGGGCCCCCAGGGCGGCCCCAAGCAGCCCCTCTCAATTTGGGTCTGGGGGCTTTCGTTGGGCCGGGAACCTGGGAGAATCCTGCAAGGTTGCAGTTCGCGGCCCGAGAAGCACTCTCCGGCCAACATGCCCAACTGCAGCAACAGCTCCCAAACCGAAGGAGCCAGGACCCAAAGACCTAGCTGGCCTGAAGTGCCCCCAGGGGGGCCCCAAGCAGCCCCTCTCAATTTGGGTCTGGGGGCTTTCGTTGGGCCGGGAACCTGGGAGAATCCTGCAAGGTTGCAGTTCGCGGCCCGAGAAGCACTCTCCGGCCAACATGCCCAACTGCAGCAACAGCTCCCAAAGCGAAGGAGCCAGGACCCAAAGACCTAGCTGGCCTGAAGGGCCCCCAGGGGGACCCCAAGCAGCCCCTCTCCATTTGGGTCTGGGGGCTTTCGTTGGGCCGGGAACCTGGGAGAATCCTGCAAGGTTGCAGTTCGCGGCCCGAGAAGCACTCTCCGGCCAACATGCCCAACTGCAGCAACAGCTCCCAAAGCGAAGGAGCCAGGACCCAAAGACCTAGCTGGCCTGAAGGGCCCCCAGGGGGCCCCCAAGCAGCTCCTCTCAATTTGGGTCTGGGGGCTTTCGTTGGGCATGGAACTTGGGAGATTCCTGCAAGGTTGCAGTTCGCGGCCCGAGAAGCACTCTCCGGCCAACATGCCCAACTGCAGCAACAGCTCCCAAACCGAAGGAGCCAGGACCCAAAGACCTAGCTGGCCTGAAGGGCCCCCAGGGGGGCCCCAAGGAGGTCCTCTTTATTTGGGTCTGGGGGCTTTCGTTGGGCCGGGAACCTGTGAGAATCCTGCAAGGTTGCAGTTCGCGGCCGGAGAAGCATTCTCCGGCCAACATGCCCAACTGCAGCAACAGCTCCCAAACCGAAGGAGCCAGGACCCAAAGACCTAGCTGGCCTGAAGGGCCCCCATGGGGCCCCCAAGGAGCTCCTCTCCATTTGGGTCTGGGGGCTTTCGTTGGGCGGGGAACCTGGGAGAATCCTGCAAGGTTGCAGTTCGCGGCCCGAGAAGCACTCTCCGGCCAACATGCCCAACTGCAGCAACAGCTCCCAAACCGAAGGAGCCAGGACCCAAAGACCTAGCTGGCCTGAAGGGCCCCCAGGGGGCCCCCAAGCAGCCCCTCTCCATTTGGGTCTGGGGGCTTTCGTTGGGCATGGAACATGGGAGATTCCTGCAAGGTTGCAGTTCGCGGCCCGAGAAGCACTCTCCGGCCAACATGCCCAACTGCAGCAACAGCTCCCAAACCGAAGGAGCCAGGACCCAAAGACCTAGCTGGCCTGAAGGGCCCCCATGGGGCCCCCAAGCAGCCCCTCTCCATTTGGGTCTGGGGGCTTTTGTTGGGCCGGGAACCTGGGAGATTCCTGCCAGGTTACAGTTCGCGGCCCGAGAAGCACTCTCCGCCCAACATGCCCAACTGCAGCAACAGCTCCCAAACCGAAGGAGCCAGGACCCAAAGACCTAGCTGGCCTGAAGGGCCCCCAGGGGGCCCCCAAGCAGCCCCTCTCCATTTGGGTCTGTCGGTTTTCGTTGGGCCGGGAACCAGGGAGGTACCTGCAAGGTTGCAGTTCGCGGCCCGAGAAGCACTCTCCGGCCAACATGCCCAATATCCAGCAACAGCTCCCAAAGCGAAGGAGCCAGGACCCAAAGACCTAGCTGGCCTGAAGGGCCCCCATGGGGCCCCCAAGCAGCCCCTCTCCATTTGGGTCTGGGGACTTTCGTTGGGCATGTATACCTGAGAGGTACCTGCAAGTTACAGTTCGCGGCCCGAGAAGCACTCTCCGGCCAACATGCCCAACTGCAGCAACAGCTCCCAAACCGAAGGAGCCAGGACCCAAAGACCTAGCTGGCCTGAAGGGCCCCCAGGGCGGCCCCAAGCAGCCCCTCTCAATTTGGGTCTGGGGGCTTTCGTTGGGCCGGGAACCTGGGAGAATCCTGCAAGGTTGCAGTTCGCGGCCCGAGAAGCACTCTCCGGCCAACATGCCCAACTGCAGCAACAGCTCCCAAACCGAAGGAGCCAGGACCCAAAGACCTAGCTGGCCTGAAGTGCCCCCAGGGGGGCCCCAAGCAGCCCCTCTCAATTTGGGTCTGGGGGCTTTCGTTGGGCCGGGAACCTGGGAGAATCCTGCAAGGTTGCAGTTCGCGGCCCGAGAAGCACTCTCCGGCCAACATGCCCAACTGCAGCAACAGCTCCCAAACCGAAGGAGCCAGGACCCAAAGACCTAGCTGGCCTGAAGGGCCCCCAGGGGGCCCCCAAGCAGCCCCTCTCCATTTGGGTCTGGGGGCTTTCGTTGGGCCGGGAACCTGGGAGAATCCTGCAAGGTTGCAGTTCGCGGCCCGAGAAGCACTCTCCGGCCAACATGCCCAACTGCAGCAACAGCTCCCAAAGCGAAGGAGCCAGGACCCAAAGACCTAGCTGGCCTGAAGGGCCCCCAGGGGGCCCCCAAGCAGCTCCTCTCAATTTGGGTCTGGGGGCTTTCGTTGGGCATGGAACTTGGGAGATTCCTGCAAGGTTGCAGTTCGCGGCCCGAGAAGCACTCTCCGGCCAACATGCCCAACTGCAGCAACAGCTCCCAAAGCGAAGGAGCCAGGACCCAAAGACCTAGCTGGCCTGAAGGGCCCCCAGGGGGGCCCCAAGGAGGTCCTCTTTATTTGGGTCTGGGGGCTTTCGTTGGGCCGGGAACCTGGGAGAATCCTGCAAGGTTGCAGTTCGCGGCCGGAGAAGCACTCTCCGGCCAACATGCACAACTGCAGCAACAGCTCCCAAAGCGAAGGAGCCAGGACCCAAAGACCTAGCTGGCCTGAAGGGCCCCCAGGGGGCCCCCAAGCAGCCCCTCTCCATTTGGGTCTGGGGGCTTTCTTTAGGCTGAGAACCTGGGAGATACCAGCAAGGTTGCAGTTCGCGGCCCGAGAAGCACTCTCCGGCCAACATGCCCAATATCCAGCAACAGCTCCCAAAGCGAAGGAGCCAGGACCCAAAGACCTAGCTGGCCTGAAGTGCCCCCAGAAGGCCTCCAAGCAGCCCCTCTCCATTTGGGTCTGGGGACTTTCGTTGGGCATGTATACCTGAGAGGTACCTGCAAGTTACAGTTCGCGGCCCGAGAAGCACTCTCCGGCCAACATGCCCAACTGCAGCAACAGCTCCCAAACCGAAGGAGCCAGGACCCAAAGACCTAGCTGGCCTGAAGGGCCCCCAGGGCGGCCCCAAGCAGCCCCTCTCAATTTGGGTCTGGGGGCTTTCGTTGGGCCGGGAACCTGGGAGAATCCTGCAAGGTTGCAGTTCGCGGCCCGAGAAGCACTCTCCGGCCAACATGCCCAACTGCAGCAACAGCTCCCAAACCGAAGGAGCCAGGACCCAAAGACCTAGCTGGCCTGAAGTGCCCCCAGGGGGGCCCCAAGCAGCCCCTCTCAATTTGGGTCTGGGGGCTTTCGTTGGGCCGGGAACCTGGGAGAATCCTGCAAGGTTGCAGTTCGCGGCCCGAGAAGCACTCTCCGGCCAACATGCCCAACTGCAGCAACAGCTCCCAAACCGAAGGAGCCAGGACCCAAAGACCTAGCTGGCCTGAAGGGCCCCCAGGGGGCCCCCAAGCAGCCCCTCTCCATTTGGGTCTGGGGGCTTTCGTTGGGCCGGGAACCTGGGAGAATCCTGCAAGGTTGCAGTTCGCGGCCCGAGAAGCACTCTCCGGCCAACATGCCCAACTGCAGCAACAGCTCCCAAAGCGAAGGAGCCAGGACCCAAAGACCTAGCTGGCCTGAAGGGCCCCCAGGGGGCCCCCAAGCAGCTCCTCTCAATTTGGGTCTGGGGGCTTTCGTTGGGCATGGAACTTGGGAGATTCCTGCAAGGTTGCAGTTCGCGGCCCGAGAAGCACTCTCCGGCCAACATGCCCAACTGCAGCAACAGCTCCCAAAGCGAAGGAGCCAGGACCCAAAGACCTAGCTGGCCTGAAGGGCCCCCAGGGGGCCCCCAAGCAGCTCCTCTCAATTTGGGTCTGGGGGCTTTCGTTGGGCATGGAACTTGGGAGATTCCTGCAAGGTTGCAGTTCGCGGCCCGAGAAGCACTCTCCGGCCAACATGCCCAACTGCAGCAACAGCTCCCAAAGCGAAGGAGCCAGGACCCAAAGACCTAGCTGGCCTGAAGGGCCCCCAGGGGGGCCCCAAGGAGGTCCTCTTTATTTGGGTCTGGGGGCTTTCGTTGGGCCGGGAACCTGGGAGAATCCTGCAAGGTTGCAGTTCGCGGCCGGAGAAGCATTCTCCGGCCAACATGCCCAACTGCAGCAACAGCTCCCAAACCGAAGGAGCCAGGACCCAAAGACCTAGCTGGCCTGAAGGGCCCCCATGGGGCCCCCAAGAAGCTCCTCTCCATTTGGGTCTGGGGGCTTTCGTTGGGCGGGGAACCTGGGAGAATCCTGCAAGGTTGCAGTTCGCGGCCCGAGAAGCACTCTCCGGCCAACATGCCCAACTGCAGCAACAGCTCCCAAAGCGAAGGAGCCAGGACCCAAAGACCTAGCTGGCCTGAAGGGCCCCCAGGGGGCCCCCAAGCAGCCCCTCTCCATTTGGGTCTGGGGGCTTTCTTTAGGCTGAGAACCTGGGAGATACCAGCAAGGTTGCAGTTCGCGGCCCGAGAAGCACTCTCCGGCCAACATGCCCAATATCCAGCAACAGCTCCCAAAGCGAAGGAGCCAGGACCCAAAGACCTAGCTGGCCTGAAGTGCCCCCAGAAGGCCTCCAAGCAGCCCCTCTCCATTTGGGTCTGGGGACTTTCGTTGGGCATGTATACCTGAGAGGTACCTGCAAGTTACAGTTCGCGGCCCGAGAAGCACTCTCCGGCCAACATGCCCAACTGCAGCAACAGCTCCCAAACCGAAGGAGCCAGGACCCAAAGACCTAGCTGGCCTGAAGGGCCCCCAGGGCGGCCCCAAGCAGCCCCTCTCAATTTGGGTCTGGGGGCTTTCGTTGGGCCGGGAACCTGGGAGAATCCTGCAAGGTTGCAGTTCGCGGCCCGAGAAGCACTCTCCGGCCAACATGCCCAACTGCAGCAACAGCTCCCAAACCGAAGGAGCCAGGACCCAAAGACCTAGCTGGCCTGAAGTGCCCCCAGGGGGGCCCCAAGCAGCCCCTCTCAATTTGGGTCTGGGGGCTTTCGTTGGGCCGGGAACCTGGGAGAATCCTGCAAGGTTGCAGTTCGCGGCCCGAGAAGCACTCTCCGGCCAACATGCCCAACTGCAGCAACAGCTCCCAAAGCGAAGGAGCCAGGACCCAAAGACCTAGCTGGCCTGAAGGGCCCCCAGGGGGACCCCAAGCAGCCCCTCTCCATTTGGGTCTGGGGGCTTTCGTTGGGCCGGGAACCTGGGAGAATCCTGCAAGGTTGCAGTTCGCGGCCCGAGAAGCACTCTCCGGCCAACATGCCCAACTGCAGCAACAGCTCCCAAAGCGAAGGAGCCAGGACCCAAAGACCTAGCTGGCCTGAAGGGCCCCCAGGGGGCCCCCAAGCAGCTCCTCTCAATTTGGGTCTGGGGGCTTTCGTTGGGCATGGAACTTGGGAGATTCCTGCAAGGTTGCAGTTCGCGGCCCGAGAAGCACTCTCCGGCCAACATGCCCAACTGCAGCAACAGCTCCCAAACCGAAGGAGCCAGGACCCAAAGACCTAGCTGGCCTGAAGGGCCCCCAGGGGGGCCCCAAGGAGGTCCTCTTTATTTGGGTCTGGGGGCTTTCGTTGGGCCGGGAACCTGTGAGAATCCTGCAAGGTTGCAGTTCGCGGCCGGAGAAGCATTCTCCGGCCAACATGCCCAACTGCAGCAACAGCTCCCAAACCGAAGGAGCCAGGACCCAAAGACCTAGCTGGCCTGAAGGGCCCCCATGGGGCCCCCAAGGAGCTCCTCTCCATTTGGGTCTGGGGGCTTTCGTTGGGCGGGGAACCTGGGAGAATCCTGCAAGGTTGCAGTTCGCGGCCCGAGAAGCACTCTCCGGCCAACATGCCCAACTGCAGCAACAGCTCCCAAACCGAAGGAGCCAGGACCCAAAGACCTAGCTGGCCTGAAGGGCCCCCAGGGGGCCCCCAAGCAGCCCCTCTCCATTTGGGTCTGGGGGCTTTCGTTGGGCATGGAACATGGGAGATTCCTGCAAGGTTGCAGTTCGCGGCCCGAGAAGCACTCTCCGGCCAACATGCCCAACTGCAGCAACAGCTCCCAAACCGAAGGAGCCAGGACCCAAAGACCTAGCTGGCCTGAAGGGCCCCCATGGGGCCCCCAAGCAGCCCCTCTCCATTTGGGTCTGGGGGCTTTTGTTGGGCCGGGAACCTGGGAGATTCCTGCAAGGTTACAGTTCGCGGCCCGAGAAGCACTCTCCGCCCAACATGCCCAACTGCAGCAACAGCTCCCAAACCGAAGGAGCCAGGACCCAAAGACCTAGCTGGCCTGAAGGGCCCCCAGGGGGCCCCCAAGCAGCCCCTCTCCATTTGGGTCTGTCGGTTTTCGTTGGGCCGGGAACCAGGGAGGTACCTGCAAGGTTGCAGTTCGCGGCCCGAGAAGCACTCTCCGGCCAACATGCCCAATATCCAGCAACAGCTCCCAAAGCGAAGGAGCCAGGACCCAAAGACCTAGCTGGCCTGAAGGGCCCCCATGGGGCCCCCAAGCAGCCCCTCTCCATTTGGGTCTGGGGACTTTCGTTGGGCATGTATACCTGAGAGGTACCTGCAAGTTACAGTTCGCGGCCCGAGAAGCACTCTCCGGCCAACATGCCCAACTGCAGCAACAGCTCCCAAACCGAAGGAGCCAGGACCCAAAGACCTAGCTGGCCTGAAGGGCCCCCAGGGCGGCCCCAAGCAGCCCCTCTCAATTTGGGTCTGGGGGCTTTCGTTGGGCCGGGAACCTGGGAGAATCCTGCAAGGTTGCAGTTCGCGGCCCGAGAAGCACTCTCCGGCCAACATGCCCAACTGCAGCAACAGCTCCCAAACCGAAGGAGCCAGGACCCAAAGACCTAGCTGGCCTGAAGTGCCCCCAGGGGGGCCCCAAGCAGCCCCTCTCAATTTGGGTCTGGGGGCTTTCGTTGGGCCGGGAACCTGGGAGAATCCTGCAAGGTTGCAGTTCGCGGCCCGAGAAGCACTCTCCGGCCAACATGCCCAACTGCAGCAACAGCTCCCAAACCGAAGGAGCCAGGACCCAAAGACCTAGCTGGCCTGAAGGGCCCCCAGGGGGCCCCCAAGCAGCCCCTCTCCATTTGGGTCTGGGGGCTTTCGTTGGGCCGGGAACCTGGGAGAATCCTGCAAGGTTGCAGTTCGCGGCCCGAGAAGCACTCTCCGGCCAACATGCCCAACTGCAGCAACAGCTCCCAAAGCGAAGGAGCCAGGACCCAAAGACCTAGCTGGCCTGAAGGGCCCCCAGGGGGCCCCCAAGCAGCTCCTCTCAATTTGGGTCTGGGGGCTTTCGTTGGGCATGGAACTTGGGAGATTCCTGCAAGGTTGCAGTTCGCGGCCCGAGAAGCACTCTCCGGCCAACATGCCCAACTGCAGCAACAGCTCCCAAAGCGAAGGAGCCAGGACCCAAAGACCTAGCTGGCCTGAAGGGCCCCCAGGGGGGCCCCAAGGAGGTCCTCTTTATTTGGGTCTGGGGGCTTTCGTTGGGCCGGGAACCTGGGAGAATCCTGCAAGGTTGCAGTTCGCGGCCGGAGAAGCATTCTCCGGCCAACATGCCCAACTGCAGCAACAGCTCCCAAACCGAAGGAGCCAGGACCCAAAGACCTAGCTGGCCTGAAGGGCCCCCATGGGGCCCCCAAGGAGCTCCTCTCCATTTGGGTCTGGGGGCTTTCGTTGGGCGGGGAACCTGGGAGAATCCTGCAAGGTTGCAGTTCGCGGCCCGAGAAGCACTCTCCGGCCAACATGCACAACTGCAGCAACAGCTCCCAAAGCGAAGGAGCCAGGACCCAAAGACCTAGCTGGCCTGAAGGGCCCCCAGGGGGCCCCCAAGCAGCCCCTCTCCATTTGGGTCTGGGGGCTTTCTTTAGGCTGAGAACCTGGGAGATACCAGCAAGGTTGCAGTTCGCGGCCCGAGAAGCACTCTCCGGCCAACATGCCCAATATCCAGCAACAGCTCCCAAAGCGAAGGAGCCAGGACCCAAAGACCTAGCTGGCCTGAAGTGCCCCCAGAAGGCCTCCAAGCAGCCCCTCTCCATTTGGGTCTGGGGACTTTCGTTGGGCATGTATACCTGAGAGGTACCTGCAAGTTACAGTTCGCGGCCCGAGAAGCACTCTCCGGCCAACATGCCCAACTGCAGCAACAGCTCCCAAACCGAAGGAGCCAGGACCCAAAGACCTAGCTGGCCTGAAGGGCCCCCAGGGCGGCCCCAAGCAGCCCCTCTCAATTTGGGTCTGGGGGCTTTCGTTGGGCCGGGAACCTGGGAGAATCCTGCAAGGTTGCAGTTCGCGGCCCGAGAAGCACTCTCCGGCCAACATGCCCAACTGCAGCAACAGCTCCCAAACCGAAGGAGCCAGGACCCAAAGACCTAGCTGGCCTGAAGTGCCCCCAGGGGGGCCCCAAGCAGCCCCTCTCAATTTGGGTCTGGGGGCTTTCGTTGGGCCGGGAACCTGGGAGAATCCTGCAAGGTTGCAGTTCGCGGCCCGAGAAGCACTCTCCGGCCAACATGCCCAACTGCAGCAACAGCTCCCAAACCGAAGGAGCCAGGACCCAAAGACCTAGCTGGCCTGAAGGGCCCCCAGGGGGCCCCCAAGCAGCCCCTCTCCATTTGGGTCTGGGGGCTTTCGTTGGGCCGGGAACCTGGGAGGTACCTGCAAGGTTGCAGTTCGCGGCCCGAGAAGCACTCTCCGGCCAACATGCCCAACTGCAGCAACAGCTCCCAAACCGAAGGAGCCAGGACCCAAAGACCTAGCTGGCCTGAAGGGCCCCCAGGGGGCCCCCAAGCAGCCCCTCTCCATTTGGGTCTGGGGGCTTTCTTTAGGCTGAGAACCTGGGAGATACCAGCAAGGTTGCAGTTCGCGGCCCGAGAAGCACTCTCCGGCCAACATGCCCAATATCCAGCAACAGCTCCCAAAGCGAAGGAGCCAGGACCCAAAGACCTAGCTGGCCTGAAGGGCCCCCAGAAGGCCTCCAAGCAGCCCCTCTCCATTTGGGTCTGGGGGCTTTCGTTGGGCATGTATACCTGAGAGGTACCTGCAAGTTACAGTTCGCGGCCCGAGAAGCACTCTCCGACCAACATGCCCAACTGCAGCAACAGCTCCCAAACCGAAGGAGCCAGGACCCAAAGACCTAGCTGGCCTGAAGGGCCCCCAGGGGGCCCCCAAGCAGCCCCTCTCCATTTGTGTCTGGGGGCTTTTGTTGGGCCGGGAACCTGGGAGAATCCTGCAAGGTTGCAGTTCGCGGCCCGAGAAGCACTCTCCGGCCAACATGCCCAACTGCAGCAACAGCTCCCAAACCGAAGGAGCCAGGACCCAAAGACCTAGCTGGCCTGAAGGGCCCCCAGGGGGCCCCCAAGCAGACCCTCTCCATTTGGGTCTGGGGGCTTTCGTTGGGCCGGGAACCTGGGAGAATCCTGCAAGGTTGCAGTTCGCGGCCCGAGAAGCACTCTCCGGCCAACATGCCCAACTGCAGCAACAGCTCCCAATCCGAAGGAGCCAGGACCCAAAGACCTAGCTGGCCTGAAGGGCCCCCAGGGGGGCCCCAAGCAGCCCCTCTCAATTTGGGTCTGGGGGCTTTCGTTGGGCCGGGAAGCTGGGAGAATCCTGCAAGGTTGCAGTTCGCGGCCCGAGAAGCACTCTCCGGCCAACATGCCCAACTGCAGCAACAGCTCCCAAACCGAAGGAGCCAGGACCCAAAGACCTAGCTGGCCTGAAGTGCCCCCAGGGTGTCCCCAAGCAGCCCCTCTCAATTTGGGTCTGGGGGCTTTCGTTGGGCCGGGAACCTGGGAGATTCCTGCAAGGTTGCAGTTCGCGGCCGGAGAAGCACTCTCCGGCCAACATGCCCAACTGCAGCAACAGCTCCCAAAGCGAAGGAGCCAGGACCCAAAGACCTAGCTGGCCTGAAGGGCCCCCAGGGGGCCCCCAAGCAGCCCCTCTCCATTTGGGTCTGGGGGCTTTCTTTAGGCTGAGAACCTGGGAGATACCAGCAAGGTTGCAGTTCGCGGCCCGAGAAGCACTCTCCGGCCAACATGCCCAACTGCAGCAACAGCTCCCAAACCGAAGGAGCCAGGACCCAAAGACCTAGCTGGCCTGAAGGGCCCCCAGGGGGGCCCCAAGCAGCCCCTCTCCATTTGGGTCTGGGGGCTTTCGTTGGGCCGGGAAGCTGGGAGAATCCTGCAAGGTTGCAGTTCGCGGCCCGAGAAGCACTCTCCGGCCAACATGCCCAACTGCAGCAACAGCTCCCAAACCGAAGGAGCCAGGACCCAAAGACCTAGCTGGCCTGAAGTGCCCCCAGGGTGTCCCCAAGCAGCCCCTCTCCATTTGGGTCTGGGGGCTTTCGTTGGGCGGGGAACCTGGGAGATTCATGCAAGGTTGCAGTTCGCGGCCCGAGAAGCACTCTCCGGGTAACATGCACAACTGCAGCAACAGCTCCCAAACCGAAGGAGCCAGGACCCAAAGACCTAGCTGGCCTGAAGGGCCCCCAGGGGGCCCCCAAGCAGCCCCTCTCAATTTGGGTCTGGGGGCTTTCGTTGGGCCGGGAACCTGGGAGTTTCCTGCAAGGTTGCAGTTCGCGGCCGGAGAAGCACTCTCCGGCCAACATGCCCAACTGCAGCAACAGCTCCCAAAGCGAAGGAGCCAGGACCCAAAGACCTAGCTGGCCTGAAGGGCCCCCAGGGGGCCCCCAAGCAGCCCCTCTCCATTTGGGTCTGGGGGCTTTCTTTAGGCTGAGAACCTGGGAGATACCAGCAAGGTTGCAGTTCGCGGCCCGAGAAGCACTCTCCGGCCAACATGCCCAATATCCAGCAACAGCTCCCAAAGCGAAGGAGCCAGGACCCAAAGACCTAGCTGGCCTGAAGGGCCCCCAGAAGTCCACCAAGCAGCCCCTCTCCATTTGGGTCTGGGGGCTTTCGTTGGGCATGGATACCTGAGAGGTACATGCAAGTTACAGTTCGCGGCCCGAGAAGCACTCTCCGGCCAACATGCCCAACTTCAGCAACAGCTCCCAAAGCGAAGGAGCCAGGACCCAAAGACCTAGCTGGCCTGAAGGGCCCCCACGGGGCCCCCAAGCAGCCCCTCTCCATTTGGGTCTGGGGGTTTTCGTTGGGCCGGGAACCTGGGAGGTACCTGCAAGGTTGCCGTTCGCGGCCCGAGAAGCACTCTCCGGCCAACATGCCCAACTGCAGCAACAGCTCCCAAACCGAAGGAGCCAGGACCCAAAGACCTAGCTGGCCTGAAGTGCCCCCAGGGGGCCCCAAGCAGCCCCTCTCAATTTGGGTCTGGGGGCTTTCGTTGGGCCGGGAACCTGGGAGAATCCTGCAAGGTTGCAGTTCGCGGCCCGAGAAGCACTCTCCGGCCAACATGCCCAACTGCAGCAACAGCTCCCAAACCGAAGGAGCCAGGACCCAAAGACCTAGCTGGCCTGAAGGGCCCCCAGGGGGCCCCCAAGCAGCCCCTCTCCATTTGGGTCTGGGGGCTTTCGTTGGGCATGGAACATGGGAGATTCCTGCAAGGTTGCAGTTCGCGGCCCGAGAAGCACTCTCCGGCCAACATGCCCAACTGCAGCAACAGCTCCCAAAGCGAAGGAGCCAGGACCCAAAGACCTAGCTGGCCTGAAGGGCCCCCAGGGGGCCCCCAAGCAGACCCTCTCAATTTGGGTCTGGGGGCTTTCTTTGGGCCGGGAACCTGGGAGAATCCTGCAAGGTTGCAGTTCGCGGCCCGAGAAGCACTCTCCGGCCAACATGCCCAACTGCAGCAACAGCTCCCAAACCGAAGGAGCCAGGACCCAAAGACCTAGCTGGCCTGAAGGGCCACCAGGGGGGCCCCAAGCAGCCCCTCTCAATTTGGGTCTGGGGGCTTTCGTTGGGCCGGGAACCTGGGAGAATCCTGCAAGGTTGCAGTTCGCGGCCCGAGAAGCACTCTCCGGCCAACATGCCCAACTGCAGCAACAGCTCCCAAACCGAAGGAGCCAGGACCCAAAGACCTAGCTGGCCTGAAGGGCCCCCAGGGGGCCCCCAAGCAGCCCCTCTCCATTTGGGTCTGGGGGCTTTCGTTGGGCCGGGAACCTGGGAGAATCCTGCAAGGTTGCAGTTCGCGGCCGGAGAAGCACTCTCCGGCCAACATGCCCAACTGCAGCAACAGCTCCCAAAGCGAAGGAGCCAGGACCCAAAGACCTAGCTGGCCTGAAGGGCCCCCAGGGGGCCCCCAAGCAGCCCCTCTCCATTTGGGTCTGGGGGCTTTCTTTAGGCTGAGAACCTGGGAGATACCAGCAAGGTTGCAGTTCGCGGCCCGAGAAGCACTCTCCGGCCAACATGCCCAACTGCAGCAACAGCTCCCAAACCGAAGGAGCCAGGACCCAAAGACCTAGCTGGCCTGAAGGGCCCCCAGGGGGGCCCCAAGCAGCCCCTCTCAATTTGGGTCTGGGGGCTTTCGTTGGGCCGGGAAGCTGGGAGAATCCTGCAAGGTTGCAGTTCGCGGCCCGAGAAGCACTCTCCGGCCAACATGCCCAACTGCAGCAACAGCTCCCAAAGCGAAGGAGCCAGGACCCAAAGACCTAGCTGGCCTGAAGTGCCCCCAGGGTGTCCCCAAGCAGCCCCTCTCCATTTGGGTCTGGGGGCTTTCGTTGGGCGGGGAACCTGGGAGATTCATGCAAGGTTGCAGTTCGCGGCCCGAGAAGCACTCTCCGGCCAACATGCACAACTGCAGCAACAGCTCCCAAACCGAAGGAGCCAGGACCCAAAGACCTAGCTGGCCTGAAGGGCCCCCAGGGGGCCCCCAAGCAGCCCCTCTCAATTTGGGTCTGGGGGCTTTCGTTGGGCCGGGAACCTGGGAGTTTCCTGCAAGGTTGCAGTTCGCGGCCCGAGAAGCACTCTCCGGCCAACATGCCCAACTGCAGCAACAGCTCCCAAACCGAAGGAGCCAGGACCCAAAGACCTAGCTGGCCTGAAGGGCCCCCAGGGGGCCCCCAAGCAGCCCCTCTCCATTTGGGTCTGGGGGTTTTCGTTGGGCCGGGAACCTGGGAGGTACCTGCAAGGTTGCAGTTCGCGGCCCGAGAAGCACTCTCCGGCCAACATGCCCAACTGCAGCAACAGCTCCCAAAACGAAGGAGCCAGGACCCAAAGACCTAGCTGGCCTGAAGGGCCCCCAGGGGGGCCCCAAGCAGCCCCTCTCAATTTGGGTCTGGGGGCTTTCGTTGGGCCGGGAACCTGGGAGAATCCTGCAAGGTTGCAGTTCGCGGCCCGAGAAGCACTCTCCGGCCAACATGCACAACTGCAGCAACAGCTCCCAAACCGAAGGAGCCAGGACCCAAAGACCTAGCTGGCCTGAAGGGCCCCCAGGGGGGCCCCAAGCAGCCCCTCTCAATTTGGGTCTGGGGGCTTTCGTTGGGCCGGGAACCTGGGAGAATCCTGCAAGGTTGCAGTTCGCGGCCCGAGAAGCACTCTCCGGCCAACATGCCCAACTGCAGCAACAGCTCCCAAAGCGAAGGAGCCAGGACCCAAAGACCTAGCTGGCCTGAAGGGCCCCCAGGGGGCCCTCAAGGAACTCCTCTCCATTTGGGTCTGGGGGCTTTCGTTGGGCATGTATACCTGAGAGGTACCTGCAAGGTTACAGTTCGCGGCCCGAGAAGCACTCTCCGGCCAACATGCCCAACTGCAGCAACAGCTCCCAAACCGAAGGAGCCAGGACCCAAAGACCTAGCTGGCCTGAAGTGCCCCCAGGGGGTCCCCAAGCAGCCCCTCTCCATTTGGGTCTGGGGGCTTTCGTTGGGCGGGGAACCTGGGAGATTCCTGCAAGGTTGCAGTTCGCGGCCCGAGAAGCACTCTCCCGCCAACATGCACAACTGCAGCAACAGCTCCCAAACCGAAGGAGCCAGGACCCAAAGACCTAGCTGGCCTGAAGGGCCCCTTGGGGCCCCCAAACAGCCCCTCTCAATTTGGGTCTGGGGGCTTTCGTTGGGCCGGGAACCTGGGAGAATCCTGCAAGGTTGCAGTTCGCGGCCCGAGAAGCACTCTCCGGCCAACATGCCCAACTGCAGCAACAGCTCCCAAAGCGAAGGAGCCAGGACCCAAAGACCTAGCTGGCCTGAAGGGCCCCCAGGGGGCCCCCAAGCAGCCCCTCTCCATTTGGGTCTGGGGGCTTTCTTTAGGCTGAGAACCTGGGAGATACCAGCAAGGTTGCAGTTCGCGGCCGGAGAAGCACTCTCCGGCCAACATGCCCAAAATCCAGCAACAGCTCCCAAACCGAAGGAGCCAGGACCCAAAGACCTAGCTGGCCTGAAGGGCCCCCAGAAGTCCACCAAGCAGCCCCTCTCAATTTGGGTCTGGGGGCTTTCGTTGGGCATGTATACCTGAGAGGTACCTGCAAGTTACAGTTCGCGGCCCGAGAAGCACTCTCCGGCCAACATGCCCAACTGCAGCAACAGCTCCCAAAGCGAAGGAGCCAGGACCCAAAGACCTAGCTGGCCTGAAGGGCCCCCAGGGGGCCCTCAAGCAGCCCCTCTCAATTTGGGTCTGGGGGCTTTTGTTGGGCCGGGAACCTGGGAGGTACCTGCAAGGTTGCAGTTCGCGGCCCGAGAAGCACTCTCCGGCCAACATGCCCAACTGCAGCAACAGCTCCCAAACCGAAGGAGCCAGGACCCAAAGACCTAGCTGGCCTGAAGGGCCCCCAGAGGGGCCCCAAGCAGCCCCTCTCAATTTGGGTCTGGGGGCTTTCGTTGGGCCGGGAACCTGGGAGAATCCTGCAAGGTTGCAGTTCGCGGCCCGAGAAGCATTCTCCGGCCAACATGCCCAACTGCAGCAACAGCTCCCAAACCGAAGGAGCCAGGACCCAAAGACCTAGCTGGCCTGAAGTGCCCCCAGGGGGTCCCCAAGCAGCCCCTCTCCATTTGGGTCTGGGGGCTTTCGTTGGGCGGGGAACCTGGGAGATTCCTGCAAGGTTGCAGTTCGCGGCCCGAGAAGCACTCTCCCGCCAACATGCACAACTGCAGCAACAGCTCCCAAACCGAAGGAGCCAGGACCCAAAGACCTAGCTGGCCTGAAGGGCCCCCAGGGGGCCCCCAAACAGCCCCTCTCAATTTGGGTCTGGGGGCTTTCGTTGGGCCGGGAACCTGGGAGAATCCTGCAAGGTTGCAGTTCGCGGCCCGAGAAGCACTCTCCGGCCAACATGCCCAACTGCAGCAACAGCTCCCAAAGCGAAGGAGCCAGGACCCAAAGACCTAGCTGGCCTGAAGGGCCCCCAGGGGGCCCCCAAGCAGCCCCTCTCCATTTGGGTCTGGGGGCTTTCTTTAGGCTGAGAACCTGGGAGATACCAGCAAGGTTGCAGTTCGCGGCCGGAGAAGCACTCTCCGGCCAACATGCCCAATATCCAGCAACAGCTCCCAAACCGAAGGAGCCAGGACCCAAAGACCTAGCTGGCCTGAAGGGCCCCCAGAAGTCCACCAAGCAGCCCCTCTCCATTTGGGTCTGGGGGCTTTCGTTGGGCATGTATACCTGAGAGGTACCTGCAAGTTACAGTTCGCGGCCCGAGAAGCACTCTCCGGCCAACATGCCCAACTGCAGCAACAGCTCCCAAAGCGAAGGAGCCAGGACCCAAAGACCTAGCTGGCCTGAAGGGCCCCCAGGGGGGCCCCAAGCAGCCCCTCTCAATTTGGGTCTGGGGGCTTTCGTTGGGCCGGGAACCTGGGAGGTACCTGCAAGGTTGCAGTTCGCGGCCCGAGAAGCACTCTCCGGCCAACATGCCCAACTGCAGCAACAGCTCCCAAACCGAAGGAGCCAGGACCCAAAGACCTAGCTGGCCTGAAGGGCCCCCAGGGGGCCCCCAAGCAGCCCCTCTCAATTTGGGTCTGGGGGTTTTCGTTGGGCCGGGAACCTGGGAGGTACCTGCAAGGTTGCAGTTCGCGGCCCGAGAAGCACTCTCCGGCCAACATGCCCAACTGCAGCAACAGCTCCCAAACCGAAGGAGCCAGGACCCAAAGACCTAGCTGGCCTGAAGGGCCCCCAGAGGGGCCCCAAGCAGCCCCTCTCAATTTGGGTCTGGGGGCTTTCGTTGGGCATGTATACCTGAGAGGTACCTGCAAGTTACAGTTCGCGGCCCGAGAAGCACTCTCCGGCCAACATGCCCAACTGCAGCAACAGCTCCCAAAGCGAAGGAGCCAGGACCCAAAGACCTAGCTGGCCTGAAGGGCCCCCAGGGGGCCCCCAAGCAGCCCCTCTCAATTTGGGTCTGGGGGCTTTCGTTGGGCCGGGAACCTGGGAGAATCCTGCAAGGTTGCAGTTCGCGGCCCGAGAAGCACTCTCCGGCCAACATGCCCAACTGCAGCAACAGCTCCCAAAGCGAAGGAGCCAGGACCCAAAGACCTAGCTGGCCTGAAGGGCCCCCAGGGGGGCCCCAAGCAGCCCCTCTCCATTTGGGTCTGGGGGCTTTCGTTGGGCCGGGAACCTGGGAGAATCCTGCAAGGTTGCAGTTCGCGGCCCGAGAAGCACTCTCCGGCCAACATGCCCAACTGCAGCAACAGCTCCCAAACCGAAGGAGCCAGGACCCAAAGACCTAGCTGGCCTGAAGTGCCCCCAGGGGGCCCCCAAGCAGCCCCTCTCAATTTGGGTCTGGGGGCTTTCGTTGGGCCGGGAACCTGGGAGAATCCTGCAAGGTTGCAGTTCGCGGCCCGAGAAGCACTCTCCGGCCAACATGCCCAACTGCAGCAACAGCTCCCAAAGCGAAGGAGCCAGGACCCAAAGACCTAGCTGGCCTGAAGGGCCCCCAGGGGGCCCCCAAGCAGCCCCTCTCAATTTGGGTCTGGGGGCTTTCGTTGGGCATGGAACCTGGGAGATTCCTGCAAGGTTGCAGTTCGCGGCCCGAGAAGCACTCTCCGGCCAACATGCCCAACTGCAGCAACAGCTCCCAAACCGAAGGAGCCAGGACCCAAAGACCTAGCTGGCCTGAAGGGCCCCCATGGGGCCCCCAAGCAGCCCCTCTCCATTTGGGTCTGGGGGCTTTTGTTGGGCCGGGAACCTGGGAGATTCCTGCAAGGTTACAGTTCGCGGCCCGAGAAGCACTCTCCGGCCAACATGCCCAACTGCAGCAACAGCTCCCAAACCGAAGGAGCCAGGACCCAAAGACCTAGCTGGCCTGAAGGGCCCCCAGGGGGCCCCCAAGCAGCCCCTCTCCATTTGGGTCTGGGGGCTTTCGTTGGGCCGGGAACCTGGGAGAATCCTGCAAGGTTGCAGTTCGCGGCCCGAGAAGCACTCTCCGGCCAACATGCCCAACTGCAGCAACAGCTCCCAAACCGAAGGAGCCAGGACCCAAAGACCTAGCTGGCCTGAAGGGCCCCCAGGGGGCCCCCAAGGAGCTCCTCTCCATTTGGGTCTGGGGGCTTTCGTTGGGCCGGGAACCTGGGAGAATCCTGCAAGGTTGCAGTTCGCGGCCCGAGAAGCACTCTCCGGCCAACATGCCCAACTGCAGCAACAGCTCCCAAACCGAAGGAGCCAGGACCCAAAGACCTAGCTGGCCTGAAGGGCCCCCATGGGGCCCCCAAGGATCTCCTCTCCATTTGGGTCTGGGGGCTTTCGTTGGGCATGTATACCTGAGAGGTACCTGCAAGGTTACAGTTCGCGGCCCGAGAAGCACTCTCCGGCCAACATGCCCAACTGCAGCAACAGCTCCCAAACCGAAGGAGCCAGGACCCAAAGACCTAGCTGGCCTGAAGGGCCCCCAGGGGGCCCCCAAGCAGCCCCTCTCAATTTGGGTCTGGGGGCTTTCGTTGGGCCGGGAACCTGGGAGATTCCTGCAAGGTTGCAGTTCGCGGCCGGAGAAGCACTCTCCGGACAACATGCCCAACTGCAGCAACAGCTCCCAAACCGAAGGAGCCAGGACCCAAAGACCTAGCTGGCCTGAAGGGCCCCCAGGGGGCCCCCAAGCAGCCCCTCTCCATTTGGTTCTGGGGGCTTTCTTTAGGCTGAGAACCTGGGAGATTCATGCAAGGTTGCAGTTTGCGGCCCGAGAAGCACTCTCCGGCCAACATGCCCAATATCCAGCAACAGCTCCCAAAGCAAAGGAGCCAGGACCCAAAGACCTAGCTGGCCTGAAGGGCCCCCAGAAGGCCACCAAGCAGCCCCTCTCCATTTGGGTCTGGGGGCTTTCGTTGGGCATGTATACCTGAGAGGTACCTGCAAGTTACAGTTCGCGGCCCGAGAAGCACTCTCCGGCCAACATGCCCAACTGCAGCAACAGCTCCCAAACCGAAGGAGCCAGGACCCAAAGACCTAGCTGGCCTGAAGGGCCCCCAGGGGGCCCCCAAGCAGCCCCTCTCCATTTGGGTCTGGGGGCTTTCGTTGGGCATGTATACCTGAGAGGTACCTGCAAGGTTACAGTTCGCGGCCCGAGAAGCACTCTCCGGCCAACATGCCCAACTGCAGCAACAGCTCCCAAAGCGAAGGAGCCAGGACCCAAAGACCTAGCTGGCCTGAAGTGCCCCCAGGGGGTCCCCAAGCAGCCCCTCTCCATTTGGGTCTGGGGGCTTTCGTTGGGCGGGGAACCTGGGAGATTCATGCAAGGTTGCAGTTCGCGGCCCGAGAAGCACTCTCCGGCCAACATGCCCAACTGCAGCAACAGCTCCCAAAGCGAAGGAGCCAGGACCCAAAGACCTAGCT
The DNA here is from genome assembly GCF_964237585.1 of Gallinula chloropus. Lineage (NCBI taxonomy): Eukaryota > Metazoa > Chordata > Aves > Gruiformes > Rallidae > Gallinula > Gallinula chloropus. The sequence continues at coordinate 194,584 of NW_028168547.1, read as the reverse complement.
GGCCTGAAGTGCCCCCAGGGGGTCCCCAAGCAGCCCCTCTCCATTTGGGTCTGGGGGCTTTCGTTGGGCGGGGAACCTGGGAGATTCATGCAAGGTTGCAGTTCGCGGCCCGAGAAGCACTCTCCGGCCAACATGCCCAACTGCAGCAACAGCTCCCAAACCGAAGGAGCCAGGACCCAAAGACCTAGCTGGCCTGAAGGGCCCCCAGGGGGCCCCCAAGCAGCCCCTCTCCATTTGGGTCTGGGGGCTTTTGTTGGGCCGGGAACCTGGGTGATTCCTGCAAGGTTGCAGTTCGCGGCCCGAGAAGCACTCTCCGGCCAACATGCACAACTGCAGCAACAGCTCCCAAAGCGAAGGAGCCAGGACCCAAAGACCTAGCTGGCCTGAAGGGCCCCCAGAGGGGCCCCAAGCAGCCCCTCTCAATTTGGGTCTGGGGGCTTTCGTTGGGCATGTATACCTGTGAGGTACCTGCAAGTTACAGTTCGCGGCCCGAGAAGCACTCTCCGGCCAACATGCCCAACTGCAGCAACAGCTCCCAAAGCGAAGGAGCCAGGACCCAAAGACCTAGCTGGCCTGAAGGGCCCCCAGGGGGCCCCCAAGCAGCCCCTCTCAATTTGGGTCTGGGGGCTTTTGTTGGGCTGGGAACCTGGGAGAATCCTGCAAGGTTGCAGTTCGCGGCCCGAGAAGCACTCTCCGGCCAACATGCCCAACTGCAGCAACAGCTCCCAAAGCGAAGGAGCCAGGACCCAAAGACCTAGCTGGCCTGAAGGGCCCCCAGGGGGGCCCCAAGCAGCCCCTCTCAATTTGGGTCTGGGGGCTTTCGTTGGGCCGGGAACCTGGGAGAATCCTGCAAGGTTGCAGTTCGCGGCCCGAGAAGCACTCTCCGGCCAACATGCCCAACTGCAGCAACAGCTCCCAAACCGAAGGAGCCAGGACCCAAAGACCTAGCTGGCCTGAAGGGCCCCCAGGGGGCCCCCAAGCAGCCCCTCTCAATTTGGGTCTGGGGGCTTTCGTTGGGCCGGGAACCTGGGAGATTCCTGCAAGGTTGCAGTTCGCGGCCCGAGAAGCACTCTCCGGCCAACATGCCCAACTGCAGCAACAGCTCCCAAAGCGAAGGAGCCAGGACCCAAAGACCTAGCTGGCCTGAAGGGCCCCCAGGGGGCCCCCAAGCAGCCCCTCTCCATTTGGGTCTGGGGGCTTTCGTTGGGCATGGAACATGGGAGATTCCTGCAAGGTTGCAGTTCGCGGCCCGAGAAGCACTCTCCGGCCAACATGCCCAACTGCAGCAACAGCTCCCAAACCGAAGGAGCCAGGACCCAAAGACCTAGCTGGCCTGAAGGGCCCCCATGGGGCCCCCAAGCAGCCCCTCTCCATTTGGGTCTGGGGGCTTTTGTTGGGCCGGGAACCTGGGAGATTCCTGCAAGGTTACAGTTCGCGGCCCGAGAAGCACTCTCCGGCCAACATGCCCAACTGCAGCAACAGCTCCCAAACCGAAGGAGCCAGGACCCAAAGACCTAGCTGGCCTGAAGGGCCCCCAGGGGGCCCCCAAGCAGCCCCTCTCCATTTGGGTCTGGGGGCTTTCGTTGGGCCGGGAACCTGGGAGAATCCTGCAAGGTTGCAGTTCGCGGCCCGAGAAGCACTCTCCGGCCAACATGCTCAACTGCAGCAACAGCTCCCAAACCGAAGGAGCCAGGACCCAAAGACCTAGCTGGCCTGAAGGGCCCCCAGGGGGCCCCCAAGGAGCTCCTCTCCATTTGGGTCTGGGGGCTTTCGTTGGGCCGGGAACCTGGGAGAATCCTGCAAGGTTGCAGTTCGCGGCCCGAGAAGCACTCTCCGGCCAACATGCCCAACTGCAGCAACAGCTCCCAAACCGAAGGAGCCAGGACCCAAAGACCTAGCTGGCCTGAAGGGCCCCCAGGGGGGCCCCAAGCAGCCCCTCTTCATTTGGGTCTGGGGGCTTTCGTTGGGCCGGGAACCTGGGAGGTACCTGCAAGGTTACAGTTCGCGGCCCGAGAAGCACTCTCCGGCCAACATGCCCAACTGCAGCAACAGCTCCCAAAGCGAAGGAGCCAGGACCCAAAGACCTAGCTGGCCTGAAGGGCCCCCAGGGGGCCCCCAAGCAGCCCCTCTCAATTTGGGTCTGGGGGCTTTCGTTGGGCCGGGAACCTGGGAGATTCCTGCAAGGTTGCAGTTCGCGGCCGGAGAAGCACTCTCCGGACAACATGCCCAACTGCAGCAACAGCTCCCAAAGCGAAGGAGCCAGGACCCAAAGACCTAGCTGGCCTGAAGGGCCCCCAGGGGGCCCCCAAGCAGCCCCTCTCCATTTGGTTCTGGGGGCTTTCTTTAGGCTGAGAACCTGGGAGATTCATGCAAGGTTGCAGTTTGCGGCCCGAGAAGCACTCTCCGGCCAACATGCCCAATATCCAGCAACAGCTCCCAAAGCAAAGGAGCCAGGACCCAAAGACCTAGCTGGCCTGAAGGGCCCCCAGGGGGCCCCCAAGCAGCCCCTCTCCATTTGGGTCTGGGGGCTTTTGTTGGGCTGGGAACCTGGGAGAATCCTGCAAGGTTGCAGTTCGCGGCCCGAGAAGCACTCTCCGGCCAACATGCCCAACTGCAGCAACAGCTCCCAAAGCGAAGGAGCCAGGACCCAAAGACCTAGCTGGCCTGAAGGGCCCCCAGGGGGGCCCCAAGCAGCCCCTCTCAATTTGGGTCTGGGGGCTTTCGTTGGGCCGGGAACCTGGGAGAATCCTGCAAGGTTGCAGTTCGCGGCCCGAGAAGCACTCTCCGGCCAACATGCCCAACTGCAGCAACAGCTCCCAAACCGAAGGAGCCAGGACCCAAAGACCTAGCTGGCCTGAAGGGCCCCCAGGGGGCCCCCAAGCAGCCCCTCTCAATTTGGGTCTGGGGGCTTTCGTTGGGCCGGGAACCTGGGAGATTCCTGCAAGGTTGCAGTTCGCGGCCCGAGAAGCACTCTCCGGCCAACATGCCCAACTGCAGCAACAGCTCCCAAAGCGAAGGAGCCAGGACCCAAAGACCTAGCTGGCCTGAAGGGCCCCCAGGGGGCCCCCAAGCAGCCCCTCTCCATTTGGGTCTGGGGGCTTTCGTTGGGCATGGAACATGGGAGATTCCTGCAAGGTTGCAGTTCGCGGCCCGAGAAGCACTCTCCGGCCAACATGCCCAACTGCAGCAACAGCTCCCAAACCGAAGGAGCCAGGACCCAAAGACCTAGCTGGCCTGAAGGGCCCCCATGGGGCCCCCAAGCAGCCCCTCTCCATTTGGGTCTGGGGGCTTTTGTTGGGCCGGGAACCTGGGAGATTCCTGCAAGGTTACAGTTCGCGGCCCGAGAAGCACTCTCCGGCCAACATGCCCAACTGCAGCAACAGCTCCCAAACCGAAGGAGCCAGGACCCAAAGACCTAGCTGGCCTGAAGGGCCCCCAGGGGGCCCCCAAGCAGCCCCTCTCCATTTGGGTCTGGGGGCTTTCGTTGGGCCGGGAACCTGGGAGAATCCTGCAAGGTTGCAGTTCGCGGCCCGAGAAGCACTCTCCGGCCAACATGCTCAACTGCAGCAACAGCTCCCAAACCGAAGGAGCCAGGACCCAAAGACCTAGCTGGCCTGAAGGGCCCCCAGGGGGCCCCCAAGGAGCTCCTCTCCATTTGGGTCTGGGGGCTTTCGTTGGGCCGGGAACCTGGGAGAATCCTGCAAGGTTGCAGTTCGCGGCCCGAGAAGCACTCTCCGGCCAACATGCCCAACTGCAGCAACAGCTCCCAAACCGAAGGAGCCAGGACCCAAAGACCTAGCTGGCCTGAAGGGCCCCCAGGGGGGCCCCAAGCAGCCCCTCTTCATTTGGGTCTGGGGGCTTTCGTTGGGCCGGGAACCTGGGAGGTACCTGCAAGGTTACAGTTCGCGGCCCGAGAAGCACTCTCCGGCCAACATGCCCAACTGCAGCAACAGCTCCCAAAGCGAAGGAGCCAGGACCCAAAGACCTAGCTGGCCTGAAGGGCCCCCAGGGGGCCCCCAAGCAGCCCCTCTCAATTTGGGTCTGGGGGCTTTCGTTGGGCCGGGAACCTGGGAGATTCCTGCAAGGTTGCAGTTCGCGGCCGGAGAAGCACTCTCCGGACAACATGCCCAACTGCAGCAACAGCTCCCAAAGCGAAGGAGCCAGGACCCAAAGACCTAGCTGGCCTGAAGGGCCCCCAGGGGGCCCCCAAGCAGCCCCTCTCCATTTGGTTCTGGGGGCTTTCTTTAGGCTGAGAACCTGGGAGATTCATGCAAGGTTGCAGTTTGCGGCCCGAGAAGCACTCTCCGGCCAACATGCCCAATATCCAGCAACAGCTCCCAAAGCAAAGGAGCCAGGACCCAAAGACCTAGCTGGCCTGAAGGGCCCCCAGGGGGCCCCCAAGCAGCCCCTCTCCATTTGGGTCTGGGGGCTTTCGTTGGGCATGTATACCTGAGAGGTACCTGCAAGGTTACAGTTCGCGGCCCGAGAAGCACTCTCCGGCCAACATGCCCAACTGCAGCAACAGCTCCCAAAGCGAAGGAGCCAGGACCCAAAGACCTAGCTGTGCTGAAGTGCCCCCAGGGGGTCCCCAAGCAGCCCCTCTCCATTTGGGTCTGGGGGCTTTCGTTGGGCGGGGAACCTGGGAGATTCATGCAAGGTTGCAGTTCGCGGCCCGAGAAGCACTCTCCCGCCAACATGCACAACTGCAGCAACAGCTCCCAAAGCGAAGGAGCCAGGACCCAAAGACCTAGCTGGCCTGAAGGGCCCCCAGGGGGCCCCCAAGCAGCCCCTCTCCATTTGGGTCTGGGGGCTTTTGTTGGGCCGGGAACCTGGGTGATTCCTGCAAGGTTACAGTTCGCGGCCCGAGAAGCACTCTCCGGCCAACATGCACAACTGCAGCAACAGCTCCCAAAGCGAAGGAGCCAGGACCCAAAGACCTAGCTGGCCTGAAGGGCCCCCAGGGGGCCCCCAAGCAGCCCCTCTCAATTTGGGTCTGGGGGCTTTCGTTGGGCATGTATACCTGAGAGGTACCTGCAAGTTACAGTTCGCAGCCCGAGAAGCACTCTCCGGCCAACATGCCCAACTGCAGCAACAGCTCCCAAACCGAAGGAGCCAGGACCCAAAGACCTAGCTGGCCTGAAGGGCCCCCAGGGGGCCCCCAAGCAGCCCCTCTCAATTTGGGTCTGGGGGCTTTCGTTGGGCATGTATACCTGAGAGGTACCTGCAAGTTACAGTTCGCGGCCCGAGAAGCACTCTCCGGCCAACATGCCCAACTGCAGCAACAGCTCCCAAAGCGAAGGAGCCAGGACCCAAAGACCTAGCTGGCCTGAAGGGCCCCCAGGGGGCCCCCAAGCAGCCCCTCTCCATTTGGGTCTGGGGGCTTTCGTTGGGCATGTATACCTGAGAGGTACCTGCAATTTACAGTTCGCGGCCCGAGAAGCACTCTCCGGCCAACATGCCCAACTGCAGCAACAGCTCCCAAACCAAAGGAGCCAGGACCCAAAGACCTAGCTGGCCTGAAGGGCCCCCAGGGGGCCCCCAAGCAGCCCCTCTCAATTTGGGTCTGGGGGCTTTCGTTGGGCCGGGAACATGGGAGAATCCTGCAAGGTTGCAGTTCGCGGCCCGAGAAGCACTCTCCGGCCAACATGCCCAACTGCAGCAACAGCTCCCAAAGCGAAAGAGCCAGGACCCAAAGACCTAGCTGGCCTGAAGGGCCCCCAGGGGGGCCCCAAGCAGCCCCTCTCAATTTGGGTCTGGGGGCTTTCGTTGGGCCGGGAACCTGGGAGAATCCTGCAAGGTTGCAGTTCGCGGCCCGAGAAGCACTCTCCGGCCAACATGCCCAACTGCAGCAACAGCTCCCAAACCGAAGGAGCCAGGACCCAAAGACCTAGCTGGCCTGAAGGGCCCCCAGGGGGCCCCCAAGCAGCCCCTCTCAATTTGGGTCTGGGGGCTTTCGTTGGGCCGGGAACCTGGGAGAATCCTGCAAGGTTGCAGTTCGCGGCCCGAGAAGCACTCTCCGGCCAACATGCCCAACTGCAGCAACAGCTCCCAAAGCGAAGGAGCCAGGACCCAAAGACCTAGCTGGCCTGAAGGGCCCCCAGGGGGCCCCCAAGCAGCCCATCTCAATTTGGGTCTGGGGGCTTTCGTTGGGCATGGAACATGGGAGATTCCTGCAAGGTTGCAGTTCGCGGCGGAGAAGCACTCTCCGGCCAACATGCCCAACTGCAGCAACAGCTCCCAAAGCGAAGGAGCCAGGACCCAAAGACCTAGCTGGCCTGAAGGGCCCCCAGGGGGCCCCCAAGCAGCCCCTCTCCATTTGGGTCTGGGGGCTTTTGTTGGGCCGGGAACCTGGGAGATTCCTGCAAGGTTACAGTTCGCGGCCCGAGAAGCACTCTCCGGCCAACATGCCCAACTGCAGCAACAGCTCCCAAAGCGAAGGAGCCAGGACCCAAAGACCTAGCTGGCCTGAAGGGCCCCCAGGGGGCCCCCAAGCAGCCCCTCTCAATTTGGGTCTGGGGGCTTTCGTTGGGCCGGGAACCTGGGAGAATCCTGCAAGGTTGCAGTTCGCGGCCCGAGAAGCACTCTCCGCCCAACATGCCCAACTGCAGCAACAGCTCCCAAACCGAAGGAGCCAGGACCCAAAGACCTAGCTGGCCTGAAGGGCCCCCAGGGGGCCCCCAAGCAGCCCCTCTCCATTTGGGTCTGGGGGTTTTCTTTAGGCTGAGAACCTGGGAGATACCAGCAAGGTTGCAGTTCGCGGCCCGAGAAGCACTCTCCGGCCAACATGCCCAATATCCAGCAACAGCTCCCAAAGCGAAGGAGCCAGGACCCAAAGACCTAGCTGGCCTGAAGGGCCCCCAGAAGGCCACCAAGCAGCCCCTCTCCATTTGGGTCTGGGGGCTTTCGTTGGGCATGTATACCTGAGAGGTACCTGCAAGTTACAGTTCGCGGCCCGAGAAGCACTCTCCGGCCAACATGCCCAACTGCAGCAACAGCTCCCAAAGCGAAGGAGCCAGGACCCAAAGACCTAGCTGGCCTGAAGGGCCCCCAGGGGGCCCCCAAGCAGCCCCTCTCCATTTGGGTCTGGGGGTTTTCGTTGGGCCGGGAACCTGGGAGGTACCTGCAAGGTTACAGTTCGCGGCCCGAGAAGCACTCTCCGGCCAACATGCCCAACTGCAGCAACAGCTCCCAAAGCGAAGGAGCCAGGACCCAAAGACCTAGCTGGCCTGAAGTGCCCCCAGGGGGTCCCCAAGCAGCCCCTCTCCATTTGGGTCTGGGGGCTTTCGTTGGGCGGGGAACCTGGGAGATTCATGCAAGGTTGCAGTTCGCGGCCCGAGAAGCACTCTCCGGCCAACATGCCCAACTGCAGCAACAGCTCCCAAACCGAAGGAGCCAGGACCCAAAGACCTAGCTGGCCTGAAGGGCCCCCAGGGGGCCCCCAAGCAGCCCCTCTCCATTTGGGTCTGGGGGTTTTCGTTGGGTCGGGAACCTGGGAGGTACCTGCAAGGTTACAGTTCGCGGCCCGAGAAGCACTCTCCGGCCAACATGCCCAACTGCAGCAACAGCTCCCAAACCGAAGGAGCCAGGACCCAAAGACCTAGCTGGCCTGAAGGGCCCCCAGGGGGCCCCCAAGCAGCCCCTCTCAATTTGGGTCTGGGGGCTTTCGTTGGGCCGGGAACCTGGGAGATTCCTGCAAGGTTGCAGTTCGCGGCCGGAGAAGCACTCTCCGGACAACATGCCCAACTGCAGCAACAGCTCCCAAAGCGAAGGAGCGAGGACCCAAAGACCTAGCTGGCCTGAAGGGCCCCCAGGGGGCCCCCAAGCAGCCCCTCTCCATTTGGTTCTGGGGGCTTTCTTTAGGCTGAGAACCTGGGAGATTCATGCAAGGTTGCAGTTTGCGGCCCGAGAAGCACTCTCCGGCCAACATGCCCAATATCCAGCAACAGCTCCCAAAGCAAAGGAGCCAGGACCCAAAGACCTAGCTGGCCTGAAGGGCCCCCAGGGGGCCCCCAAGCAGCCCCTCTCCATTTGGGTCTGGGGGCTTTCGTTGGGCATGTATACCTGAGAGGTACCTGCAAGGTTACAGTTCGCGGCCCGAGAAGCACTCTCCGGCCAACATGCCCAACTGCAGCAACAGCTCCCAAAGCGAAGGAGCCAGGACCCAAAGACCTAGCTGGCCTGAAGGGCCCCCAGGGGGGCCCCAAGCAGCCCCTCTCCATTTGGGTCTGGGGGCTTTCGTTGGGCCGGGAACCTGGGAGATTCATGCAAGGTTGCAGTTCGCGGCCCGAGAAGCACTCTCCGGCCAACATGCCCAACTGCAGCAACAGCTCCCAAACCGAAGGAGCCAGGACCCAAAGACCTAGCTGGCCTGAAGGGCCCCCAGGGGGCCCCCAAGCAGCCCCTCTCCATTTGGGTCTGGGGGCTTTTGTTGGGCCGGGAACCTGGGTGATTCCTGCAAGGTTACAGTTCGCGGCCCGAGAAGCACTCTCCGGCCAACATGCACAACTGCAGCAACAGCTCCCAAAGCGAAGGAGCCAGGACCCAAAGACCTAGCTGGCCTGAAGGGCCCCCAGGGGGCCCCCAAGCAGCCCCTCTCCATTTGGGTCTGGGGGCTTTCGTTGGGCATGTATACCTGAGAGGTACCTGCAATTTACAGTTCGCGGCCCGAGAAGCACTCTCCGGCCAACATGCCCAACTGCAGCAACAGCTCCCAAACCGAAGGAGCCAGGACCCAAAGACCTAGCTGGCCTGAAGGGCCCCCAGGGGGCCCCCAAGCAGCCCCTCTCAATTTGGGTCTGGGGGCTTTCGTTGGGCCGGGAACCTGGGAGAATCCTGCAAGGTTGCAGTTCGCGGCCCGAGAAGCACTCTCCGGCCAACATGCCCAACTGCAGCAACAGCTCCCAAAGCGAAGGAGCCAGGACCCAAAGACCTAGCTGGCCTGAAGGGCCCCCAGGGGGCCCCCAAGCAGCCCATCTCAATTTGGGTCTGGGGGCTTTCGTTGGGCATGGAACATGGGAGATTCCTGCAAGGTTGCAGTTCGCGGCGGAGAAGCACTCTCCGGCCAACATGCCCAACTGCAGCAACAGCTCCCAAAGCGAAGGAGCCAGGACCCAAAGACCTAGCTGGCCTGAAGGGCCCCCAGGGGGCCCCCAAGCAGCCCCTCTCCATTTGGGTCTGGGGGCTTTTGTTGGGCCGGGAACGTGGGAGATACCAGCAAGGTTGCAGTTCGCGGCCCGAGAAGCACTCTCCGGCCAACATGCCCAATATCCAGCAACAGCTCCCAAAGCGAAGGAGCCAGGACCCAAAGACCTAGCTGGCCTGAAGGGCCCCCAGAAGGCCACCAAGCAGCCCCTCTCCATTTGGGTCTGGGGGCTTTCGTTGGGCATGTATACCTGAGAGGTACCTGCAAGTTACAGTTCGCGGCCCGAGAAGCACTCTCCGGCCAACATGCCCAACTGCAGCAACAGCTCCCAAACCGAAGGAGCCAGGACCCAAAGACCTAGCTGGCCTGAAGGGCCCCCAGGGGGCCCCCAAGCAGCCCCTCTCCATTTGGGTCTGGGGGTTTTCGTTGGGCCGGGAACCTGGGAGGTACCTGCAAGGTTGCAGTTCGCGGCCCGAGAAGCACTCTCCGGCCAACATGCCCAACTGCAGCAACAGCTCCCAAACCGAAGGAGCCAGGACCCAAAGACCTAGCTGGCCTGAAGGGCCCCCAGGGGGGCCCCAAGCAGCCCCTCTCAATTTGGGTCTGGGGGCTTTCGTTGGGCCGGGAACCTGGGAGAATCCTGCAAGGTTGCAGTTCGCGGCCCGAGAAGCACTCTCCGGCCAACATGCCCAACTGCAGCAACAGCTCCCAAACCGAAGGAGCCAGGACACAAAGACCTAGCTGGCCTGAAGGGCCCCCAGGGGGGCCCCAAGCAGCCCCTCTCAATTTGGGTCTGGGGGCTTTCGTTGGGCCGGGAACCTGGGAGGTACCTGCAAGGTTGCAGTTCGCGGCCCGAGAAGCACTCTCCGGCCAACATGCCCAACTGCAGCAACAGCTCCCAAACCGAAGGAGCCAGGACCCAAAGACCTAGCTGGCCTGAAGGGCCCCCAGGGGGCCCCCAAGCAGCCCCTCTCAATTTGGGTCTGGGGGCTTTCGTTGGGCCGGGAACCTGGGAGATTCCTGCAAGGTTGCAGTTCGCGGCCGGAGAAGCACTCTCCGGCCAACATGCCCAACTGCAGCAACAGCTCCCAAAGCGAAGGAGCCAGGACCCAAAGACCTAGCTGGCCTGAAGGGCCCCCAGGGGGCCCCCAAGCAGCCCCTTTCCATTTGGGTCTGGGGGCTTTCTTTAGGCTGAGAACCTGGGAGATTCATGCAAGGTTGCAGTTTGCGGCCCGAGAAGCACTCTCCGGCCAACATGCCCAATATCCAGCAACAGCTCCCAAAGCAAAGGAGCCAGGACCCAAAGACCTAGCTGGCCTGAAGGGCCCCCAGGGGGCCCCCAAGCAGCCCCTCTCCATTTGGGTCTGGGGGCTTTCGTTGGGCATGTATACCTGAGAGGTACCTGCAAGTTACAGTTCGCGGCCCGAGAAGCACTCTCCGGCCAACATGCCCAACTGCAGCAACAGCTCCCAAACCGAAGGAGCCAGGACCCAAAGACCTAGCTGGCCTGAAGGGCCCCCAGGGGGCCCCCAAGCAGCCCCTCTCCATTTGGGTCTGGGGGCTTTCGTTGGGCATGTATACCTGAGAGGTACCTGCAAGGTTACAGTTCGCGGCCCGAGAAGCACTCTCCGGCCAACATGCCCAACTGCAGCAACAGCTCCCAAAGCGAAGGAGCCAGGACCCAAAGACCTAGCTGGCCTGAAGTGCCCCCAGGGGGTCCCCAAGCAGCCCCTCTCCATTTGGGTCTGGGGGCTTTCGTTGGGCCGGGAACCTGGGAGATTCATGCAAGGTTGCAGTTCGCGGCCCGAGAAGCACTCTCCGGCCAACATGCCCAACTGCAGCAACAGCTCCCAAACCGAAGGAGCCAGGACCCAAAGACCTAGCTGGCCTGAAGGGCCCCCAGGGGGCCCCCAAACAGCCCCTCTCCATTTGGGTCTGGGGGCTTTTGTTGGGCCGGGAACCTGGGAGATTCCTGCAAGGTTACAGTTCGCGGCCCGAGAAGCACTCTCCGGCCAACATGCCCAACTGCAGCAACAGCTCCCAAACCGAAGGAGCCAGGACCCAAAGACCTAGCTGGCCTGAAGGGCCCCCAGGGGGCCCCCAAGCAGCCCCTCTCAATTTGGGTCTGGGGGCTTTCGTTGGGCATGTATACCTGAGAGGTACCTGCAAGTTACAGTTCGCGGCCCGAGAAGCACTCTCCGGCCAACATGCCCAACTGCAGCAACAGCTCCCAAACCAAAGGAGCCAGGACCCAAAGACCTAGCTGGCCTGAAGGGCCCCCAGGGGGCCCCCAAGCAGCCCCTCTCAATTTGGGTCTGGGGGCTTTCGTTGGGCCGGGAACATGGGAGAATCCTGCAAGGTTGCAGTTCGCGGCCCGAGAAGCACTCTCCGGCCAACATGCCCAACTGCAGCAACAGCTCCCAAAGCGAAGGAGCCAGGACCCAAAGACCTAGCTGGCCTGAAGGGCCCCCAGGGGGGCCCCAAGCAGCCCCTCTCCATTTGGGTCTGGGGGCTTTCGTTGGGCCGGGAACCTGGGAGAATCCTGCAAGGTTGCAGTTCGCGGCCCGAGAAGCACTCTCCGGCCAACATGCCCAACTGCAGCAACAGCTCCCAAACCGAAGGAGCCAGGACCCAAAGACCTAGCTGGCCTGAAGGGCCCCCATGGGGCCCCCAAGCAGCCCCTCTCAATTTGGGTCTGGGGGCATTTGTTGGGCCGGGAACCTGGGAGATTCATGCAAGGTTACAGTTCGCGGCCCGAGAAGCACTCTCCGGCCAACATGCCCAACTGCAGCAACAGCTCCCAAACCGAAGGAGCCAGGACACAAAGACCTAGCTGGCCTGAAGGGCCCCCAGGGGGCCCCCAAGCAGCCCCTCTCCATTTGGGTCTGGGGGCTTTCGTTGGGCCGGGAACCTGGGAGAATCCTGCAAGGTTGCAGTTCGCGGCCCGAGAAGCACTCTCCGGCCAACATGCCCAACTGCAGCAACAGCTCCCAAACCGAAGGAGCCAGGACACAAAGACCTAGCTGGCCTGAAGGGCCCCCATTGGGCCCCCAAGGAGCTCCTCTCCATTTGGGTCTGGGGGCTTTCGTTGGGCCGGGAACCTGGGAGAATCCTGCAAGGTTGCAGTTCGCGGCCCGAGAAGCACTCTCCGGCCAACATGCCCAATATCCAGCAACAGCTCCCAAAGCGAAGGAGCCAGGACCCAAAGACCTAGCTGGCCTGAAGGGCCCCCAGAAGGCCACCAAGCAGCCCCTCTCCATTTGGGTCTGGGGGCTTTCGTTGGGCATGTATACCTGAGAGGTACCTGCAAGTTACAGTTCGCGGCCCGAGAAGCACTCTCCGGCCAACATGCCAAACTGCAGCAACAGCTCCCAAACCGAAGGAGCCAGGACCCAAAGACCTAGCTGGCCTGAAGGGCCCCCACGGGGCCCCCAAGCAGCCCCTCTCCATTTGGGTCTGGGGGTTTTCGTTGGGCCGGGAACCTGGGAGGTACCTGCAAGGTTACAGTTCGCGGCCCGAGAAGCACTCTCCGGCCAACATGCCCAACTGCAGCAACAGCTCCCAAAGCGAAGGAGCCAGGACCCAAAGACCTAGCTGGCCTGAAGTGCCCCCAGGGGGTCCCCAAGCAGCCCCTCTCCATTTGGGTCTGGGGGCTTTCTTTAGGCTGAGAACCTGGGAGATACCAGCAAGGTTGCAGTTCGCGGCCCGAGAAGCACTCTCCGGCCAACATGCCCAATATCCAGCAACCGCTCCCAAAGCGAAGGAGCCAGGACCCAAAGACCTAGCTGGCCTGAAGGGCCCCCAGAAGGCCACCAAGCAGCCCCTCTCCATTTGGGTCTGGGGGCTTTCGTTGGGCATGTATACCTGAGAGGTACATGCAAGTTACAGTTCGCGGCCCGAGAAGCACTCTCCGGCCAACATGCCCAACTGCAGCAACAGCTCCCAAACCGAAGGAGCCAGGACCCAAAGACCTAGCTGGCCTGAAGGGCCCCCAGGGGGCCCCCAAGCAGCCCCTCTCCATTTGGGTCTGGGGGTTTTCTTTGGGCCGGGAACCTGGGAGGTACCTGCAAGGTTGCAGTTCGCGGCCCGAGAAGCACTCTCCGGCCAACATGCCCAACTGCAGCAACAGCTCCCAAACCGAAGGAGCCAGGACCCAAAGACCTAGCTGGCCTGAAGGGCCCCCAGGGGGCCCCCAAGCAGCCCCTCTCCATTTGGGTCTGGGGGCTTTCGTTGGGCCGGGAACCTGGGAGAATCCTGCAAGGTTGCAGTTCGCGGCCCGAGAAGCACTCTCCGGCCAACATGCCCAACTGCAGCAACAGCTCCCAAACCGAAGGAGCCAGGACACAAAGACCTAGCTGGCCTGAAGGGCCCCCAGGGGGGCCCCAAGCAGCCCCTCTCAATTTGGGTCTGGGGGCTTTCGTTGGGCCGGGAATCTGGGAGGTACCTGCAAGGTTGCAGTTCGCGGCCCGAGAAGCACTCTCCGGCCAACATGCCCAACTGCAGCAACAGCTCCCAAACCGAAGGAGCCAGGACCCAAAGACCTAGCTGGCCTGAAGGGCCCCCAGGGGGCCCCCAAGCAGCCCCTCTCAATTTGGGTCTGGGGGCTTTCGTTGGGCCGGGAACCTGGGAGATTCCTGCAAGGTTGCAGTTCGCGGCCGGAGAAGCACTCTCCGGCCAACATGCCCAACTGCAGCAACAGCTCCCAAACCGAAGGAGCCAGGACCCAAAGACCTAGCTGGCCTGAAGGGCCCCCAGGGGGCCCCCAAGCAGCCCCTCTCCATTTGGTTCTGGGGGCTTTCTTTAGGCTGAGAACCTGGGAGATTCATGCAAGGTTGCAGTTTGCGGCCCGAGAAGCACTCTCCGGCCAACATGCCCAATATCCAGCAACAGCTCCCAAAGCAAAGGAGCCAGGACCCAAAGACCTAGCTGGCCTGAAGGGCCCCCAGGGGGCCCCCAAGCAGCCCCTCTCAATTTGGGTCTGGGGGCTTTCGTTGGGCATGTATACCTGAGAGGTACCTGCAAGTTACAGTTCGCGGCCCGAGAAGCACTCTCCGGCCAACATGCCCAACTGCAGCAACAGCTCCCAAACCGAAGGAGCCAGGACCCAAAGACCTAGCTGGCCTGAAGGGCCCCCAGGGGGCCCCCAAGCAGCCCCTCTCCATTTGGGTCTGGGGGCTTTCGTTGGGCATGTATACCTGAGAGGTACCTGCAAGGTTACAGTTCGCGGCCCGAGAAGCACTCTCCGGCCAACATGCCCAACTGCAGCAACAGCTCCCAAAGCGAAGGAGCCAGGACCCAAAGACCTAGCTGGCCTGAAGGGCCCCCAGGGGGGCCCCAAGCAGCCCCTCTCAATTTGGGTCTGGGGGCTTTCGTTGGGCCGGGAACCTGGGAGAATCCTGCAAGGTTGCAGTTCGCGGCCCGAGAAGCACTCTCCGGCCAACATGCCCAACTGCAGCAACAGCTCCCAAACCGAAGGAGCCAGGACACAAAGACCTAGCTGGCCTGAAGGGCCCCCAGGGGGCCCCCAAGCAGCCCCTCTCCATTTGGTTCTGGGGGCTTTCTTTAGGCTGAGAACCTGGGAGATTCATGCAAGGTTGCAGTTTGCGGCCCGAGAAGCACTCTCCGGCCAACATGCCCAATATCCAGCAACAGCTCCCAAAGCAAAGGAGCCAGGACCCAAAGACCTAGCTGGCCTGAAGGGCCCCCAGGGGGCCCCCAAGCAGCCCCTCTCAATTTGGGTCTGGGGGCTTTCGTTGGGCATGTATACCTGAGAGGTACCTGCAAGTTACAGTTCGCGGCCCGAGAAGCACTCTCCGGCCAACATGCCCAACTGCAGCAACAGCTCCCAAACCGAAGGAGCCAGGACCCAAAGACCTAGCTGGCCTGAAGGGCCCCCAGGGGGCCCCCAAGCAGCCCCTCTCCATTTGGGTCTGGGGGCTTTCGTTGGGCATGTATACCTGAGAGGTACCTGCAAGGTTACAGTTCGCGGCCCGAGAAGCACTCTCCGGCCAACATGCCCAACTGCAGCAACAGCTCCCAAAGCGAAGGAGCCAGGACCCAAAGACCTAGCTGGCCTGAAGGGCCCCCAGGGGGTCCCCAAGCAGCCCCTCTCCATTTGGGTCTGGGGGCTTTCGTTGGGCGGGGAACCTGGGAGATTCATGCAAGGTTGCAGTTCGCGGCCCGAGAAGCACTCTCCGGCCAACATGCCCAACTGCAGCAACAGCTCCCAAACCGAAGGAGCCAGGACCCAAAGACCTAGCTGGCCTGAAGGGCCCCCAGGGGGCCCCCAAGCAGCCCCTCTCCATTTGGGTCTGGGGGCTTTTGTTGGGCCGGGAACCTGGGAGATTCCTGCAAGGTTACAGTTCGCGGCCCGAGAAGCACTCTCCGCCCAACATGCCCAACTGCAGCAACAGCTCCCAAACCGAAGGAGCCAGGACCCAAAGACCTAGCTGGCCTGAAGGGCCCCCAGGGGGCCCCCAAGCAGCCCCTCTCAATTTGGGTCTGGGGGCTTTCGTTGGGCATGTATACCTGAGAGGTACCTGCAAGTTACAGTTCGCGGCCCGAGAAGCACTCTCCGGCCAACATGCCCAACTGCAGCAACAGCTCCCAAACCAAAGGAGCCAGGACCCAAAGACCTAGCTGGCCTGAAGGGCCCCCAGGGGGCCCCCAAGCAGCCCCTCTCAATTTGGGTCTGGGGGCTTTCGTTGGGCCGGGAACATGGGAGAATCCTGCAAGGTTGCAGTTCGCGGCCCGAGAAGCACTCTCCGGCCAACATGCCCAACTGCAGCAACAGCTCCCAAAGCGAAGGAGCCAGGACCCAAAGACCTAGCTGGCCTGAAGGGCCCCCAGGGGGGCCCCAAGCAGCCCCTCTCCATTTGGGTCTGGGGGCTTTCGTTGGGCCGGGAACCTGGGAGAATCCTGCAAGGTTGCAGTTCGCGGCCCGAGAAGCACTCTCCGGCCAACATGCCCAACTGCAGCAACAGCTCCCAAAGCGAAGGAGCCAGGACCCAAAGACCTAGCTGGCCTGAAGGGCCCCCAGGGGGCCCCCAAGCAGCCCCTCTCAATTTGGGTCTGGGGGCTTTCGTTGGGCCGGGAACCTGGGAGAATCCTGCAAGGTTGCAGTTCGCGGCCCGAGAAGCACTCTCCGGCCAACATGCCCAACTGCAGCAACAGCTCCCAAAGCGAAGGAGCCAGGACCCAAAGACCTAGCTGGCCTGAAGGGCCCCCAGGGGGCCCCCAAGCAGCCCATCTCAATTTGGGTCTGGGGGCTTTCGTTGGGCATGGAACATGGGAGAATCCTGCAAGGTTGCAGTTCGCGGCGGAGAAGCACTCTCCGGCCAACATGCCCAACTGCAGCAACAGCTCCCAAAGCGAAGGAGCCAGGACCCAAAGACCTAGCTGGCCTGAAGGGCCCCCAGGGGGCCCCCAAGCAGCCCCTCTCCATTTGGGTCTGGGGGCTTTCGTTGGGCCGGGAACCTGGGAGAATCCTGCAAGGTTGCAGTTCGCGGCCCGAGAAGCACTCTCCGGCCAACATGCCCAACTGCAGCAACAGCTCCCAAACCGAAGGAGCCAGGACCCAAAGACCTAGCTGGCCTGAAGGGCCCCCATTGGGCCCCCAAGGAGCTCCTCTCCATTTGGGTCTGGGGGCTTTCGTTGGGCCGGGAACCTGGGAGAATCCTGCAAGGTTGCAGTTCGCGGCCCGAGAAGCACTCTCCGGCCAACATGCCCAATATCCAGCAACAGCTCCCAAAGCGAAGGAGCCAGGACCCAAAGACCTAGCTGGCCTGAAGGGCCCCCAGAAGGCCACCAAGCAGCCCCTCTCCATTTGGGTCTGGGGGCTTTCGTTGGGCATGTATACCTGAGAGGTACCTGCAAGTTACAGTTCGCGGCCCGAGAAGCACTCTCCGGCCAACATGCCAAACTGCAGCAACAGCTCCCAAACCGAAGGAGCCAGGACCCAAAGACCTAGCTGGCCTGAAGGGCCCCCACGGGGCCCCCAAGCAGCCCCTCTCCATTTGGGTCTGGGGGTTTTCGTTGGGCCGGGAACCTGGGAGGTACCTGCAAGGTTACAGTTCGCGGCCCGAGAAGCACTCTCCGGCCAACATGCCCAACTGCAGCAACAGCTCCCAAAGCGAAGGAGCCAGGACCCAAAGACCTAGCTGGCCTGAAGTGCCCCCAGGGGGTCCCCAAGCAGCCCCTCTCCATTTGGGTCTGGGGGCTTTCTTTAGGCTGAGAACCTGGGAGATACCAGCAAGGTTGCAGTTCGCGGCCCGAGAAGCACTCTCCGGCCAACATGCCCAATATCCAGCAACCGCTCCCAAAGCGAAGGAGCCAGGACCCAAAGACCTAGCTGGCCTGAAGGGCCCCCAGAAGGCCACCAAGCAGCCCCTCTCCATTTGGGTCTGGGGGCTTTCGTTGGGCATGTATACCTGAGAGGTACATGCAAGTTACAGTTCGCGGCCCGAGAAGCACTCTCCGGCCAACATGCCCAACTGCAGCAACAGCTCCCAAACCGAAGGAGCCAGGACCCAAAGACCTAGCTGGCCTGAAGGGCCCCCAGGGGGCCCCCAAGCAGCCCCTCTCCATTTGGGTCTGGGGGTTTTCGTTGGGCCGGGAACCTGGGAGGTACCTGCAAGGTTGCAGTTCGCGGCCCGAGAAGCACTCTCCGGCCAACATGCCCAACTGCAGCAACAGCTCCCAAACCGAAGGAGCCAGGACCCAAAGACCTAGCTGGCCTGAAGGGCCCCCAGGGGGGCCCCAAGCAGCCCCTCTCAATTTGGGTCTGGGGGCTTTCGTTGGGCCGGGAACCTGGGAGAATCCTGCAAGGTTGCAGTTCGCGGCCCGAGAAGCACTCTCCGGCCAACATGCCCAACTGCAGCAACAGCTCCCAAACCGAAGGAGCCAGGACACAAAGACCTAGCTGGCCTGAAGGGCCCCCAGGGGGGCCCCAAGCAGCCCCTCTCAATTTGGGTCTGGGGGCTTTCGTTGGGCCGGGAACCTGGGAGGTACCTGCAAGGTTGCAGTTCGCGGCCCGAGAAGCACT
Organism: Gallinula chloropus; assembly: GCF_964237585.1. NCBI lineage: Eukaryota > Metazoa > Chordata > Aves > Gruiformes > Rallidae > Gallinula > Gallinula chloropus. Next base: position 176,399 of record NW_028168547.1, on the reverse strand, counting down.
CTCCGGCCAACATGCCCAACTGCAGCAACAGCTCCCAAAGCGAAGGAGCCAGGACCCAAAGACCTAGCTGGCCTGAAGGGCCCCCAGGGGGCCCCCAAGCAGCCCCTCTCAATTTGGGTCTGGGGGCTTTCGTTGGGCCGGGAACCTGGGAGATTCCTGCAAGGTTGCAGTTCGCGGCCGGAGAAGCACTCTCCGGCCAACATGCCCAACTGCAGCAACAGCTCCCAAACCGAAGGAGCCAGGACCCAAAGACCTAGCTGGCCTGAAGGGCCCCCATGGGGCCCCCAAGGAGCTCCTCTCCATTTGGGTCTGGGGGCTTTCGTTGGGCCGGGAACCTGGGAGAATCCTGCAAGGTTGCAGTTCGCGGCCCGAGAAGCACTCTCCGGCCAACATGCCCAACTGCAGCAACAGCTCCCAAACCGAAGGAGCCAGGACCCAAAGACCTAGCTGGCCTGAAGGGCCCCCATGGGGCCCCCAAGGATCTCCTCTCCATTTGGGTCTGGGGGCTTTCGTTGGGCATGTATACCTGAGAGGTACCTGCAAGGTTACAGTTCGCGGCCCGAGAAGCACTCTCCGGCCAACATGCCCAACTGCAGCAACAGCTCCCAAAGCGAAGGAGCCAGGACCCAAAGACCTAGCTGGCCTGAAGTGCCCCCAGGGGGTCCCCAAGCAGCCCCTCTCCATTTGGGTCTGGGGGCTTTCGTTGGGCGGGGAACCTGGGAGATTCATGCAAGGTTGCCGTTCGCGGCCCGAGAAGCACTCTCCGGCCAACATGCCCAACTGCAGCAACAGCTCCCAAAGCGAAGGAGCCAGGACCCAAAGACCTAGCTGGCCTGAAGGGCCCCCAGGGGGCCCCCAAGCAGCCCCTCTCCATTTGGGTCTGGGGGCTTTCGTTGGGCCGGGAACCTGGGAGAATCCTGCAAGGTTGCAGTTCTTGGCCCGAGAAGCACTCTCCGCCCAACATGCCCAACTGCAGCAACAGCTCCCAAAGCGAAGGAGCCAGGACCCAAAGACCTAGCTGGCCTGAAGGGCCCCCAGGGGGCCCCCAAGCAGCCCCTCTCCATTTGGGTCTGGGGGTTTTCGTTGGGCCGGGAACCTGGGAGGTACCTGCAAGGTTGCAGTTCGCGGCCCGAGAAGCACTCTCCGGCCAACATGCCCAACTGCAGCAACAGCTCCCAAACCGAAGGAGCCAGGACCCAAAGACCTAGCTGGCCTGAAGGGCCCCCAGGGGGGCCCCAAGCAGCCCCTCTCAATTTGGGTCTGGGGGCTTTAGTTGGGCCGGGTACCTGGGAGAATCCTGCAAGGTTGCAGTTCGCGGCCCGAGAAGCACTCTCCGGCCAACATGCCCAACTGCAGCAACAGCTCCCAAACCGAAGGAGCCAGGACCCAAAGACCTAGCTGGCCTGAAGGGCCCCCAGGGGGCCCCCAAGCAGCCCCTCTCAATTTGGGTCTGGGGGCTTTCGTTGGGCATGGAACCTGGGAGATTCCTGCAAGGTTGCAGTTCGCGGCCCGAGAAGCACTCTCCGGCCAACATGCCCAACTGCAGCAACAGCTCCCAAAGCGAAGGAGCCAGGACCCAAAGACCTAGCTGGCCTGAAGGGCCCCCAGGGGGCCCCCAAGCAGCCCCTCTCCATTTGGGTCTGGGGGCTTTCGTTGGGCCGGGAACCTGGGAGATTCCTGCAAGGTTGCAGTTCGCGGCCCGAGAAGCACTCTCCGCCCAACATGCCCAACTGCAGCAACAGCTCCCAAACCGAAGGAGCCAGGACCCAAAGACCTAGCTGGTCTGAAGGGCCCCCAGGGGGCCCCCAAACAGCCCCTCTCCATTTGGGTCTGGGGGCTTTCGTTGGGCATGTATACCCGAGAGGTACCTGCAAGGTTACAGTTCGCGGCCCGAGAAGCACTCTCCGGCCAACATGCACAACTGCAGCAACAGCTCCCAAACCGAAGGAGCCAGGACCCAAAGACCTAGCTGGCCTGAAGGGCCCCCAGGGGGCCCCCAAGCAGCCCCTCTCAATTTGGGTCTGGGGGCTTTCGTTGGGCCGGGAACCTGGGAGAATCCTGCAAGGTTGCAGTTCGCGGCCCGAGAAGCACTCTCCGCCCAACATGCCCAACTGCAGCAACAGCTCCCAAACCGAAGGAGCCAGGACCCAAAGACCTAGCTGGCCTGAAGGGCCCCCAGGGGGCCCCCAAGCAGCCCCTCTCCATTTGGTTCTGGGGACTTTCTTTAGGCTGAGAACCTGGGAGATTCCTGCAAGGTTGCAGTTCGCGGCCCGAGAAGCACTCTCCGGCCAACATGCCCAACTGCAGCAACAGCTCCCAAAGCAAAGGAGCCAGGACCCAAAGACCTAGCTGGCCTGAAGGGCCCCCAGAAGGCCACCAAGCAGCCCCTCTCCATTTGGGTCTGGGGGCTTTCGTTGGGCATGTATACCTGAGAGGTACCTGCAAGTTACAGTTCGCGGCCCGAGAAGCACTCTCCGGCCAACATGCCCAACTGCAGCAACAGCTCCCAAAGCGAAGGAGCCAGGACCCAAAGACCTAGCTGGCCTGAAGGGCCCCCAGGGGGCCCCCAAGCAGCCCCTCTCCATTTGGGTCTGGGGGGTTTCGTTGGGCATGTATACCTGAGAGGTACCTGCAAGGTTACAGTTCGCGGCCCGAGAAGCACTCTCCGGCCAACATGCCCAACTGCAGCAACAGCTCCCAAAGCGAAGGAGCCAGGACCCAAAGACCTAGCTGGCCTGAAGTGCCCCCAGGGGGCCCCCAAGCAGCCCCTCTCCATTTGGGTCTGGGGGCTTTCGTTGGGCCGGGAACCTGGGAGAATCCTGCAAGGTTGCAGTTCGCGGCCCGAGAAGCACTCTCCGGCCAACATGCCCAACTGCAGCAACAGCTCCCAAACCGAAGGAGCCAGGACCCAAAGACCTAGCTGGCCTGAAGGGCCCCCAGGGGGCCCCCAAGGAGCTCCTCTCCATTTGGGTCTGGGGGCTTTCGTTGGGCCGGGAACCTGGGAGAATCCTGCAAGGTTGCAGTTCGCGGCCCGAGAAGCACTCTCCGGCCAACATGCCCAACTGCAGCAACAGCTCCCAAACCGAAGGAGCCAGGACCCAAAGACCTAGCTGGCCTGAAGGGCCCCCATGGGGCCCCCAAGGATCTCCTCTCCATTTGGGTCTGGGGGCTTTCGTTGGGCATGTATACCTGAGAGGTACCTGCAAGGTTACAGTTCGCGGCCCGAGAAGCACTCTCCGGCCAACATGCCCAACTGCAGCAACAGCTCCCAAACCGAAGGAGCCAGGACCCAAAGACCTAGCTGGCCTGAAGTGCCCCCAGGGGGTCCCCAAGCAGCCCCTCTCCATTTGGGTCTGGGGGCTTTCGTTGGGCGGGGAACCTGGGAGATTCATGCAAGGTTGCCGTTCGCGGCCCGAGAAGCACTCTCCGGCCAACATGCCCAACTGCAGCAACAGCTCCCAAAGCGAAGGAGCCAGGACCCAAAGACCTAGCTGGCCTGAAGGGCCCCCAGGGGGCCCCCAAGCAGCCCCTCTCAATTTGGGTCTGGGGGCTTTCGTTGGGCCGGGAACCTGGGAGAATCCTGCAAGGTTGCAGTTCGCGGCCCGAGAAGCACTCTCCGCCCAACATGCCCAACTGCAGCAACAGCTCCCAAACCGAAGGAGCCAGGACCCAAAGACCTAGCTGGCCTGAAGGGCCCCCAGGGGGCCCCCAAGCAGCCCCTCTCCATTTGGGTCTGGGGGTTTTCTTTAGGCTGAGAACCTGGGAGATACCAGCAAGGTTGCAGTTCGCGGCCCGAGAAGCACTCTCCGGCCAACATGCCCAATATCCAGCAACAGCTCCCAAAGCGAAGGAGCCAGGACCCAAAGACCTAGCTGGCCTGAAGGGCCCCCAGAAGGCCACCAAGCAGCCCCTCTCCATTTGGGTCTGAGGGCTTTCGTTGGGCATGTATACCTGAGAGGTACCTGCAAGGTTACAGTTCGCGGCCCGAGAAGCACTCTCCGGCCAACATGCCCAACTGCAGCAACAGCTCCCAAAGCGAAAGAGCCAGGACCCAAAGACCTAGCTGGCCTGAAGTGCCCCCAGGGGGTCCCCAAGCAGCCCCTCTCCATTTGGGTCTGGGGGCTTTCGTTGGGCGGGGAACCTGGGAGATTCATGCAAGGTTGCCGTTCGCGGCCCGAGAAGCACTCTCCGGCCAACATGCCCAACTGCAGCAACAGCTCCCAAAGCGAAGGAGCCAGGACCCAAAGACCTAGCTGGCCTGAAGGGCCCCCAGGGGGCCCCCAAGCAGCCCCTCTCAATTTGGGTCTGGGGGCTTTCGTTGGGCCGGGAACCTGGGAGAATCCTGCAAGGTTGCAGTTCGCGGCCCGAGAAGCACTCTCCGGCCAACATGCCCAACTGCAGCAACAGCTCCCAAACCGAAGGAGCCAGGACCCAAAGACCTAGCTGGCCTGAAGGGCCCCCAGGGGGCCCCCAAGCAGCCCCTCTCCATTTGGGTCTGGGGGTTTTCTTTAGGCTGAGAACCTGGGAGATACCAGCAAGGTTGCAGTTCGCGGCCCGAGAAGCACTCTCCGGCCAACATGCCCAATATCCAGCAACAGCTCCCAAAGCGAAGGAGCCAGGACCCAAAGGCCTAGCTGGCCTGAAGGGCCCCCAGAAGGCCACCAAGCAGCCCCTCTCCATTTGGGTCTGGGGGCTTTCGTTGGGCCGGGAACCTGGGAGAATCCTGCAAGGTTGCAGTTCGCGGCCCGAGAAGCACTCTCCGGCCAACATGCCAAACTGCAGCAACAGCTCCCAAACCGAAGGAGCCAGGACCCAAAGACCTAGCTGGCCTGAAGGGCCCCCAGGGGGCCCCCAAGCAGCCCCTCTCCATTTGGGTCTGGGGGCTTACGTTGGGCCGGGAACCTGGGAGAATCCTGCAAGGTTGCAGTTCGCGGCCCGAGAAGCACTCTCCGGCCAACATGCCCAACTGCAGCAACAGCTCCCAAACCGAAGGAGCCAGGACCCAAAGACCTAGCTGGCCTGAAGGGCCCCCAGGGGGCCCCCAAGCAGCCCCTCTCCATTTGGGTCTGGGGGTTTTCTTTAGGCTGAGAACCTGGGAGATACCAGCAAGGTTGCAGTTCGCGGCCCGAGAAGCACTCTCCGGCCAACATGCCCAATATCCAGCAACAGCTCCCAAAGCGAAGGAGCCAGGACCCAAAGGCCTAGCTGGCCTGAAGGGCCCCCAGAAGGCCACCAAGCAGCCCCTCTCCATTTGGGTCTGGGGGCTTTCGTTGGGCCGGGAACCTGGGAGAATCCTGCAAGGTTGCAGTTCGCGGCCCGAGAAGCACTCTCCGGCCAACATGCCAAACTGCAGCAACAGCTCCCAAACCGAAGGAGCCAGGACCCAAAGACCTAGCTGGCCTGAAGGGCCCCCAGGGGGCCCCCAAGCAGCCCCTCTCCATTTGGGTCTGGGGGTTTTCGTTGGGCCGGGAACCTGGGAGGTACCTGCAAGGTTACAGTTCGCGGCCCGAGAAGCACTCTCCGGCCAACATGCCCAACTGCAGCAACAGAACCCAAAGCGAAGGAGCCAGGACCCAAAGACCTAGCTGGCCTGAAGGGCCCCCAGGGGGTCCCCAAGCAGCCCCTCTCCATTTGGGTCTGGGGGCTTTCGTTGGGCGGGGAACCTGGGAGATTCATGCAAGGTTGCAGTTCGCGGCCCGAGAAGCACTCTCCGGCCAACATGCCCAACTGCAGCAACAGCTCCCAAACCGAAGGAGCCAGGACCCAAAGACCTAGCTGGCCTGAAGGGCCCCCAGGGGGCCCCCAAGCAGCCCCTCTCCATTTGGGTCTGGGGGCTTTCGTTGGGCCGGGAACCTGGGAGGTACCTGCAAGGTTGCAGTTCGCGGCCCGAGAAGCACTCTTCGCCCAACATGCCCAACTGCAGCAACAGCTCCCAAAGCGAAGGAGCCAGGACCCAAAGACCTAGCTGGCCTGAAGGGCCCCCAGGGGGCCCCCAAGCAGCCCCTCTCCATTTGGGTCTGGGGGCTTTCTTTAGGCTGAGAACCTGGGAGATACCAGCAAGGTTGCAGTTCGCGGCCCGAGAAGCACTCTCCGGCCAACATGCCCAACTGCAGCAACAGCTCCCAAAGCGAAGGAGCCAGGACCCAAAGACCTAGCTGGCCTGAAGGGCCCCCAGGGGGCCCCCAAGCAGCCCCTCTCCATTTGGGTCTGGGGGTTTTCGTTGGGCCGGGAACCTGGGAGGTACCTGCAAGGTTGCAGTTCGCGGCCCGAGAAGCACTCTCCGGCCAACATGCCCAACTGCAGCAACAGCTCCCAAACCGAAGGAGCCAGGACCCAAAGACCTAGCTGGCCTGAAGGGCCCCCAGAGGGGCCCCAAGCAGCCCCTCTCAATTTGGGTCTGGGGGCTTTCGTTGGGCCGGGAACCTGGGAGAATCCTGCAAGGTTGCAGTTCGCGGCCCGAGAAGCACTCTCCGGCCAACATGCCCAACTGCAGCAACAGCTCCCAAAGCGAAGGAGCCAGGACCCAAAGACCTAGCTGGCCTGAAGGGCCCCCAGGGGGCCCCCAAGCAGCCCCTCTCAATTTGGGTCTGGGGGCTTTCGTTGGGCCGGGAACCTGGGAGAATCCTGCAAGGTTGCAGTTCGCGGCCCGAGAAGCACTCTCCGCCCAACATGCCCAACTGCAGCAACAGCTCCCAAACCGAAGGAGCCAGGACCCAAAGACCTAGCTGGCCTGAAGGGCCCCCAGGGGGCCCCCAAGCAGCCCCTCTCCATTTGGGTCTGGGGGTTTTCTTTAGGCTGAGAACCTGGGAGATACCAGCAAGGTTGCAGTTCGCGGCCCGAGAAGCACTCTCCGGCCAACATGCCCAACTGCAGCAACAGCTCCCAAAGCGAAAGAGCCAGGACCCAAAGACCTAGCTGGCCTGAAGTGCCCCCAGGGGGTCCCCAAGCAGCCCCTCTCCATTTGGGTCTGGGGGCTTTCGTTGGGCGGGGAACCTGGGAGATTCATGCAAGGTTGCCGTTCGCGGCCCGAGAAGCACTCTCCGGCCAACATGCCCAACTGCAGCAACAGCTCCCAAAGCGAAGGAGCCAGGACCCAAAGACCTAGCTGGCCTGAAGGGCCCCCAGGGGGCCCCCAAGCAGCCCCTCTCAATTTGGGTCTGGGGGCTTTCGTTGGGCCGGGAACCTGGGAGAATCCTGCAAGGTTGCAGTTCGCGGCCCGAGAAGCACTCTCCGCCCAACATGCCCAACTGCAGCAACAGCTCCCAAACCGAAGGAGCCAGGACCCAAAGACCTAGCTGGCCTGAAGGGCCCCCAGGGGGCCCCCAAGCAGCCCCTCTCCATTTGGGTCTGGGGGTTTTCTTTAGGCTGAGAACCTGGGAGATACCAGCAAGGTTGCAGTTCGCGGCCCGAGAAGCACTCTCCGGCCAACATGCCCAATATCCAGCAACAGCTCCCAAAGCGAAGGAGCCAGGACCCAAAGGCCTAGCTGGCCTGAAGGGCCCCCAGAAGGCCACCAAGCAGCCCCTCTCCATTTGGGTCTGGGGGCTTTCGTTGGGCCGGGAACCTGGGAGAATCCTGCAAGGTTACAGTTCGCGGCCCGAGAAGCACTCTCCGGCCAACATGCCCAACTGCAGCAACAGAACCCAAAGCGAAGGAGCCAGGACCCAAAGACCTAGCTGGCCTGAAGGGCCCCCAGGGGGTCCCCAAGCAGCCCCTCTCCATTTGGGTCTGGGGGCTTTCGTTGGGCGGGGAACCTGGGAGATTCATGCAAGGTTGCAGTTCGCGGCCCGAGAAGCACTCTCCGGCCAACATGCCCAACTGCAGCAACAGCTCCCAAACCGAAGGAGCCAGGACCCAAAGACCTAGCTGGCCTGAAGGGCCCCCAGGGGGCCCCCAAGCAGCCCCTCTCCATTTGGGTCTGGGGGCTTTCGTTGGGCCGGGAACCTGGGAGGTACCTGCAAGGTTGCAGTTCGCGGCCCGAGAAGCACTCTTCGCCCAACATGCCCAACTGCAGCAACAGCTCCCAAAGCGAAGGAGCCAGGACCCAAAGACCTAGCTGGCCTGAAGGGCCCCCAGGGGGCCCCCAAGCAGCCCCTCTCCATTTGGGTCTGGGGGCTTTCTTTAGGCTGAGAACCTGGGAGATACCAGCAAGGTTGCAGTTCGCGGCCCGAGAAGCACTCTCCGGCCAACATGCCCAACTGCAGCAACAGCTCCCAAACCGAAGGAGCCAGGACCCAAAGACCTAGCTGGCCTGAAGGGCCCCCAGGGGGCCCCCAAGCAGCCCCTCTCCATTTGGGTCTGTCGGTTTTCGTTGGGCCGGGAACCTGGGAGGTACCTGCAAGGTTGCAGTTCGCGGCCCGAGAAGCACTCTCCGGCCAACATGCCCAACTGCAGCAACAGCTCCCAAACCGAAGGAGCCAGGACCCAAAGACCTAGCTGGCCTGAAGGGCCCCCAGAGGGGCCCCAAGCAGCCCCTCTCAATTTGGGTCTGGGGGCTTTCGTTGGGCCGGGAACCTGGGAGAATCCTGCAAGGTTGCAGTTCGCGGCCCGAGAAGCACTCTCCGGCCAACATGCCCAACTGCAGCAACAGCTCCCAAACCGAAGGAGCCAGGACCCAAAGACCTAGCTGGCCTGAAGGGCCCCCAGGGGGCCCCCAAGCAGCCCCTCTCAATTTGGGTCTGGGGGCTTTCGTTGGGCATGGAACCTGGGAGATTCCTGCAAGGTTGCAGTTCGCGGCCCGAGAAGCACTCTCCGGCCAACATGCCCAATATCCAGCAACAGCTCCCAAAGCAAAGGAGCCAGGACCCAAAGACCTAGCTGGCCTGAAGGGCCCCCAGAAGGCCACCAAGCAGCCCCTCTCCATTTGGGTCTGGGGGCTTTCGTTGGGCATGTATACCTGAGAGGTACCTGCAAGTTACAGTTCGCGGCCCGAGAAGCACTCTCCGGCCAACATGCCCAACTGCAGCAACAGCTCCCAAAGCGAAGGAGCCAGGACCCAAAGACCTAGCTGGCCTGAAGGGCCCCCAGGGGGCCCCCAAGCAGCCCCTCTCCATTTGGGTCTGGGGGGTTTCGTTGGGCATGTATACCTGAGAGGTACCTGCAAGGTTACAGTTCGCGGCCCGAGAAGCACTCTCCGGCCAACATGCCCAACTGCAGCAACAGCTCCCAAAGCGAAGGAGCCAGGACCCAAAGACCTAGCTGGCCTGAAGGGCCCCCAGGGGGCCCCCAAGCAGCCCCTCTCCATTTGGGTCTGAGGGCTTTTGTTGGGCCGGGAACCTGGGAGATTCCTGCAAGGTTACAGTTCGAGGCCCGAGAAGCACTCTCCGGCCAACATGCACAACTGCAGCAACAGCTCCCAAACCGAAGGAGCCAGGACCCAAAGACCTAGCTGGCCTGAAGGGCCCCCAGGGGGCCCCCAAGCAGCCCCTCTCCATTTGGGTCTGGGGGTTTTCGTTGGGCCGGGAACCTGGGAGGTACCTGCAAGGTTGCAGTTCGCGGCCCGAGAAGCACTCTCCGGCCAACATGCCCAACTGCAGCAACAGCTCCCAAACCGAAGGAGCCAGGACCCAAAGACCTAGCTGGCCTGAAGGGCCCCCAGGGGGCCCCCAAGCAGCCCCTCTCCATTTGGGTCTGGGGGTTTTCGTTGGGCCGGGAACCTGGGAGGTACCTGCAAGTTTGCAGTTCGCGGCCCGAGAAGCACTCTCCGGCCAACATGCCCAACTGCAACAACAGCTCCCAAACCGAAGGAGCCAGGACCCAAAGACCTAGCTGGCCTGAAGGGCCCCCAGGGGGGCCCCAAGTAGCCCCTCTCAATTTGGGTCTGGGGGCTTTCGTTGGGCCGGGAACCTGGGAGAATCCTGCAAGGTTGCAGTTCGCGGCCCGAGAAGCACTCTCCGGCCAACATGCCCAACTGCAGCAACAGCTCCCAAAGCGAAGGAGCCAGGACCCAAAGACCTAGCTGGCCTGAAGGGCCCCCAGGGGGCCCCCAAGCAGCCCCTCTCCATTTGGGTCTGGGGGCTTTTGTTGGGCCGGGAACCTGGGAGAATCCTGCAAGGTTGCAGTTCGCGGCCCGAGAAGCACTCTCCGGCCAACATGCCCAACTGCAGCAACAGCTCCCAAACCGAATGAGCCAGGACCCAAAGACCTAGCTGGCCTGAAGGGCCCCCAGGGGGCCCCCAAGCAGCCCCTCTCAATTTGGGTCTGGGGGCTTTCGTTGGGCATGTATACCTGAGAGGTACCTGCAAGGTTGCAGTTCGCGGCCCGAGAAGCACTCTCCGGCCAACATGCCCAACTGCAGCAACAGCTCCCAAAGCAAAGGAGCCAGGACCCAAAGACCTAGCTGGCCTGAAGGGCCCCCAGGGGGCCCCCAAGCAGCCCCTCTCAATTTGGGTCTGGGGGCTTTCGTTGGGCCGGGAACCTGGGAGATTCCTGCAAGGTTGCAGTTCGCGGCCCGAGAAGCACTCTCCGGCCAACATGCCCAACTGCAGCAACAGCTCCCAAACCGAAGGAGCCAGGACCCAAAGACCTAGCTGGCCTGAAGGGCCCCCAGGGGGCCCCCAAGCAGCCCCTCTCCATTTGGGTCTGGGGGCTTTCGTTGGGCCGGGAACCTGGGAGATTCCTGCAAGGTTGCAGTTCAAGGCCCGAGAAGCACTCTCCGGCCAACATGCCCAACTGCAGCAACAGCTCCCAAACCGAAGGAGCCAGGACCCAAAGACCTAGCTGGCCTGAAGGGCCCCCAGTGGGTCCCCAAGCAGTCCCTCTCCATTTGGGTCTGGGGGCTTTCGTTGGGCATGTATACCTGAGAGGTACATGCAAGTTACAGTTCGCGGCCCGAGAAGCACTCTCCGGCCAACATGCCCAACTGCAGCAACAGCTCCCAAAGCGAAGGAGCCAGGACCCAAAGACCTAGCTGGCCTGAAGGGCCCCCAGGGGGCCCCCAAGCAGCCCCTCTCCATTTGGGTCTGGGGGCTTTCGTTGGGCCGGGAACCTGGGAGGTACCTGCAAGGTTGCAGTTCGCGGCCCGAGAAGCACTCTCCGGCCAACATGCCCAACTGCAGCAACAGCTCCCAAACCGAAGGAGCCAGGACCCAAAGACCTAGCTGGCCTGAAGGGCCCCCAGGGGGCCCCCAAGCAGCCCCTCTCAATTTGGGTCTGGGGGCTTTCGTTGGGCCGGGAACCTGGGAGATTCCTGCAAGGTTGCAGTTCGCGGCCCGAGAAGCACTCTCCGGCCAACATGCCCAACTGCAGCAACAGCTCCCAAACCGAAGGAGCCAGGACCCAAAGACCTAGCTGGTCTGAAGGGCCCCCAGGGGGCCCCCAAACAGCCCCTCTCCATTTGGGTCTGGGGGCTTTCGTTGGGCATGTATACCTGAGAGGTACCTGCAAGGTTACAGTTCGCGGCCCGAGAAGCACTCTCCGGCCAACATGCACAACTGCAGCAACAGCTCCCAAACCGAATGAGCCAGGACCCAAAGACCTAGCTGGCCTGAAGGGCCCCCATGGGGCCCCCAAGCAGCCCCTCTCAATTTGGGTCTGGGGGCTTTCGTTGGGCATGTATACCTGAGAGGTACCTGCAAGGTTACAGTTCGCGGCCCGAGAAGCACTCTCCGGCCAACATGCCCAACTGCAGCAACAGCTCCCAAACCGAAGGAGCCAGGACCCAAAGACCTAGCTGGCCTGAAGGGCCCCCAGGGGGCCCCCAAACAGCCCCTCTCCATTTGGTTCTGGGGGCTTTCTTTAGGCTGAGAACCTGGGAGATTCATGCAAGGTTGCAGTTCGCGGCCCGAGAAGCACCCTCCGACCAACATGCCCAATATCCAGCAACAGCTCCCAAAGCAAAGGAGCCAGGACCCAAAGACCTAGCTGGCCTGAAGGGCCCCCAGAAGGCCACCAAGCAGCCCCTCTCCATTTGGGTCTGGGGGCTTTCGTTGGGCATGTATACCTGAGAGGTACCTGCAAGTTACAGTTCGCGGCCCGAGAAGCACTCTCCGGCCAACATGCCCAACTGCAGCAACAGCTCCCAAACCGAAGGAGCCAGGACCCAAAGACCTAGCTGGCCTGAAGGGCCCCCAGGGGGCCCCCAAGCAGCCCCTCTCCATTTGGGTCTGGGGGCTTTCGTTGGGCATGTATACCTGAGAGGTACCTGCAAGGTTACAGTTCGCGGCCCGAGAAGCACTCTCCGGCCAACATGCCCAACTGCAGCAACAGCTCCCAAAGCGAAGGAGCCAGGACACAAAGACCTAGCTGGCCTGAAGTGCCCCCAGGGGGTCCCCAAGCAGCCCCTCTCCATTTGGGTCTGGGGGCTTTCGTTGGGCGGGGAACCTGGGAGATTCATGCAAGGTTGCAGTTCGCGGCCCGAGAAGCACTCTCCGGCCAACATGCCCAACTGCAGCAACAGCTCCCAAACCGAAGGAGCCAGGACCCAAAGACCTAGCTGGCCTGAAGGGCCCCCAGGGGGCCCCCAAGCAGCCCCTCTCAATTTGGGTCTGGGGGCTTTCGTTGGGCCGGGAACCTGGGAGATTCCTGCAAGGTTGCAGTTCGCGGCCCGAGAAGCACTCTCCGGCCAACATGCCCAACTGCAGCAACAGCTCCCAAACCGAAGGAGCCAGGACCCAAAGACCTAGCTGGTCTGAAGGGCCCCCAGGGGGCCCCCAAACAGCCCCTCTCCATTTGGGTCTGGGGGCTTTCGTTGGGCATGTATACCTGAGAGGTACCTGCAAGGTTACAGTTCGCGGCCCGAGAAGCACTCTCCGGCCAACATGCACAACTGCAGCAACAGCTCCCAAACCGAATGAGCCAGGACCCAAAGACCTAGCTGGCCTGAAGGGCCCCCATGGGGCCCCCAAGCAGCCCCTCTCAATTTGGGTCTGGGGGCTTTCGTTGGGCATGTATACCTGAGAGGTACCTGCAAGGTTACAGTTCGCGGCCCGAGAAGCACTCTCCGGCCAACATGCCCAACTGCAGCAACAGCTCCCAAACCGAAGGAGCCAGGACCCAAAGACCTAGCTGGCCTGAAGGGCCCCCAGGGGGCCCCCAAACAGCCCCTCTCCATTTGGTTCTGGGGGCTTTCTTTAGGCTGAGAACCTGGGAGATTCATGCAAGGTTGCAGTTCGCGGCCCGAGAAGCACCCTCCGACCAACATGCCCAATATCCAGCAACAGCTCCCAAAGCAAAGGAGCCAGGACCCAAAGACCTAGCTGGCCTGAAGGGCCCCCAGAAGGCCACCAAGCAGCCCCTCTCCATTTGGGTCTGGGGGCTTTCGTTGGGCATGTATACCTGAGAGGTACCTGCAAGTTACAGTTCGCGGCCCGAGAAGCACTCTCCGGCCAACATGCCCAACTGCAGCAACAGCTCCCAAAGCGAAGGAGCCAGGACCCAAAGACCTAGCTGGCCTGAAGGGCCCCCAGGGGGCCCCCAAGCAGCCCCTCTCCATTTGGGTCTGGGGGCTTTCGTTGGGCATGTATACCTGAGAGGTACCTGCAAGGTTACAGTTCGCGGCCCGAGAAGCACTCTCCGGCCAACATGCCCAACTGCAGCAACAGCTCCCAAAGCGAAGGAGCCAGGACACAAAGACCTAGCTGGCCTGAAGTGCCCCCAGGGGGTCCCCAAGCAGCCCCTCTCCATTTGGGTCTGGGGGCTTTCGTTGGGCGGGGAACCTGGGAGATTCATGCAAGGTTGCAGTTCGCGGCCCGAGAAGCACTCTCCGGCCAACATGCCCAACTGCAGCAACAGCTCCCAAACCGAAGGAGCCAGGACCCAAAGACCTAGCTGGCCTGAAGGGCCCCCAGGGGGCCCCCAAGCAGCCCCTCTCAATTTGGGTCTGGGGGCTTTTGTTGGGCCGGGAACCTGGGAGATTCCTGCAAGGTTACAGTTCGAGGCCCGAGAAGCACTCTCCGGCCAACATGCACAACTGCAGCAACAGCTCCCAAACCGAAGGAGCCAGGACCCAAAGACCTAGCTGGCCTGAAGGGCCCCCAGGGGGCCCCCAAGCAGCCCCTCTCCATTTGGGTCTGGGGGCTTTCGTTGGGCCGGGAACCTGGGAGGTACCTGCAAGGTTGCAGTTCGCGGCCCGAGAAGCACTCTCCGGCCAACATGCCCAACTGCAGCAACAGCTCCCAAACCGAAGGAGCCAGGACCCAAAGACCTAGCTGGCCTGAAGGGCCCCCAGGGGGCCCCCAAGCAGCCCCTCTCAATTTGGGTCTGGGGGCTTTCGTTGGGCCGGGAACCTGGGAGATTCCTGCAAGGTTGCAGTTCGCGGCCCGAGAAGCACTCTCCGGCCAACATGCCCAACTGCAGCAACAGCTCCCAAACCGAAGGAGCCAGGACCCAAAGACCTAGCTGGTCTGAAGGGCCCCCAGGGGGCCCCCAAACAGCCCCTCTCCATTTGGGTCTGGGGGCTTTCGTTGGGCATGTATACCTGAGAGGTACCTGCAAGGTTACAGTTCGCGGCCCGAGAAGCACTCTCCGGCCAACATGCACAACTGCAGCAACAGCTCCCAAACCGAATGAGCCAGGACCCAAAGACCTAGCTGGCCTGAAGGGCCCCCATGGGGCCCCCAAGCAGCCCCTCTCAATTTGGGTCTGGGGGCTTTCGTTGGGCATGTATACCTGAGAGGTACCTGCAAGGTTACAGTTCGCGGCCCGAGAAGCACTCTCCGGCCAACATGCCCAACTGCAGCAACAGCTCCCAAACCGAAGGAGCCAGGACCCAAAGACCTAGCTGGCCTGAAGGGCCCCCAGGGGGCCCCCAAACAGCCCCTCTCCATTTGGTTCTGGGGGCTTTCTTTAGGCTGAGAACCTGGGAGATTCATGCAAGGTTGCAGTTCGCGGCCCGAGAAGCACCCTCCGACCAACATGCCCAATATCCAGCAACAGCTCCCAAAGCAAAGGAGCCAGGACCCAAAGACCTAGCTGGCCTGAAGGGCCCCCAGAAGGCCACCAAGCAGCCCCTCTCCATTTGGGTCTGGGGGCTTTCGTTGGGCATGTATACCTGAGAGGTACCTGCAAGTTACAGTTCGCGGCCCGAGAAGCACTCTCCGGCCAACATGCCCAACTGCAGCAACAGCTCCCAAAGCGAAGGAGCCAGGACCCAAAGACCTAGCTGGCCTGAAGGGCCCCCAGGGGGCCCCCAAGCAGCCCCTCTCCATTTGGGTCTGGGGGCTTTCGTTGGGCATGTATACCTGAGAGGTACCTGCAAGGTTACAGTTCGCGGCCCGAGAAGCACTCTCCGGCCAACATGCCCAACTGCAGCAACAGCTCCCAAAGCGAAGGAGCCAGGACCCAAAGACCTAGCTGGCCTGAAGTGCCCCCAGGGGGTCCCCAAGCAGCCCCTCTCCATTTGGGTCTGGGGGCTTTCGTTGGGCGGGGAACCTGGGAGATTCATGCAAGGTTGCAGTTAGCGGCCCGAGAAGCACTCTCCGGCCAACATGCCCAACTGCAGCAACAGCTCCCAAACCGAAGGAGCCAGGACCCAAAGACCTAGCTGGCCTGAAGGGCCCCCAGGGGGCCCCCAAGCAGCCCCTCTCAATTTGGGTCTGGGGGCTTTTGTTGGGCCGGGAACCTGGGAGATTCCTGCAAGGTTACAGTTCGAGGCCCGAGAAGCACTCTCCGGCCAACATGCACAACTGCAGCAACAGCTCCCAAACCGAAGGAGCCAGGACCCAAAGACCTAGCTGGCCTGAAGGGCCCCCAGGGGGCCCCCAAGCAGCCCCTCTCCATTTGGGTCTGGGGGCTTTCGTTGGGCCGGGAACCTGGGAGGTACCTGCAAGGTTGCAGTTCGCGGCCCGAGAAGCACTCTCCGGCCAACATGCCCAACTGCAGCAACAGCTCCCAAACCGAAGGAGCCAGGACCCAAAGACCTAGCTGGCCTGAAGGGACCCCAGGGGGGCCCCAAGCAGCCCCTCTCAATTTGGGTCTGGGGGCTTTCGTTGGGCCGGGAACCTGGGAGAATCCTGCAAGGTTGCAGTTCGCGGCCCGAGAAGCACTCTCCGGCCAACATGCCCAACTGCAGCAACAGCTCCCAAAGCGAAGGAGCCAGGACCCAAAGACCTAGCTGGCCTGAAGGGCCCCCAGGGGGCCCCCAAGCAGCCCCTCTCAATTTGGGTCTGGGGGCTTTCGTTGGGCCGGGAACCTGGGAGAATCCTGCAAGGTTGCAGTTCGCGGCCCGAGAAGCACTCTCCGCCCAACATGCCCAACTGCAGCAACAGCTCCCAAACCGAAGGAGCCAGGACCCAAAGACCTAGCTGGCCTGAAGGGCCCCCAGGGGGCCCCCAAGCAGCCCCTCTCCATTTGGGTCTGGGGGCTTTCTTTAGGCTGAGAACCTGGGAGATTTATGCAAGGTTGCAGTTCGCGGCCCGAGAAGCACTCTCCGGCCAACATGCCCAATATCCAGCAACAGCTCCCAAAGCAAAGGAGCCAGGACCCAAAGACCTAGCTGTGCTGAAGGGCCCCCAGAAGGCCACCAAGCAGCCCCTCTCCATTTGGGTCTGGGGGCTTTCGTTGGGCATGTATACCTGAGAGGTACCTGCAAGTTACAGTTCGCGGCCCGAGAAGCACTCTCCGGCCAACATGCCCAACTGCAGCAACAGCTCCCAAACCGAAGGAGCCAGGACCCAAAGACCTAGCTGGCCTGAAGGGCCCCCAGGGGGCCCCCAAGCAGCCCCTCTCCATTTGGGTCTGGGGGTTTTCGTTGGGCCGGGAACCTGGGAGGTACCTGCAAGGTTGCAGTTCGCGGCCCGAGAAGCACTCTCCGGCCAACATGCCCAACTGCAGCAACAGCTCCCAAAGCGAAGGAGCCAGGACCCAAAGACCTAGCTGGCCTGAAGGGCCCCCAGGGGGGCCCCAAGCAGCCCCTCTCAATTTGGGTCTGGGGGCTTTCGTTTGGCCGGGAACCTGGGAGAATCCTGCAAGGTTGCAGTTCGCGGCCCGAGAAGCACTCTCCGGCCAACATGCCCAACTGCAGCAACAGCTCCCAAACCGAAGGAGCCAGGACCCAAAGACCTAGCTGGCCTGAAGGGCCCCCAGGGGGCCCCCAAGCAGCCCCTCTCAATTTGGGTCTGGGGGCTTTCGTTGGGCCGGGAACCTGGGAGATTCCTGCAAGGTTGCAGTTCGCGGCCCGAGAAGCACTCTCCGGCCAACATGCCCAACTGCAGCAACAGCTCCCAAACCGAAGGAGCCAGGACCCAAAGACCTAGCTGGCCTGAAGGGCCCCCAGGGGGCCCCCAAGCAGCCCCTCTCAATTTGGGTCTGGGGGCTTTCGTTGGGCCGGGAACCTGGGAGATTCCTGCAAGGTTGCAGTTCGCGGCCCGAGAAGCACTCTCCGGCCAACATGCCCAACTGCAGCAACAGCTCCCAAACCGAAGGAGCCAGGACCCAAAGACCTAGCTGGTCTGAAGGGCCCCCAGGGGGCCCCCAAACAGCCCGTCTCAATTTGGGTCTGGGGGCTTTCGTTGGGCATGTATACCTGAGAGGTACCTGCAAGGTTACAGTTCGCGGCCCGAGAAGCACTCTCCGGCCAACATGCCCAACTGCAGCAACAGCTCCCAAACCGAATGAGCCAGGACCCAAAGACCTAGCTGGCCTGAAGGGCCCCCAGGGGGCCCCCAAGCAGCCCCTCTCAATTTGGGTCTGGGGGCTTTCGTTGGGCCGGGAACCTGGGAGAATCCTGCAAGGTTGCAGTTCGCGGCCCGAGAAGCACTCTCCGGCCAACATGCCCAACTGCAGCAACAGCTCCCAAAGCGAAGGAGCCAGGACCCAAAGACCTAGCTGGCCTGAAGGGCCCCCAGGGGGCCCCCAAGCAGCCCCTCTCCATTTGGTTCTGGGGGCTTTCTTTAGGCTGAGAACCTGGGAGATTCCTGCAAGGTTGCAGTTCGCGGCCCGAGAAGCACTCTCCGGCCAACATGCCCAATATCCAGCAACAGCTCCCAAAGCAAAGGAGCCAGGACCCAAAGACCTAGCTGGCCTGAAGGGCCCCCAGAAGGCCACCAAGCAGCCCCTCTCCATTTGGGTCTGGGGGCTTTCGTTGGGCATGTATACCTGAGAGGTACCTGCAAGTTACAGTTCGCGGCCCGAGAAGCACTCTCCGGCCAACATGCCCAACTGCAGCAACAGCTCCCAAACCGAAGGAGCCAGGACCCAAAGACCTAGCTGGCCTGAAGGGCCCCCAGGGGGCCCCCAAGCAGCCCCTCTCCATTTGGGTCTGGGGGCTTTCGTTGGGCATGTATACCTGAGAGGTACCTGCAAGGTTACAGTTCGCGGCCCGAGAAGCACTCTCCGGCCAACATGCCCAACTGCAGCAACAGCTCCCAAAGCGAAGGAGCCAGGACCCAAAGACCTAGCTGGCCTGAAGGGCCCCCAGGGGGCCCCCAAGCAGCCCCTCTCCATTTGGGTCTGAGGGATTTTGTTGGGCCGGGAACCTGGGAGATTCCTGCAAGGTTACAGTTCGAGGCCCGAGAAGCACTCTCCGGCCAACATGCCCAACTGCAGCAACAGCTCCCAAAGCGAAGGAGCCAGGACCCAAAGACCTAGCTGGCCTGAAGGGCCCCCAGGGGGCCCCCAAGCAGCCCCTCTCCATTTGGGTCTGGGGGTTTTCGTTGGGCCGGGAACCTGGGAGGTACCTGCAAGGTTGCAGTTCGCGGCCCGAGAAGCACTCTCCGGCCAACATGCCCAACTGCAGCAACAGCTCCCAAACCGAAGGAGCCAGGACCCAAAGACCTAGCTGGCCTGAAGGGCCCCCAGGGGGCCCCCAAGCAGCCCCTCTCCATTTGGGTCTGGGGGTTTTCGTTGGGCCGGGAACCTGGGAGGTACCTGCAAGTTTGCAGTTCGCGGCCCGAGAAGCACTCTCCGGCCAACATGCCCAACTGCAGCAACAGCTCCCAAAGCGAAGGAGCCAGGACCCAAAGACCTAGCTGGCCTGAAGGGCCCCCAGGGGGCCCCCAAGCAGCCCCTCTCCATTTGGGTCTGGGGGCTTTTGTTGGGCCGGGAACCTGGGAGAATCCTGCAAGGTTGCAGTTCGCGGCCCGAGAAGCACTCTCCGGCCAACATGCCCAACTGCCGCAACAGCTCCCAAACCGAATGAGCCAGGACCCAAAGACCTAGCTGGCCTGAAGGGCCCCCAGGGGGCCCCCAAGCAGCCCCTCTCAATTTGGGTCTGGGGGCTTTCGTTGGGCATGTATACCTGAGAGGTACCTGCAAGGTTGCAGTTCGCGGCCCGAGAAGCACTCTCCGGCCAACATGCCCAACTGCAGCAACAGCTCCCAAACCGAAGGAGCCACGACCCAAAGACCTAGCTGGCCTGAAGGGCCCCCAGGGGGCCCCCAAGCAGCCCCTCTCAATTTGGGTCTGGGGGCTTTCGTTGGGCCGGGAACCTGGGAGATTCCTGCAAGGTTGCAGTTCGCGGCCCGAGAAGCACTCTCCGGCCAACATGCCCAACTGCAGCAACAGCTCCCAAACCGAAGGAGCCAGGACCCAAAGACCTAGCTGGCCTGAAGGGCCCCCAGGGGGCCCCCAAGCAGCCCCTCTCCATTTGGGTCTGGGGGCTTTCGTTGGGCCGGGAACCTGGGAGATTCATGCAAGGTTGCAGTTCGCGGCCCGAGAAGCACTCTCCGGCCAACATGCCCAACTGCAGCAACAGCTCCCAAACCGAAGGAGCCAGGACCCAAAGACCTAGCTGGCCTGAAGTGCCCCCAGTGGGTCCCCAAGCAGTCCCTCTCCATTTGGGTCTGGGGGCTTTCGTTGGGCATGTATACCTGAGAGGTACCTGCAAGGTTACAGTTCGCGGCCCGAGAAGCACTCTCCGGCCAACATGCACAACTGCAGCAACAGCTCCCAAACCGAATGAGCCAGGACCCAAAGACCTAGCTGGCCTGAAGGGCCCCCATGGGGCCCCCAAGCAGCCCCTCTCAATTTGGGTCTGGGGGCTTTCGTTGGGCATGTATACCTGAGAGGTACCTGCAAGGTTACAGTTCGCGGCCCGAGAAGCACTCTCCGGCCAACATGCCCAACTGCAGCAACAGCTCCCAAAGCGAAGGAGCCAGGACCCAAAGACCTAGCTGGCCTGAAGGGCCCCCAGGGGGCCCCCAAACAGCCCCTCTCCATTTGGTTCTGGGGGCTTTCTTTAGGCTGAGAACCTGGGAGAATCCTGCAAGGTTGCAGTTCGCGGCCCGAGAAGCACCCTCCGACCAACATGCCCAATATCCAGCAACAGCTCCCAAAGCAAAGGAGCCAGGACCCAAAGACCTAGCTGGCCTGAAGGGCCCCCAGAAGGCCACCAAGCAGCCCCTCTCCATTTGGGTCTGGGGGCTTTCGTTGGGCATGTATACCTGAGAGGTACCTGCAAGTTACAGTTCGCGGCCCGAGAAGCACTCTCCGGCCAACATGCCCAACTGCAGCAACAGCTCCCAAAGCGAAGGAGCCAGGACCCAAAGACCTAGCTGGCCTGAAGGGCCCCCAGGGGGCCCCCAAGCAGCCCCTCTCCATTTGGGTCTGGGGGCTTTCGTTGGGCATGTATACCTGAGAGGTACCTGCAAGGTTACAGTTCGCGGCCCGAGAAGCACTCTCCGGCCAACATGCCCAACTGCAGCAACAGCTCCCAAAGCGAAGGAGCCAGGACACAAAGACCTAGCTGGCCTGAAGTGCCCCCAGGGGGTCCCCAAGCAGCCCCTCTCCATTTGGGTCTGGGGGCTTTCGTTGGGCGGGGAACCTGGGAGATTCATGCAAGGTTGCAGTTCGCGGCCCGAGAAGCACTCTCCGGCCAACATGCCCAACTGCAGCAACAGCTCCCAAACCGAAGGAGCCAGGACCCAAAGACCTAGCTGGCCTGAAGGGCCCCCAGGGGGCCCCCAAGCAGCCCCTCTCAATTTGGGTCTGGGGGCTTTTGTTGGGCCGGGAACCTGGGAGATTCCTGCAAGGTTACAGTTCGAGGCCCGAGAAGCACTCTCCGGCCAACATGCACAACTGCAGCAACAGCTCCCAAACCGAAGGAGCCAGGACCCAAAGACCTAGCTGGCCTGAAGGGCCCCCAGGGGGCCCCCAAGCAGCCCCTCTCCATTTGGGTCTGGGGGCTTTCGTTGGGCCGGGAACCTGGGAGGTACCTGCAAGTTTGCAGTTCGCGGCCCGAGAAGCACTCTCCGGCCAACATGCCCAACTGCAGCAACAGCTCCCAAACCGAAGGAGCCAGGACCCAAAGACCTAGCTGGCCTGAAGGGCCCCCAGGGGGCCCCCAAGCAGCCCCTCTCCATTTGGGTCTGGGGGCTTTCTTTAGGCTGAGAACCTGGGAGATTTATGCAAGGTTGCAGTTCGCGGCCCGAGAAGCACTCTCCGGCCAACATGCCCAATATCCAGCAACAGCTCCCAAAGCAAAGGAGCCAGGACCCAAAGACCTAGCTGGCCTGAAGGGCCCCCAGAAGGCCACCAAGCAGCCCCTCTCCATTTGGGTCTGGGGGCTTTCGTTGGGCATGTATACCTGAGAGGTACATGCAAGTTACAGTTCGCGGCCCGAGAAGCACTCTCCGGCCAACATGCCCAACTGCAGCAACAGCTCCCAAACCGAAGGAGCCAGGACCCAAAGACCTAGCTGGCCTGAAGGGCCCCCAGGGGGCCCCCAAACAGCCCCTCTCCATTTGGGTCTGGGGGCTTTCGTTGGGCATGTATACCTGAGAGGTACCTGCAAGGTTACAGTTCGCGGCCCGAGAAGCACTCTCCGGCCAACATGCCCAACTGCAGCAACAGCTCCCAAAGCGAAGGAGCCAGGACCCAAAGACCTAGCTGGCCTGAAGTGCCCCCAGGGGGTCCCCAAGCAGCCCCTCTCCATTTGGGTCTGGGGGCTTTCGTTGGGCGGGGAACCTGGGAGATTCATGCAAGGTTACAGTTCGCGGCCCGAGAAGCACTCTCCGGCCAACATGCCCAACTGCAGCAACAGCTCCCAAACCGAAGGAGCCAGGACCCAAAGACCTAGCTGGCCTGAAGGGCCCCCAGGGGGCCCCCAAGCAGCCCCTCTCCATTTGGGTCTGGGGGCTTTTGTTGGGCCGGGAACCTGGGAGATTCCTGCAAGGTTACAGTTCGAGGCCCGAGAAGCACTCTCCGGCCAACATGCCCAACTGCAGCAACAGCTCCCAAAGCGAAGGAGCCAGGACCCAAAGACCTAGCTGGCCTGAAGGGCCCCCAGGGGGCCCCCAAGCAGCCCCTCTCCATTTGGGTCTGGGGGCTTTCGTTGGGCCGGGAACCTGGGAGATTCCTGCAAGGTTGCAGTTCGCAGACCGAGAAGCACTCTCCGGCCAACATGCCCAACTGCAGCAACAGCTCCCAAACCGAAGGAGCCAGGACCCAAAGACCTAGCTGGCCTGAAGGGCCCCCAGGGGGCCCCCAAACAGCCCCTCTCCATTTGGGTCTGGGGGCTTTCGTTGGGCATGTATACCTGAGAGGTACCTGCAAGGTTACAGTTCGCGGCCCGAGAAGCACTCTCCGGCCAACATGCCCAACTGCAGCAACAGCTCCCAAAGCGAAGGAGCCAGGACCCAAAGACCTAGCTGGCCTGAAGGGCCCCCAGGGGGCCCCCAAGCAGCCCCTCTCCATTTGGGTCTGGGGGCTTTCGTTGGGCCGGGAACCTGGGAGAATCCTGCAAGGTTGCAGTTCGCGGCCCGAGAAGCACTCTCCGGCCAACATGCCCAACTGCAGCAACAGCTCCCAAACCGAAGGAGCCAGGACCCAAAGACCTAGCTGGCCTGAAGGGCCCCCATGGGGCCCCCAAGGAGCTCCTCTCCATTTGGGTCTGGGGGCTTTCTTTAGGCTGAGAACCTGGGAGATTTATGCAAGGTTGCAGTTCGCGGCCCGAGAAGCACTCTCCGGCCAACATGCCCAATATCCAGCAACAGCTCCCAAAGCAAAGGAGCCAGGACCCAAAGACCTAGCTGGCCTGAAGGGCCCCCAGAAGGCCACCAAGCAGCCCCTCTCCATTTGGGTCTGGGGGCTTTCGTTGGGCATGTATACCTGAGAGGTACCTGCAAGTTAGAGTTCGCGGCCCGAGAAGCACTCTCCGGCCAACATGCCCAACTGCAGCAACAGCTCCCAAACCGAAGGAGCCAGGACCCAAAGACCTAGCTGGCCTGAAGGGCCCCCAGGGGGCCCCCAAGCAGCCCCTCTCCATTTGGGTCTGGGGGCTTTCGTTGGGCATGTATACCTGAGAGGTACCTGCAAGGTTACAGTTCGCGGCCCGAGAAGCACTCTCCGGCCAACATGCCCAACTGCAGCAACAGCTCCCAAAGCGAAGGAGCCAGGACCCAAAGACCTAGCTGGCCTGAAGTGCCCCCAGGGGGTCCCCAAGCAGCCCCTCTCCATTTGGGTCTGGGGGCTTTCGTTGGGCGGGGAACCTGGGAGATTCATGCAAGGTTGCAGTTCGCGGCCCGAGAAGCACTCTCCGGCCAACATGCCCAACTGCAGCAACAGCTCCCAAAGCGAAGGAGCCAGGACCCAAAGACCTAGCTGGCCTGAAGGGCCCCCAGGGGGCCCCCAAGCAGCCCCTCTCCATTTGGGTCTGGGGGCTTTTGTTGGGCCGGGAACCTGGGAGATTCCTGCAAGGTTACAGTTCGAGGCCCGAGAAGCACTCTCCGGCCAACATGCCCAACTGCAGCAACAGCTCCCAAACCGAAGGAGCCAGGACCCAAAGACCTAGCTGGCCTGAAGGGCCCCCAGGGGGCCCCCAAGCAGCCCCTCTCCATTTGGGTCTGGGGGCTTTTGTTGGGCCGGGAACCTGGGAGATTCCTGCAAGGTTACAGTTCGAGGCCCGAGAAGCACTCTCCGGCCAACATGCCCAACTGCAGCAACAGCTCCCAAACCGAAGGAGCCAGGACCCAAAGACCTAGCTGGCCTGAAGGGCCCCCAGGGGGCCCCCAAGCAGCCCCTCTCAATTTGGGTCTGGGGGCTTTCGTTGGGCCGGGAACCTGGGAGAATCTTGCAAGGTTGCAGTTCGCGGCCCGAGAAGCACTCTCCGGCCAACATGCCCAACTGCAGCAACAGCTCCCAAACCGAAGGAGCCAGGACCCAAAGACCTAGCTGGCCTGAAGGGCCCCCAGGGGGCCCCCAAGCAGCCCCTCTCCATTTGGGTCTGGGGGCTTTCGTTGGGCCGGGAACCTGGGAGATTCCTGCAAGGTTGCAGTTCGCAGACCGAGAAGCACTCTCCGGCCAACATGCCCAACTGCAGCAACAGCTCCCAAACCGAAGGAGCCAGGACCCAAAGACCTAGCTGGCCTGAAGGGCCCCCATGGGGCACCCAAGCAGCTCCTCTCCATTTGGGTCTGGGGGCTTTCGTTGGGCATGTATACCGGAGAGGTACCTGCAACGTTACAGTTCGCGGCCCGAGAAGCACTCTCCGGCCAACATGCCCAACTGCAGCAACAGCTCCCAAACCGAAGGAGCCAGGACCCAAAGACCTAGCTGGCCTGAAGTGCCCCCAGGGGGTCCCCAAGCAGCCCCTCTCCATTTGGGTCTGGGGGCTTTCGTTGGGCCGGGAACCTGGGAGATTCATGCAAGGTTGCAGTTCGCGGCCCGAGAAGCACTCTCCGGCCAACATGCCCAACTGCAGCAACAGCTCCCAAACCGAAGGAGCCAAAACCCAAAGACCTAGCTGGCCTGAAGGGCCCCCAGGGGGCCCCCAAGCAGCCCCTCTCAATTTGGGTCTGGGGGCTTTCGTTGGGCCGGGAACCTGGGAGATTCCTGCAAGGTTGCAGTTCGCGGCCGGAGAAGCACTCTCCGGCCAACATGCCCAACTGCAGCAACAGCTCCCAAACCGAAGGAGCCAGGACCCAAAGACCTAGCTGGCCTGAAGGGCCCCCATGGGGCCCCCAAGCAGCCCCTCTCCATTTGGGTCTGGGGGCTTTTGTTGGGCCGGGAACCTGGGAGATTCCTGCAAGGTTGCAGTTCAAGGCCCGAGAAGCACTCTCCGGCCAACATGCCCAACTGCAGCAACAGCTCCCAAACCGAATGAGCCAGGACCCAAAGACCTAGCTGGCCTGAAGGGCCCCCAGGGGGTCCCCAAGCAGCCCCTCTCCATTTGGGTCTGGGGGCTTTCGTTGGGCATGTATACCTGAGAGGTACCTGCAAGGTTGCAGTTCGCGGCCCGAGAAGCACTCTCCGGCCAACATGCCCAACTGCCGCAACAGCTCCCAAAGCGAAGGAGCCAGGACCCAAAGACCTAGCTGGCCTGAAGGGCCCCCAGGGGGCCCCCAAGCAGCCCCTCTCAATTTGGGTCTGGGGGCTTTCGTTGGGCCGGGAACCTGGGAGATTCCTGCAAGGTTGCAGTTCGCGGCCCGAGAAGCACTCTCCGGCCAACATGCCCAACTGCAGCAACAGCTCCCAAACCGAAGGAGCCAGGACCCAAAGACCTAGCTGGCCTGAAGGGCCCCCAGGGGGCCCCCAAGCAGCCCCTCTCCATTTGGGTCTGGGGGCTTTCGTTGGGCCGGGAACCTGGGAGGTACCTGCAAGGTTGCAGTTCGCGGCCCGAGAAGCACTCTTCGCCCAACATGCCCAACTGCAGCAACAGCTCCCAAAGCGAAGGAGCCAGGACCCAAAGACCTAGCTGGCCTGAAGGGCCCCCAGGGGGCCCCCAAGCAGCCCCTCTCCATTTGGGTCTGGGGGCTTTCTTTAGGCTGAGAACCTGGGAGATTTATGCAAGGTTGCAGTTCGCGGCCCGAGAAGCACTCTCCGGCCAACATGCCCAATATCCAGCAACAGCTCCCAAAGCAAAGGAGCCAGGACCCAAAGACCTAGCTGGCCTGAAGGGCCCCCAGAAGGCCACCAAGCAGCCCCTCTCCATTTGGGTCTGGGGGCTTTCATTGGGCATGTATACCTGAGAGGTACATGCAAGTTACAGTTCGCGGCCCGAGAAGCACTCTCCGGCCAACATGCCCAACTGCAGCAACAGCTCCCAAAGCGAAGGAGCCAGGACCCAAAGACCTAGCTGGCCTGAAGGGCCCCCAGGGGGCCCCCAAGCAGCCCCTCTCCATTTGGGTCTGGGGGCTTTCGTTGGGCATGTATACCTGAGAGGTACCTGCAAGGTTACAGTTCGCGGCCCGAGAAGCACTCTCCGGCCAACATGCCCAACTGCAGCAACAGCTCCCAAAGCGAAGGAGCCAGGACCCAAAGACCTAGCTGGCCTGAAGTGCCCCCAGGGGGTCCCCAAGCAGCCCCTCTCCATTTGGGTCTGGGGGCTTTCGTTGGGCGGGGAACCTGGGAGATTCATGCAAGGTTGCAGTTCGCGGCCCGAGAAGCACTCTCCGGCCAACATGCCCAACTGCAGCAACAGCTCCCAAACCGAAGGAGCCAGGACCCAAAGACCTAGCTGGCCTGAAGGGCCCCCAGGGGGCCCCCAAGCAGCCCCTCTCCATTTGGGTCTGGGGGCTTTTGTTGGGCCGGGAACCTGGGAGATTCCTGCAAGGTTACAGTTCGAGGCCCGAGAAGCACTCTCCGGCCAACATGCACAACTGCAGCAACAGCTCCCAAACCGAAGGAGCCAGGACCCAAAGACCTAGCTGGCCTGAAGGGCCCCCAGGGGGCCCCCAAGCAGCCCCTCTCAATTTGGGTCTGGGGGCTTTCGTTGGGCCGGGAACCTGGGAGAATCCTGCAAGGTTGCAGTTCGCGGCCCGAGAAGCACTCTCCGGCCAACATGCCCAACTGCAGCAACAGCTCCCAAACCGAAGGAGCCAGGACCCAAAGACCTAGCTGGCCTGAAGGGCCCCCAGGGGGCCCCCAAGCAGCCCCTCTCCATTTGGGTCTGGGGGCTTTCGTTGGGCCGGGAACCTGGGAGATTCCTGCAAGGTTGCAGTTCGCAGACCGAGAAGCACTCTCCGGCCAACATGCCCAACTGCAGCAACAGCTCCCAAACCGAAGGAGCCAGGACCCAAAGACCTAGCTGGCCTGAAGGGCCCCCATGGGGCACCCAAGGAGCTCCTCTCCATTTGGGTCTGGGGGCTTTCGTTGGGCATGTATACCGGAGAGGTACCTGCAACGTTACAGTTCGCGGCCCGAGAAGCACTCTCCGGCCAACATGCCCAACTGCAGCAACAGCTCCCAAACCGAAGGAGCCAGGACCCAAAGACCTAGCTGGCCTGAAGTGCCCCCAGGGGGTCCCCAAGCAGCCCCTCTCCATTTGGGTCTGGGGGCTTTCGTTGGGCCGGGAACCTGGGAGATTCATGCAAGGTTGCAGTTCGCGGCCCGAGAAGCACTCTCCGGCCAACATGCCCAACTGCAGCAACAGCTCCCAAACCGAAGGAGCCAAAACCCAAAGACCTAGCTGGCCTGAAGGGCCCCCAGGGGGCCCCCAAGCAGCCCCTCTCAATTTGGGTCTGGGGGCTTTCGTTGGGCCGGGAACCTGGGAGATTCCTGCAAGGTTGCAGTTCGCGGCCGGAGAAGCACTCTCCGGCCAACATGCCCAACTGCAGCAACAGCTCCCAAACCGAAGGAGCCAGGACCCAAAGACCTAGCTGGCCTGAAGGGCCCCCATGGGGCCCCCAAGCAGCCCCTCTCCATTTGGGTCTGGGGGCTTTTGTTGGGCCGGGAACCTGGGAGATTCCTGCAAGGTTGCAGTTCAAGGCCCGAGAAGCACTCTCCGGCCAACATGCCCAACTGCAGCAACAGCTCCCAAACCGAATGAGCCAGGACACAAAGACCTAGCTGGCCTGAAGGGCCCCCAGGGGGTCCCCAAGCAGCCCCTCTCCATTTGGGTCTGGGGGCTTTCGTTGGGCATGTATACCTGAGAGGTACCTGCAAGGTTGCACTTCGCGGCCCGAGAAGCACTCTCCGGCCAACATGCCCAACTGCCGCAACAGCTCCCAAAGCGAAGGAGCCAGGACCCAAAGACCTAGCTGGCCTGAAGGGCCCCCAGGGGGCCCCCAAGCAGCCCCTCTCAATTTGGGTCTGGGGGCTTTCGTTGGGCCGGGAACCTGGGAGATTCCTGCAAGGTTGCAGTTCGCGGCCCGAGAAGCACTCTCCGGCCAACATGCCCAACTGCAGCAACAGCTCCCAAACCGAAGGAGCCAGGACCCAAAGACCTAGCTGGCCTGAAGGGCCCCCAGGGGGCCCCCAAGCAGCCCCTCTCCATTTGGGTCTGGGGGCTTTCGTTGGGCCGGGAACCTGGGAGGTACCTGCAAGGTTGCAGTTCGCGGCCCGAGAAGCACTCTCCGGCCAACATGCCCAACTGCAGCAACAGCTCCCAAAGCGAAGGAGCCAGGACCCAAAGACCTAGCTGGCCTGAAGGGCCCCCAGGGGGCCCCCAAGCAGCCCCTCTCCATTTGGGTCTGGGGGCTTTCTTTAGGCTGAGAACCTGGGAGATTTATGCAAGGTTGCAGTTCGCGGCCCGAGAAGCACTCTCCGGCCAACATGCCCAATATCCAGCAACAGCTCCCAAAGCAAAGGAGCCAGGACCCAAAGACCTAGCTGGCCTGAAGGGCCCCCAGAAGGCCACCAAGCAGCCCCTCTCCATTTGGGTCTGGGGGCTTTCATTGGGCATGTATACCTGAGAGGTACATGCAAGTTACAGTTCGCGGCCCGAGAAGCACTCTCCGGCCAACATGCCCAACTGCAGCAACAGCTCCCAAAGCGAAGGAGCCAGGACCCAAAGACCTAGCTGGCCTGAAGGGCCCCCAGGGGGCCCCCAAGCAGCCCCTCTCCATTTGGGTCTGGGGGCTTTCGTTGGGCATGTATACCTGAGAGGTACCTGCAAGGTTACAGTTCGCGGCCCGAGAAGCACTCTCCGGCCAACATGCCCAACTGCAGCAACAGCTCCCAAAGCGAAGGAGCCAGGACCCAAAGACCTAGCTGGCCTGAAGTGCCCCCAGGGGGTCCCCAAGCAGCCCCTCTCCATTTGGGTCTGGGGGCTTTCGTTGGGCGGGGAACCTGGGAGATTCATGCAAGGTTGCAGTTCGCGGCCCGAGAAGCACTCTCCGGCCAACATGCCCAACTGCAGCAACAGCTCCCAAACCGAAGGAGCCAGGACCCAAAGACCTAGCTGGCCTGAAGGGCCCCCAGGGGGCCCCCAAGCAGCCCCTCTCCATTTGGGTCTGGGGGCTTTTGTTGGGCCGGGAACCTGGGAGATTCCTGCAAGGTTACAGTTCGAGGCCCGAGAAGCACTCTCCGGCCAACATGCACAACTGCAGCAACAGCTCCCAAACCGAAGGAGCCAGGACCCAAAGACCTAGCTGGCCTGAAGGGCCCCCAGGGGGCCCCCAAGCAGCCCCTCTCAATTTGGGTCTGGGGGCTTTCGTTGGGCCGGGAACCTGGGAGAATCCTGCAAGGTTGCAGTTCGCGGCCCGAGAAGCACTCTCCGGCCAACATGCCCAACTGCAGCAACAGCTCCCAAACCGAAGGAGCCAGGACCCAAAGACCTAGCTGGCCTGAAGGGCCCCCAGGGGGCCCCCAAGCAGCCCCTCTCCATTTGGGTCTGGGGGCTTTCGTTGGGCCGGGAACCTGGGAGATTCCTGCAAGGTTGCAGTTCGCAGACCGAGAAGCACTCTCCGGCCAACATGCCCAACTGCAGCAACAGCTCCCAAACCGAAGGAGCCAGGACCCAAAGACCTAGCTGGCCTGAAGGGCCCCCATGGGGCCCCCAAGGAGCTCCTCTCCATTTGGGTCTGGGGGCTTTCGTTGGGCATGTATACCGGAGAGGTACCTGCAACGTTACAGTTCGCGGCCCGAGAAGCACTCTCCGGCCAACATGCCCAACTGCAGCAACAGCTCCCAAACCGAAGGAGCCAGGACCCAAAGACCTAGCTGGCCTGAAGTGCCCCCAGGGGGTCCCCAAGCAGCCCCTCTCCATTTGGGTCTGGGGGCTTTCGTTGGGCCGGGAACCTGGGAGATTCATGCAAGGTTGCAGTTCGCGGCCCGAGAAGCACTCTCCGGCCAACATGCCCAACTGCAGCAACAGCTCCCAAACCGAAGGAGCCAAAACCCAAAGACCTAGCTGGCCTGAAGGGCCCCCAGGGGGCCCCCAAGCAGCCCCTCTCAATTTGGGTCTGGGGGCTTTCGTTGGGCCGGGAACCTGGGAGATTCCTGCAAGGTTGCAGTTCGCGGCCGGAGAAGCACTCTCCGGCCAACATGCCCAAC
The DNA here is from genome assembly GCF_964237585.1 of Gallinula chloropus. Classification (NCBI taxonomy): domain Eukaryota; kingdom Metazoa; phylum Chordata; class Aves; order Gruiformes; family Rallidae; genus Gallinula; species Gallinula chloropus. Next base: position 146,312 of record NW_028168547.1, on the reverse strand, counting down.
TGCAGCAACAGCTCCCAAACCGAAGGAGCCAGGACCCAAAGACCTAGCTGGCCTGAAGGGCCCCCATGGGGCCCCCAAGCAGCCCCTCTCCATTTGGGTCTGGGGGCTTTTGTTGGGCCGGGAACCTGGGAGATTCCTGCAAGGTTGCAGTTCAAGGCCCGAGAAGCACTCTCCGGCCAACATGCCCAACTGCAGCAACAGCTCCCAAACCGAGTGAGCCAGGACACAAAGACCTAGCTGGCCTGAAGGGCCCCCAGGGGGTCCCCAAGCAGCCCCTCTCCATTTGGGTCTGGGGGCTTTCGTTGGGCATGTATACCTGAGAGGTACCTGCAAGGTTGCACTTCGCGGCCCGAGAAGCACTCTCCGGCCAACATGCCCAACTGCCGCAACAGCTCCCAAAGCGAAGGAGCCAGGACACAAAGACCTAGCTGGCCTGAAGGGCCCCCAGGGGGCCCCCAAGCAGCCCCTCTCAATTTGGGTCTGGGGGCTTTCGTTGGGCCGGGAACCTGGGAGATTCCTGCAAGGTTGCAGTTCGCGGCCCGAGAAGCACTCTCCGGCCAACATGCCCAACTGCAGCAACAGCTCCCAAACCGAAGGAGCCAGGACCCAAAGACCTAGCTGGCCTGAAGGGCCCCCAGGGGGCCCCCAAGCAGCCCCTCTCCATTTGGGTCTGGGGGCTTTCGTTGGGCCGGGAACCTGGGAGGTACCTGCAAGGTTGCAGTTCGCGGCCCGAGAAGCACTCTCCGGCCAACATGCCCAACTGCAGCAACAGCTCCCAAAGCGAAGGAGCCAGGACCCAAAGACCTAGCTGGCCTGAAGGGCCCCCAGGGGGCCCCCAAGCAGCCCCTCTCCATTTGGGTCTGGGGGCTTTCTTTAGGCTGAGAACCTGGGAGATACCAGCAAGGTTGCAGTTCGCGGCCCGAGAAGCACTCTCCGGCCAACATGCCCAATATCCAGCAACAGCTCCCAAAGCAAAGGAGCCAGGACCCAAAGACCTAGCTGGCCTGAAGGGCCCCCAGAAGGCCACCAAGCAGCCCCTCTCCATTTGGGTCTGGGGGCTTTCATTGGGCATGTATACCTGAGAGGTACATGCAAGTTACAGTTCGCGGCCCGAGAAGCACTCTCCCGCCAACATGCCCAACTGCAGCAACAGCTCCCAAACCGAAGGAGCCAGGACCCAAAGACCTAGCTGGCCTGAAGGGCCCCCAGGGGGCCCCCAAGCAGCCCCTCTCCATTTGGGTCTGGGGGCTTTCGTTGGGCATGTATACCTGAGAGGTACCTGCAAGGTTACAGTTCGCGGCCCGAGAAGCACTCTCCGGCCAACATGCCCAACTGCAGCAACAGCTCCCAAACCGAAGGAGCCAGGACCCAAAGACCTAGCTGGCCTGAAGTGCCCCCAGGGGGTCCCCAAGCAGCCCCTCTCCATTTGGGTCTGGGGGCTTTCGTTGGGCGGGGAACCTGGGAGATTCATGCAAGGTTGCAGTTCGCGGCCCGAGAAGCACTCTCCGGCCAACATGCCTAACTGCAGCAACAGCTCCCAAACCGAAGGAGCCAGGACCCAAAGACCTAGCTGGCCTGAAGGGCCCCCAGGGGGCCCCCAAGCAGCCCCTCTCCATTTGGGTCTGGGGGCTTTTGTTGGGCCGGGAACCTGGGAGATTCCTGCAAGGTTACAGTTCGAGGCCCGAGAAGCACTCAACGGCCAACATGCACAACTGCAGCAACAGCTCCCAAACCGAAGGAGCCAGGACCCAAAGACCTAGCTGGCCTGAAGGGCCCCCAGGGGGCCCCCAAGCAGCCCCTCTCCATTTGGGTCTGGGGGTTTTCGTTGGGCCGGGAACCTGGGAGGTACCTGCAAGGTTGTAGTTCGCGGCCCGAGAAGCACTCTCCGGCCAACATGCCCAACTGCAGCAACAGCTCCCAAACCGAAGGAGCCAGGACCCAAAGACCTAGCTGGCCTGAAGGGCCCCCAGGGGGCCCCCAAGCAGCCCCTCTCCATTTGGGTCTGGGGGTTTTCGTTGGGCCGGGAACCTGGGAGGTACCTGCAAGGTTGCAGTTCGCGGCCCGAGAAGCACTCTCCGGCCAACATGCCCAACTGCAGCAACAGCTCCCAAACCGAAGGAGCCAGGACCCAAAGACCTAGCTGGCCTGAAGGGCCCCCAGGGGGCCCCCAAGCAGCCCCTCTCAATTTGGGTCTGGGGGCTTTCGTTGGGCCGGGAACCTGGGAGAATCCTGCAAGGTTGCAGTTCGCGGCCCGAGAAGCACTCTCCGGCCAACATGCCCAATATCCAGCAACAGCTCCCAAAGCAAAGGAGCCAGGACCCAAAGACCTAGCTGGCCTGAAGGGCCCCCAGAAGGCCACCAAGCAGCCCCTCTCCATTTGGGTCTGGGGGCTTTCGTTGGGCATGTATACCTGAGAGGTACCTGCAAGTTAGAGTTCGCGGCCCGAGAAGCACTCTCCGGCCAACATGCCCAACTGCAGCAACAGCTCCCAAACCGAAGGAGCCAGGACCCAAAGACCTAGCTGGCCTGAAGGGCCCCCAGGGGGCCCCCAAGCAGCCCCTCTCCATTTGGGTCTGGGGGCTTTCGTTGGGCATGTATACCTGAGAGGTACCTGCAAGGTTGCAGTTCGCGGCCCGAGAAGCACTCTCCGGCCAACATGCCCAACTGCAGCAACAGCTCCCAAAGCGAAGGAGCCAGGACCCAAAGACCTAGCTGGCCTGAAGGGCCCCCAGGGGGTCCCCAAGCAGCCCCTCTCCATTTGGGTCTGGGGGCTTTCGTTGGGCGGGGAACCTGGGAGATTCATGCAAGGTTGCAGTTCGCGGCCCGAGAAGCACTCTCCGGCCAACATGCCCAACTGCAGCAACAGCTCCCAAACCGAAGGAGCCAGGACCCAAAGACCTAGCTGGCCTGAAGTGCCCCCAGGGGGCCCCCAAGCAGCCCCTCTCCATTTGGGTCTGGGGGCTTTTGTTGGGCGGGGAACCTGGGAGATTCCTGCAAGGTTACAGTTCGAGGCCCGAGAAGCACTCTCCGGCCAACATGCACAACTGCAGCAACAGCTCCCAAACCGAAGGAGCCAGGACCCAAAGACCTAGCTGGCCTGAAGGGCCCCCAGGGGGCCCCCAAGCAGCCCCTCTCCATTTGGGTCTGGGGGTTTTCGTTGGGCCGGGAACCTGGGAGAATCCTGCAAGGTTGCAGTTCGCGGCCCGAGAAGCACTCTCCGGCCAACATGCCCAACTGCAGCAACAGCTCCCAAACCGAAGGAGCCAGGACCCAAAGACCTAGCTGGCCTGAAGGGCCCCCAGGGGGCCCCCAAGCAGCCCCTCTCCATTTGGGTCTGGGGGTTTTCGTTGGGCCGGGAACCTGGGAGGTACCTGCAAGGTTGCAGTTCGCGGCCCGAGAAGCACTCTCCGGCCAACATGCCCAACTGCAGCAACAGCTCCCAAACCGAAGGAGCCAGGACCCAAAGACCTAGCTGGCCTGAAGGGCCCCCAGGGGGGCCCCAAGCAGCCCCTCTCAATTTGGGTCTGGGGGCTTTCGTTGGGCCGGGAACCTGGGAGAATCCTGCAAGGTTGCAGTTCGCGGCCCGAGAAGCACTCTCCGGCCAACATGCCCAACTGCAGCAACAGCTCCCAAAGCGAAGGAGCCAGGACCCAAAGACCTAGCTGGCCTGAAGGGCCCCCAGGGGGCCCCCAAGCAGCCCCTCTCAATTTGGGTCTGGGGGCTTTTGTTGGGCCGGGAACCTGGGAGATTCCTGCAAGGTTGCAGTTCGCGGCCCGAGAAGCACTCTCCGGCCAACATGTCCAACTGCAGCAACAGCTCCCAAACCGAAGGAGCCAGGACCCAAAGACCTAGCTGGCCTGAAGGGCCCCCAGGGGGCCCCCAAGGAGCTCCTCTCAATTTGGGTCTGGGGGCTTTCGTTGGGCGGGGAACCTGGGAGATTCCTGCAAGGTTGCAGTTCGCAGACCGAGAAGCACTCTCCGGCCAACATGCCCAACTGCAGCAACAGCTCCCAAACCGAAGGAGCCAGGACCCAAAGACCTAGCTGGCCTGAAGGGCCCCCATGGGGCCCCCAAGGAGCTCCTCTCCATTTGGGTCTGGGGGCTTTCGTTGGGCATGTATACCGGAGAGGTACCTGCAACGTTACAGTTCGCGGCCCGAGAAGCACTCTCCGGCCAACATGCCCAACTGCAGCAACAGCTCCCAAACCGAAGGAGCCAGGACCCAAAGACCTAGCTGGCCTGAAGTGCCCCCAGGGGGTCCCCAAGCAGCCCCTCTCCATTTGGGTCTGGGGGCTTTCGTTGGGCCGGGAACCTGGGAGATTCATGCAAGGTTGCAGTTCGCGGCCCGAGAAGCACTCTCCGGCCAACATGCCCAACTGCAGCAACAGCTCCCAAACCGAAGGAGCCAGGACCCAAAGACCTAGCTGGCCTGAAGGGCCCCCAGGGGGCCCCCAAGCAGCCCCTCTCAATTTGGGTCTGGGGGCTTTCGTTGGGCCGGGAACCTGGGAGATTCCTGCAAGGTTGCAGTTCGTGGCCGGAGAAGCACTCTCCGGCCAACATGCCCAACTGCAGCAACAGCTCCCAAACCGAAGGAGCCAGGACCCAAAGACCTAGCTGGCCTGAAGGGCCCCCATGGGGCCCCCAAGCAGCCCCTCTCCATTTGGGTCTGGGGGCTTTTGTTGGGCCGGGAACCTGGGAGATTCCTGCAAGGTTGCAGTTCAAGGCCCGAGAAGCACTCTCCGGCCAACATGCCCAACTGCAGCAACAGCTCCCAAACCGAATGAGCCAGGACACAAAGACCTAGCTGGCCTGAAGGGCCCCCAGGGAGCCCCCAAGCAGCCCCTCTCAATTTGGGTCTGGGGGCTTTCGTTGGGCATGTATACCTGAGAGGTACCTGCAAGGTTGCACTTCGCGGCCCGAGAAGCACTCTCCGGCCAACATGCCCAACTGCAGCAACAGCTCCCAAAGCGAAGGAGCCAGGACCCAAAGACCTAGCTGGCCTGAAGGGCCCCCAGGGGGCCCCCAAGCAGCCCCTCTCAATTTGGGTCTGGGGGCTTTCGTTGGGCCGGGAACCTGGGAGATTCCTGCAAGGTTGCAGTTCGCGGCCCGAGAAGCACTCTCCGGCCAACATGCCCAACTGCAGCAACAGCTCCCAAACCGAAGGAGCCAGGACCCAAAGACCTAGCTGGCCTGAAGGGCCCCCATGGGGCCCCCAAGGAGCTCCTCTCCATTTGGGTCTGGGGGCTTTCATTGGGCGGGGAACCAGGGAGATTCATGCAAGGTTGCAGTTCGCGGCCCGAGAAGCACTCTCCGGCCAACATGCCCAACTGCAGCAACAGCTCCCAAACCGAAGGAGCCAGGACCCAAAGACCTAGCTGGCCTGAAGGGCCCCCAGGGGGGCCCCAAGCAGCCCCTCTCAATTTGGGTCTGGGGGCTTTCGTTGGGCGTGGAACCTGGGAGAATCCTGCAAGGTTACAGTTCGCGGCCCGAGAAGCACTCTCCGGCCAACATGCCCAACTGCAGCAACAGCTCCCAAACCGAAGGAGCCAGGACCCAAAGACCTAGCTGGCCTGAAGGGCCCCCAGGGGGCCCCCAAGCAGCCCCTCTCAATTTGGGTCTGGGGGCTTTCGTTGGGCCGGGAACCTGGGAGAATCCTGCAAGGTTGCAGTTCGCGGCCCGAGAAGCACTCTCCGGCCAACATGCCCAACTGCAGCAACAGCTCCCAAACCGAAGGAGCCAGGACCCAAAGACCTAGCTGGCCTGAAGGGCCCCCAGGGGGCCCCCAAGCAGCCCCTCTCAATTTGGGTCTGGGGGCTTTCGTTGGGCCGGGAACCTGGGAGATTCCTGCAAGGTTGCAGTTCGCGGCCCGAGAAGCACTCTCCGGCCAACATGCCCAACTGCAGCAACAGCTCCCAAACTGAAGGAGCCAGGACCCAAAGACCTAGCTGGCCTGAAGGGCCCCCAGTGGGTCCCCAAGCAGTCCCTCTCCATTTGGGTCTGGGGGCTTTCGTTGGCCATGTATACCTGAGAGGTACCTGCAAGGTTACAGTTCGCGGCCCGAGAAGCACTCTCCGGCCAACATGCCCAACTGCAGCAACAGCTCCCAAACCGAAGGAGCCAGGACCCAAAGACCTAGCTGGCCTGAAGTGCCCCCAGGGGGTCCCCAAGCCGTCCCTCTCCATTTGGGTCTGGGGGCTTTCGTTGGGCATGTATACCTGAGAGGTACATGCAAGTTACAGTTCGCGGCCCGAGAAGCACTCTCCGGCCAACATGCCCAACTGCAGCAACAGCTCCCAAACCGAAGGAGCCAGGACCCAAAGACCTAGCTGGCCTGAAGGGCCCCCAGGGGGCCCCCAAGCAGCCCCTCTCCATTTGGGTCTGGGGGTTTTCTTTGGGCCGGGAACCTGTGAGGTACCTGCAAGGTTGCAGTTCGCGGCCCGAGAAGCACTCTCCGGCCAACATGCCCAACTGCAGCAACAGCTCCCAAACCGAAGGAGCCAGGACCCAAAGACCTAGCTGGCCTGAAGGGCCCCCAGAGGGGCCCCAAGCAGCCCCTCTCAATTTGGGTCTGGGGGCTTTCGTTGGGCCGGGAACCTGGGAGAATCCTGCAAGGTTGCAGTTCGCGGCCCGAGAAGCACTCTCCGGCCAACATGCCCAACTGCAGCAACAGCTCCCAAACCGAAAGAGCCAGGACCCAAAGACCTAGCTGGCCTGAAGGGCCCCCAGGGGGGCCCCAAGCAGCCCCTCTCAATTTGGGTCTGGGGGCTTTCGTTGGGCCGGGAACCTGGGAGGTACCTGCAAGGTTGCAGTTCGCGGCCCGAGAAGCACTCTCCGGCCAACATGCCCAACTGCAGCAACAGCTCCCAAACCGAAGGAGCCAGGACCCAAAGACCTAGCTGGCCTGAAGGGCCCCCAGGGGGCCCCCAAGCAGCCCCTCTCCATTTGGGTCTGGGGGCTTTCGTTGGGCATGGAACATGGGAGATACCTGCAAGGTTGCAGTTCGCGGCCCGAGAAGCACTCTCCGGCCAACATGCCCAACGTCCAGCAACAGCTCCCAAACCGAAGGAGCCAGGACCCAAAGACCTAGCTGGCCTGAAGGGCCCCCAGGGGGCCCCCAAGCAGCCCCTCTCCATTTGGGTCTGGGGGCTTTCGTTGGGCCGGGAACCTGGGAGATTCCTGCAAGGTTACAGTTCGCGGCCCGAGAAGCACTCTCCGGCCAACATGCCCAACTGCAGCAACAGCTCCCAAACCGAAGGAGCCAGGACCCAAAGACCTAGCTGGCCTGAAGGGCCCCCAGGGGGCCCCAAGCAGCCCCTCTCCATTTGGGTCTGGGGGTTTTCGTTGGGCCGGGAACCTGGGAGGTACCTGCAAGGTTGCAGTTCGCGGCCCGAGAAGCACTCTCCGGCCAACATGCCCAACTGCAGCAACAGCTCCCAAACCGAAGGAGCCAGGACCCAAAGACCTAGCTGGTCTGAAGTGCCCCCAGGGGGGCCCCAAGCAGCCCCTCTCAATTTGGGTCTGGGGGCTTTCGTTGGGCCGGGAACCTGGGAGAATCCTGCAAGGTTGCAGTTCGCGGCCCGAGAAGCACTCTCCGGCCAACATGCCCAACTGCAGCAACAGCTCCCAAACCGAAGGAGCCAGGACCCAAAGACCTAGCTGGCCTGAAGGGCCCCCAGGGGGCCCCCAAGCAGCCCCTCTCCATTTGGGTCTGGGGGTTTTCGTTGGGCATGGAACCTGGGAGATTCCTGCAAGGTTGCAGTTCGCGGCCCGAGAAGCACTCTCCGGCCAACATGCCCAACTGCAGCAACAGCTCCCAAACCGAAGGAGCCAGGACCCAAAGACCTAGCTGGCCTGAAGGGCCCCCAGGGGGCCCCCAAGCAGCCCCTCTCAATTTGGGTCTGGGGGCTTTCGTTGGGCCGGGAACCTGGGAGATTCCTGCAAGGTTGCAGTTCGCGGCCCGAGAAGCACTCTCCGGCCAACATGCCCAACTGCAGCAACAGCTCCCAAACCGAAGGAGCCAGGACCCAAAGACCTAGCTGGTCTGAAGGGCCCCCAGGGGGGCCCCAAGCAGCCCCTCTCAATTTGGGTCTGGGGGCTTTCGTTGGGCCGGGAACCTGGGAGAATCCTGCAAGGTTGCAGTTCGCGGCCCGAGAAGCACTCTCCGGCCAACATGCCCAACTGCAGCAACAGCTCCCAAACCGAAGGAGCCAGGACTCAAAGACCTAGCTGGCCTGAAGGGCCCCCAGGGGGCCCCCAAGCAGCCCCTCTCAATTTGGGTCTGGGGGCTTTCGTTGGGCATGGAACCTGGGAGATTCCTGCAAGGTTGCAGTTCGCGGCCCGAGAAGCACTCTCCGGCCAACATGCCCAACTGCAGCAACAGCTCCCAAACCGAAGGAGCCAGGACCCAAAGACCTAGCTGGTCTGAAGGGCCCCCAGGGGGCCCCCAAACAGCCCCTCTCCATTTGGGTCTGGGGGCTTTCGTTGGGCATGTATACCTGAGAGGTACCTGCAAGGTTACAGTTCGCGGCCCGAGAAGCACTCTCCGGCCAACATGCCCAATATCCAGCAACAGCTCCCAAAGCAAAGGAGCCAGGACCCAAAGACCTAGCTGGCCTGAAGGGCCCCCAGAAGGCCACCAAGCAGCCCCTCTCCATTTGGGTCTGGGGGCTTTCGTTGGGCATGTATACCTGAGAGGTACCTGCAAGTTACAGTTCGCGGCCCGAGAAGCACTCTCCGGCCAACATGCCCAACTGCAGCAACAGCTCCCAAACCGAAGGAGCCAGGACCCAAAGACCTAGCTGGCCTGAAGGGCCCCCAGGGGGCCCCCAAGCAGCCCCTCTCAATTTGGGTCTGGGGGCTTTCGTTGGGCATGTATACCTGAGAGGTACCTGCAAGGTTAAAGTTCGCGGCCCGAGAAGCACTCTCCGGCCAACATGCCCAACTGCAGCAACAGCTCCCAAAGCGAAGGAGCCAGGACCCAAAGACCTAGCTGGCCTGAAGGGCCCCCAGGGGGCCCCCAAGCAGCCCCTCTCAATTTGGGTCTGGGGGCTTTCGTTGGGCATGTATACCTGAGAGGTACCTGCAAGGTTGCAGTTCGCGGCCCGAGAAGCACTCTCCGGCCAACATGCCCAACTGCCGCAACAGCTCCCAAAGCGAAGGAGCCAGGACCCAAAGACCTAGCTGGCCTGAAGGGCCCCCAGGGGGCCCCCAAGCAGCCCCTCTCCATTTGGGTCTGGGGGCTTTCGTTGGGCCGGGAACCTGGGAGATTCCTGCAAGGTTGCAGTTCGCGGCCCGAGAAGCACTCTCCGGCCAACATGCCCAACTGCAGCAACAGCTCCCAAACCGAAGGAGCCAGGACCCAAAGACCTAGCTGGCCTGAAGGGCCCCCATGGGGCCCCCAAGGAGCTCCTCTCCATTTGGGTCTGGGGGCTTTCATTGGGCGGGGAACCAGGGAGATTCATGCAAGGTTGCAGTTCGCGGCCCGAGAAGCACTCTCCGGCCAACATGCCCAACTGCAGCAACAGCTCCCAAACCGAAGGAGCCAGGACCCAAAGACCTAGCTGGCCTGAAGGGCCCCCAGGGGGGCCCCAAGCAGCCCCTCTCAATTTGGGTCTGGGGGCTTTCGTTGGGCGTGGAACCTGGGAGAATCCTGCAAGGTTACAGTTCGCGGCCCGAGAAGCACTCTCCGGCCAACATGCACAACTGCAGCAACAGCTCCCAAACCGAAGGAGCCAGGACCCAAAGACCTAGCTGGCCTGAAGGGCCCCCAGGGGGCCCCCAAGCAGCCCCTCTCAATTTGGGTCTGGGGGCTTTCGTTGGGCCGGGAACCTGGGAGAATCCTGCAAGGTTGCAGTTCGCGGCCCGAGAAGCACTCTCTGGCCAACATGCCCAACTGCAGCAACAGCTCCCAAACCGAAGGAGCCAGGACCCAAAGACCTAGCTGGCCTGAAGGGCCCCCAGGGGGCCCCCAAGCAGCCCCTCTCAATTTGGGTCTGGGGGCTTTCGTTGGGCCGGGAACCTGGGAGATTCCTGCAAGGTTGCAGTTCGCGGCCCGAGAAGCACTCTCCGGCCAACATGCCCAACTGCAGCAACAGCTCCCAAACCGAAGGAGCCAGGACCCAAAGACCTAGCTGGCCTGAAGGGCCCCCAGGGGGCCCCCAAGGAGCTCCTCTCCATTTGGGTCTGGGGGCTTTCGTTGGGCATGTATACCTGAGAGGTACCTGCAAGGTTACAGTTCGCGGCCCGAGAAGCACTCTCCGGCCAACATGCCCAACTGCAGCAACAGCTCCCAAACCGAAGGAGCCAGGACCCAAAGACCTAGCTGGCCTGAAGGGCCCCCAGGGGGCCCCCAAGCAGCCCCTCTCCATTTGGGTCTGGGGGCTTTCGTTGGGCATGGAACATGGGAGATTCATGCAAGGTTGCAGTTCGCGGCCCGAGAAGCACTCTCCGGCCAACATGCCCAACTGCAGCAACAGCTCCCAAACCGAAGGAGCCAGGACCCAAAGACCTAGCTGGCCTGAAGGGCCCCCAGGGGGCCCCCAAGCAGCCCCTCTCCATTTGGGTCTGGGGGCTTTCGTTGGGCCGGGAACCTGGGAGATTCCTGCAAGGTTACAGTTCGCGGCCCGAGAAGCACTCTCCGGCCAACATGCCCAACTGCAGCAACAGCTCCCAAAGCGAAGGAGCCAGGACCCAAAGACCTAGCTGGACTGAAGGGCCCCCAGGGGGCCCCCAAGCAGCCCCTCTCCATTTGGGTCTGGGGGTTTTCGTTGGGCCGGGAACCTGGGAGGTACCTGCAAGGTTGCAGTTCGCGGCCCGAGAAGCACTCTCCGGCCAACATGCCCAACTGCAGCAACAGCTCCCAAACCGAAGGAGCCAGGACCCAAAGACCTAGCTGGCCTGAAGGGCCCCCAGGGGGGCCCCAAGCAGCCCCTCTCAATTTGGGTCTGGGGGCTTTCGTTGGGCCGGGAACCTGGGAGGTACCTGCAAGGTTGCAGTTCGCGGCCCGAGAAGCACTCTCCGGCCAACATGCCCAACTGCAGCAACAGCTCCCAAACCGAAGGAGCCAGGACCCAAAGACCTAGCTGGCCTGAAGGGCCCCCAGGGGGCCCCCAAGCAGCCCCTCTCCATTTGGGTCTGGGGGCTTTCGTTGGGCATGGAACCTGGGAGATTCCTGCAAGGTTGCAGTTCGCGGCCCGAGAAGCACTCTCCGGCCAACATGCCCAACTGCAGCAACAGCTCCCAAACCGAAGGAGCCAGGACCCAAAGACCTAGCTGGCCTGAAGGGCCCCCAGGGGGCCCCCAAGCAGCCCCTCTCCATTTGGGTCTGGGGGCTTTCGTTGGGCCGGGAACCTGGGAGATTCCTGCAAGGTTGCAGTTCGCGGCCCGAGAAGCACTCTCCGCCCAACATGCCCAACTGCAGCAACAGCTCCCAAACCGAAGGAGCCAGGACCCAAAGACCTAGCTGGTCTGAAGGGCCCCCAGGGGGCCCCCAAACAGCCCCTCTCCATTTGGGTCTGGGGGCTTTCGTTGGGCATGTATACCTGAGAGGTACCTGCAAGGTTACAGTTCGCGGCCCGAGAAGCACTCTCCGGCCAACATGCCCAATATCCAGCAACAGCTCCCAAAGCAAAGGAGCCAGGACCCAAAGACCTAGCTGGCCTGAAGGGCCCCCAGAAGGCCCCCAAGCAGCCCCTCTCCATTTGGGTCTGGGGGCTTTCGTTGGGCATGTATACCTGAGAGGTACCTGCAAGGTTACAGTTCGCGGCCCGAGAAGCACTCTCCGGCCAACATGCCCAACTGCAGCAACAGCTCCCAAACCGAAGGAGCCAGGACCCAAAGACCTAGCTGTGCTGAAGTGCCCCCAGGGGGTCCCCAAGCAGCCCCTCTCCATTTGGGTCTGGGGGCTTTCGTTGGGCGGGGAACCTGGGAGATTCATGCAAGGTTGCAGTTCGCGGCCCGAGAAGCACTCTCCGGCCAACATGCCCAACTGCCGCAACAGCTCCCAAAGCGAAGGAGCCAGGACCCAAAGACCTAGCTGGCCTGAAGGGCCCCCATGGGGCCCCCAAGCAGCCCCTCTCCATTTGGGTCTGGGGGCTTTCATTGGGCGGGGAACCATGGAGATTCCTGCAAGGTTGCAGTTCGCGGCCCGAGAAGCACTCTCCGGCCAACATGCCCAACTGCAGCAACAGCTCCCAAACCGAAGGAGCCAGGACCCAAAGACCTAGCTGGCCTGAAGGGCCCCCAGGGGGGCCCCAAGCAGCCCCTCTCAATTTGGGTCTGGGGGCTTTCGTTGGGCGTGGAACCTGGGAGAATCCTGCAAGGTTACAGTTCGCGGCCCGAGAAGCACTCTCCGGCCAACATGCCCAACTGCAGCAACAGCTCCCAAACCGAAGGAGCCAGGACCCAAAGACCTAGCTGGCCTGAAGGGCCCCCAGGGGGCCCCCAAGCAGCCCCTCTCAATTTGGGTCTGGGGGCTTTCGTTGGGCCGGGAACCTGGGAGGTACCTGCAAGGTTGCAGTTCGCGGCCCGAGAAGCACTCTCCGGCCAACATGCCCAACTGCAGCAACAGCTCCCAAACCGAAGGAGCCAGGACCCAAAGACCTAGCTGGCCTGAAGGGCCCCCAGGGGGCCCCCAAGCAGCCCCTCTCAATTTGGGTCTGGGGGCTTTCGTTGGGCCGGGAACCTGGGAGATTCCTGCAAGGTTGCAGTTCGCGGCCCGAGAAGCACTCTCCGGCCAACATGCCCAACTGCAGCAACAGCTCCCAAACCGAAGGAGCCAGGACCCAAAGACCTAGCTGGCCTGAAGGGCCCCCATGGGGCCCCCAAGGAGCTCCTCTCCATTTGGGTCTGGGGGCTTTCGTTGGGCATGTATACCTGAGAGGTACCTGCAAGGTTACAGTTCGCGGCCCGAGAAGCACTCTCCGGCCAACATGCCCAATATCCAGCAACAGCTCCCAAAGCAAAGGAGCCAGGACCCAAAGACCTAGCTGGCCTGAAGGGCCCCCAGAAGGCCACCAAGCAGCCCCTCTCCATTTGGGTCTGGGGGCTTTCGTTGGGCATGTATACCTGAGAGGTACCTGCAAGTTACAGTTCGCGGCCCGAGAAGCACTCTCCGGCCAACATGCCCAACTGCAGCAACAGCTCCCAAACCGAAGGAGCCAGGACCCAAAGACCTAGCTGGCCTGAAGGGCCCCCAGGGGGCCCCCAAGCAGCCCCTCTCCATTTGGGTCTGGGGGCTTTCGTTGGGCATGTATACCTGAGAGGTACCTGCAAGGTTACAGTTCGCGGCCCGAGAAGCACTCTCCGGCCAACATGCCCAACTGCAGCAACAGCTCCCAAAGCGAAGGAGCCAGGACCCAAAGACCTAGCTGGCCTGAAGTGCCCCCAGGGGGTCCCCAAGCAGCCCCTCTCCATTTGGGTCTGGGGGCTTTCGTTGGGCGGGGAACCTGGGAGATTCATGCAAGGTTGCAGTTCAAGGCCCGAGAAGCACTCTCCGGCCAACATGCCCAACTGCAGCAACAGCTCCCAAACCGAAGGAGCCAGGACCCAAAGACCTAGCTGGCCTGAAGGGCCCCCAGGGGGCCCCCAAGCAGCCCCTCTCCATTTGGGTCTGGGGGCTTTCGTTGGGCATGTATACCTGAGAGGTACCTGCAAGGTTACAGTTCGCGGCCCGAGAAGCACTCTCCGGCCAACATGCCCAACTGCAGCAACAGCTCCCAAAGCGAAGGAGCCAGGACCCAAAGACCTAGCTGGCCTGAAGTGCCCCCAGGGGGTCCCCAAGCAGCCCCTCTCCATTTGGGTCTGGGGGCTTTCGTTGGGCGGGGAACCTGGGAGATTCATGCAAGGTTGCAGTTCAAGGCCCGAGAAGCACTCTCCGGCCAACATGCCCAACTGCAGCAACAGCTCCCAAACCGAATGAGCCAGGACACAAAGACCTAGCTGGCCTGAAGGGCCCCCAGGGGGCCCCCAAGCAGCCCCTCTCAATTTGGGTCTGGGGGCTTTCGTTGGGCATGTATACCTGAGAGGTACCTGCAAGGTTGCAGTTCGCGGCCCGAGAAGCACTCTCCGGCCAACATGCCCAACTGCCGCAACAGCTCCCAAAGCGAAGGAGCCAGGACCCAAAGACCTAGCTGGCCTGAAGGGCCCCCAGGGGGCCCCCAAGCAGCCCCTCTCCATTTGGGTCTGGGGGCTTTCGTTGGGCCGGGAACCTGGGAGATTCCTGCAAGGTTGCAGTTCGCGGCCCGAGAAGCACTCTCCGGCCAACATGCCCAACTGCAGCAACAGCTCCCAAAGCGAAGGAGCCAGGACCCAAAGACCTAGCTGGCCTGAAGGGCCCCCATGGGGCCCCCAAGGAGCTCCTCTCCATTTGGGTCTGGGGGCTTTCATTGGGCGGGGAACCTGGGAGATTCCTGCAAGGTTGCAGTTCGCGGCCCGAGAAGCACTCTCCGGCCAACATGCCCAACTGCAGCAACAGCTCCCAAACCGAAGGAGCCAGGACCCAAAGACCTAGCTGGCCTGAAGGGCCCCCAGGGGGCCCCCAAGCAGCCCCTCTCCATTTGGGTCTGGGGGCTTTCGTTGGGCCGGGAACCTGGGAGAATCCTGCAAGGTTGCAGTTCGCGGCCCGAGAAGCACTCTCCGGCCAACATGCCCAACTGCAGCAACAGCTCCCAAACCGAAGGAGCCAGGACCCAAAGACCTAGCTGTGCTGAAGTGCCCCCAGGGGGCCCCCAAGCAGCCCCTCTCCATTTGGGTCTGGGGGCTTTCGTTGGGCCGGGAACCTGGGAGATTCCTGCAAGGTTGCAGTTCGCGGCCCGAGAAGCACTCTCCGGCCAACATGCCCAACTGCAGCAACAGCTCCCAAACCGAAGGAGCCAGGACCCAAAGACCTAGCTGGTCTGAAGGGCCCCCATGGGGCCCCCAAGGAGCTCCTCTCCATTTGGGTCTGGGGGCTTTCGTTGGGCATGTATACCTGAGAGGTACCTGCAAGGTTACAGTTCGCGGCCCGAGAAGCACTCTCCGGCCAACATGCCCAACTGCAGCAACAGCTCCCAAAGCGAAGGAGCCAGGACCCAAAGACCTAGCTGGCCTGAAGTGCCCCCAGGGGGTCCCCAAGCAGTCCCTCTCCATTTGGGTCTGGGGGCTTTCGTTGGGCATGTATACCTGAGAGGTACATGCAAGTTACAGTTCGCGGCCCGAGAAGCACTCTCCGGCCAACATGCCCAACTGCAGCAACAGCTCCCAAACCGAAGGAGCCAGGACCCAAAGACCTAGCTGGCCTGAAGGGCCCCCAGGGGGCCCCCAAGCAGCCCCTCTCCATTTGGGTCTGGGGGTTTTCGTTGGGCCGGGAACCTGGGAGGTACCTGCAAGGTTGCAGTTCGCGGCCCGAGAAGCACTCTCCGGCCAACATGCCCAACTGCAGCAACAGCTCCCAAACCGAAGGAGCCAGGACCCAAAGACCTAGCTGGCCTGAAGGGCCCCCAGAGGGGCCCCAAGCAGCCCCTCTCAATTTGGGTCTGGGGGCTTTCGTTGGGCCGGGAACCTGGGAGAATCCTGCAAGGTTGCAGTTCGCGGCCCGAGAAGCACTCTCCGGCCAACATGCCCAACTGCAGCAACAGCTCCCAAACCGAAGGAGCCAGGACCCAAAGACCTAGCTGGCCTGAAGGGCCCCCAGGGGGGCCCCAAGCAGCCCCTCTCAATTTGGGTCTGGGGGCTTTCGTTGGGCCGGGAACCTGGGAGGTACCTGCAAGGTTGCAGATCGCGGCCCGAGAAGCACTCTCCGGCCAACATGCCCAACTGCAGCAACAGCTCCCAAACCGAAGGAGCCAGGACCCAAAGACCTAGCTGGCCTGAAGGGCCCCCAGGGGGCCCCCAAGCAGCCCCTCTCCATTTGGGTCTGGGGGCTTTCGTTGGGCATGGAACATGGGAGATTCCTGCAAGGTTACAGTTCGCGGCCCGAGAAGCACTCTCCGGCCAACATGCCCAACTGCAGCAACAGCTCCCAAACCGAAGGAGCCAGGACACAAAGACCTAGCTGGCCTGAAGGGCCCCCAGGGGGCCCCCAAGCAGCCCCTCTCCATTTGGGTCTGGGGGCTTTCGTTGGGCCGGGAACCTGGGAGATTCCTGCAAGGTTACAGTTCGCGGCCCGAGAAGCACTCTCCGGCCAACATGCCCAATATCCAGCAACAGCTCCCAAACCGAAGGAGCCAGGACCCAAAGACCTAGCTGGCCTGAAGGGCCCCCAGGGGGCCCCCAAGCAGCCCCTCTCCATTTGGGTCTGGGGGTTTTCGTTGGGCCGGGAACCTGGGAGGTACCTGCAAGGTTGCAGTTCGCGGCCCGAGAAGCACTCTCCGGCCAACATGCCCAACTGCAGCAACAGCTCCCAAACCGAAGGAGCCAGGACCCAAAGACCTAGCTGGCCTGAAGGGCCCCCAGGGGGGCCCCAAGCAGCCCCTCTCAATTTGGGTCTGGGGGCTTTCGTTGGGCCGGGAACCTGGGAGAATCCTGCAAGGTTGCAGTTCGCGGCCCGAGAAGCACTCTCCGGCCAACATGCCCAACTGCAGCAACAGCTCCCAAACCGAAGGAGCCAGGACCCAAAGACCTAGCTGGCCTGAAGGGCCCCCAGGGGGCCCCCAAGCAGCCCCTCTCAATTTGGGTCTGGGGGCTTTCGTTGGGCATGGAACCTGGGAGATTCCTGCAAGGTTGCAGTTCGCGGCCCGAGAAGCACTCTCCGGCCAACATGCCCAACTGCAGCAACAGCTCCCAAACCGAAGGAGCCAGGACCCAAAGACCTAGCTGGCCTGAAGGGCCCCCAGGGGGCCCCCAAGCAGCCCCTCTCAATTTGGGTCTGGGGGCTTTCGTTGGGCCGGGAACCTTGGAGATTCCTGCAAGGTTGCAGTTCGCGGCCCGAGAAGCACTCTCCGGCCAACATGCCCAACTGCAGCAACAGCTCCCAAACCGAAGGAGCCAGGACCCAAAGACCTAGCTGGCCTGAAGGGCCCCCAGGGGGCCCCCAAGCAGTCCCTCTCCATTTGGGTCTGGGGGCTTTCGTTGGGCATGTATACCTGAGAGGTACCTGCAAGGTTACAGTTCGCGGCCCGAGAAGCACTCTCCGGCCAACATGCCCAATATCCAGCAACAGCTCCCAAAGCAAAGGAGCCAGGACCCAAAGACCTAGCTGTGCTGAAGGGCCCCCAGAAGGCCACTAAGCAGCCCCTCTCCATTTGGGTCTGGGGGCTTTCGTTGGGCATGTATACCTGAGAGGTACCTGCAAGTTACAGTTCGCGGCCCGAGAAGCACTCTCCGGCCAACATGCCCAACTGCAGCAACAGCTCCCAAAGCGAAGGAGCCAGGACCCAAAGACCTAGCTGGCCTGAAGTGCCCCCAGGGGGTCCCCAAGCAGCCCCTCTCCATTTGGGTCTGGGGGCTTTCGTTGGGCGGGGAACCTGGGAGATTCATGCAAGGTTGCAGTTCGCGGCCCGAGAAGCACTCTCCGGCCAACATGCCCAACTGCAGCAACAGCTCCCAAACCGAAGGAGCCAGGACCCAAAGACCTAGCTGGCCTGAAGGGCCCCCAGGGGGCCCCCAAGCAGCCCCTCTCAATTTGGGTCTGGGGGCTTTCATTGGGCGGGGAACCTGGGAGATTCATGCAAGGTTGCAGTTCGCGGCCCGAGAAGCACTCTCCGGCCAACATGCCCAACTGCAGCAACAGCTCCCAAACCGAAGGAGCCAGGACCCAAAGACCTAGCTGGCCTGAAGGGCCCCCAGGGGGGCCCCAAGCAGCCCCTCTCAATTTGGGTCTGGGGGCTTTCGTTGGGCGTGGAACCTGGGAGAATACTGCAAGGTTACAGTTCGCGGCCCGAGAAGCACTCTCCGGCCAACATGCCCAACTGCAGCAACAGCTCCCAAACCGAAGGAGCCAGGACCCAAAGACCTAGCTGGCCTGAAGGGCCCCCAGGGGGCCCCCAAGCAGCCCCTCTCAATTTGGGTCTGGGGGCTTTCGTTGGGCCGGGAACCTGGGAGAATCCTGCAAGGTTGCAGTTCGCGGCCCGAGAAGCACTCTCCGGCCAACATGCCCAACTGCAGCAACAGCTCCCAAACCGAAGGAGCCAGGACCCAAAGAACTAGCTGGCCTGAAGGGCCCCCAGGGGGCCCCCAAGCAGCCCCTCTCAATTTGGGTCTGGGGGCTTTCCTTGGGCCGGGAACCTGGGAGATTCCTGCAAGGTTGCAGTTCGCGGCCCGAGAAGCACTCTCCGGCCAACATGCCCAACTGCAGCAACAGCTCCCAAAGCGAAGGAGCCAGGACCCAAAGACCTAGCTGGCCTGAAGGGCCCCCATGGGGCCCCCAAGGAGCTCCTCTCCATTTGGGTCTGGGGGCTTTCGTTGGGCATGGATACCTGAGAGGTACCTGCAAGGTTACAGTTCGCGGCCCGAGAAGCACTCTCCGGCCAACATGCCCAACTGCAGCAACAGCTCCCAAACCGAAGGAGCCAGGACCCAAAGACCTAGCTGGCCTGAAGGGCCCCCAGGGGGCCCCCAAGCAGTCCCTCTCCATTTGGGTCTGGGGGCTTTCGTTGGGCATGTATACCTGAGAGGTACCTGCAAGGTTACAGTTCGCGGCCCGAGAAGCACTCTCCGGCCAACATGCCCAATATCCAGCAACAGCTCCCAAAGCAAAGGAGCCAGGACCCAAAGACCTAGCTGTGCTGAAGGGCCCCCAGAAGGCCACCAAGCAGCCCCTCTCCATTTGGGTCTGGGGGCTTTCGTTGGGCATGTATACCTGAGAGGTACCTGCAAGTTACAGTTCGCGGCCCGAGAAGCACTCTCCGGCCAACATGCCCAACTGCAGCAACAGCTCCCAAACCGAAGGACCAAGGACCCAAAGACCTAGCTGTCCTGAAGGGCCCCCAGGGGGTCCCCAAGCAGCCCCTCTCCATTTGGGTCTGGGGGCTTTCGTTGGGCATGTATACCTGAGAGGTACCTGCAAGGTTACAGTTCGCGGCCCGAGAAGCACTCTCCGGCCAACATGCCCAACTGCAGCAACAGCTCCCAAAGCGAAGGAGCCAGGACCCAAAGACCTAGCTGGCCTGAAGTGCCCCCAGGGGGTCCCCAAGCAGCCCCTCTCCATTTGGGTCTGGGGGCTTTCGTTGGGCGGGGAACCTGGGAGATTCATGCAAGGTTGCAGTTCGCGGCCCGAGAAGCACTCTCCGGCCAACATGCCCAACTGCAGCAACAGCTCCCAAACCGAAGGAGCCAGGACCCAAAGACCTAGCTGGCCTGAAGGGCCCCCAGGGGGCCCCCAAGCAGCCCCTCTCAATTTGGGTCTGGGGGCTTTCATTGGGCGGGGAACCTGGGAGATTCATGCAAGGTTGCAGTTCGCGGCCCGAGAAGCACTCTCCGGCCAACATGCCCAACTGCAGCAACAGCTCCCAAACCGAAGGAGCCAGGACCCAAAGACCTAGCTGGCCTGAAGGGCCCCCAGGGGGGCCCCAAGCAGCCCCTCTCAATTTGGGTCTGGGGGCTTTCTTTGGGCGTGGAACCTGGGAGAATCCTGCAAGGTTACAGTTCGCGGCCCGAGAAGCACTCTCCGGCCAACATGCACAACTGCAGCAACAGCTCCCAAACCGAAGGAGCCAGGACCCAAAGACCTAGCTGGCCTGAAGGGCCCCCAGGGGGCCCCCAAGCAGCCCCTCTCCATTTGGGTCTGGGGGCTTTCGTTGGGCCGGGAACCTGGGAGAATCCTGCAAGGTTGCAGTTCGCGGCCCGAGAAGCACTCTCCGGCCAACATGCCCAACTGCAGCAACAGCTCCCAAAGCGAAGGAGCCAGGACCCAAAGACCTAGCTGGCCTGAAGGGCCCCCATGGGGCCCCCAAGGAGCTCCTCTCCATTTGGGTCTGGGGGCTTTCGTTGGGCATGGATACCTGAGAGGTACCTGCAAGGTTACAGTTCGCGGCCCGAGAAGCACTCTCCGGCCAACATGCCCAACTGCAGCAACAGCTCCCAAACCGAAGGAGCCAGGACCCAAAGACCTAGCTGGCCTGAAGGGCCCCCAGGGGGCCCCCAAGCAGTCCCTCTCCATTTGGGTCTGGGGGCTTTCGTTGGGCATGTATACCTGAGAGGTACCTGCAAGGTTACAGTTCGCGGCCCGAGAAGCACTCTCCGGCCAACATGCCCAATATCCAGCAACAGCTCCCAAAGCAAAGGAGCCAGGACCCAAAGACCTAGCTGTGCTGAAGGGCCCCCAGAAGGCCACCAAGCAGCCCCTCTCCATTTGGGTCTGGGGGCTTTCGTTGGGCATGTATACCTGAGAGGTACCTGCAAGTTACAGTTCGCGGCCCGAGAAGCACTCTCCGGCCAACATGCCCAACTGCAGCAACAGCTCCCAAACCGAAGGAGCCAGGACCCAAAGACCTAGCTGGCCTGAAGGGCCCCCATGGGGCCCCCAAGGAGCTCCTCTCCATTTGGGTCTGGGGGCTTTCGTTGGGCATGTATACCGGAGAGGTACCTGCAAGGTTACAGTTCGCGGCCCGAGAAGCACTCTCCGGCCAACATGCCCAACTGCAGCAACAGCTCCCAAAGCGAAGGAGCCAGGACCCAAAGACCTAGCTGGCCTGAAGTGCCCCCAGGGGGTCCCCAAGCAGCCCCTCTCCATTTGGGTCTGGGGGCTTTCGTTGGGCGGGGAACCTGGGAGAATCCTGCAAGGTTACAGTTCGCGGCCCGAGAAGCACTCTCCGGCCAACATGCACAACTGCAGCAACAGCTCCCAAACCGAAGGAGCCAGGACCCAAAGACCTAGCTGGCCTGAAGGGCCCCCAGGGGGCCCCCAAGCAGCCCCTCTCAATTTGGGTCTGGGGGCTTTCGTTGGGCCGGGAACCTGGGAGATTCCTGCAAGGTTGCAGTTCGCGGCCCGAGAAGCACTCTCCGGCCAACATGCCCAACTGCAGCAACAGCTCCCAAACCGAAGGAGCCAGGACCCAAAGACCTAGCTGGCCTGAAGGGCCCCCATGGGGCCCCCAAGGAGCTCCTCTCCATTTGGGTCTGGGGGCTTTCGTTGGGCATGTATACCTGAGAGGTACCTGCAAGGTTACAGTTCGCGGCCCGAGAAGCACTCTCCGGCCAACATGCCCAACTGCAGCAACAGCTCCCAAACCGAAGGAGCCAGGACCCAAAGACCTAGCTGGCCTGAAGGGCCCCCAGGGGGCCCCCAAGCAGCCCCTCTCAATTTGGGTCTGGGGGCTTTCGTTGGGCATGGAACCTGGGAGATTCCTGCAAGGTTGCAGTTCGCGGCCCGAGAAGCACTCTCCGGCCAACATGCCCAACTGCAGCAACAGCTCCCAAACCGAAGGAGCCAGGACCCAAAGACCTAGCTGGCCTGAAGGGCCCCCAGGGGGCCCCCAAGCAGCCCCTCTCCATTTGGGTCTGGGGGCTTTCGTTGGGCCGGGAACCTTGGAGATTCCTGCAAGGTTGCAGTTCGCGGCCCGAGAAGCACTCTCCGGCCAACATGCCCAACTGCAGCAACAGCTCCCAAACCGAAGGAGCCAGGACCCAAAGACCTAGCTGGTCTGAAGGGCCCCCAGGGGGCCCCCAAACAGCCCCTCTCCATTTGGGTCTGGGGGCTTTCGTTGGGCATGTATACCTGAGAGGTACCTGCAAGGTTACAGTTCGCGGCCCGAGAAGCACTCTCCGGCCAACATGCCCAATATCCAGCAACAGCTCCCAAAGCAAAGGAGCCAGGACCCAAAGACCTAGCTGTGCTGAAGGGCCCCCAGAAGGCCACCAAGCAGCCCCTCTCCATTTGGGTCTGGGGGCTTTCGTTGGGCATGTATACCTGAGAGGTACCTGCAAGTTACAGTTCGCGGCCCGAGAAGCACTCTCCGGCCAACATGCCCAACTGCAGCAACAGCTCCCAAACCGAAGGAGCCAGGACCCAAAGACCTAGCTGGCCTGAAGGGCCCCCATGGGGCCCCCAAGGAGCTCCTCTCCATTTGGGTCTGGGGGCTTTCGTTGGGCATGTATACCGGAGAGGTACCTGCAAGGTTACAGTTCGCGGCCCGAGAAGCACTCTCCGGCCAACATGCCCAACTGCAGCAACAGCTCCCAAAGCGAAGGAGCCAGGACCCAAAGACCTAGCTGGCCTGAAGTGCCCCCAGGGGGTCCCCAAGCAGCCCCTCTCCATTTGGGTCTGGGGGCTTTCGTTGGGCGGGGAACCTGGGAGAATCCTGCAAGGTTACAGTTCGCGGCCCGAGAAGCACTCTCCGGCCAACATGCACAACTGCAGCAACAGCTCCCAAACCGAAGGAGCCAGGACCCAAAGACCTAGCTGGCCTGAAGGGCCCCCAGGGGGCCCCCAAGCAGCCCCTCTCAATTTGGGTCTGGGGGCTTTCGTTGGGCCGGGAACCTGGGAGATTCCTGCAAGGTTGCAGTTCGCGGCCCGAGAAGCACTCTCCGGCCAACATGCCCAACTGCAGCAACAGCTCCCAAACCGAAGGAGCCAGGACCCAAAGACCTAGCTGGCCTGAAGGGCCCCCATGGGGCCCCCAAGGAGCTCCTCTCCATTTGGGTCTGGGGGCTTTCGTTGGGCATGTATACCTGAGAGGTACCTGCAAGGTTACAGTTCGCGGCCCGAGAAGCACTCTCCGGCCAACATGCCCAACTGCAGCAACAGCTCCCAAACCGAAGGAGCCAGGACCCAAAGACCTAGCTGGCCTGAAGGGCCCCCAGGGGGCCCCCAAGCAGCCCCTCTCAATTTGGGTCTGGGGGCTTTCGTTGGGCATGGAACCTGGGAGATTCCTGCAAGGTTGCAGTTCGCGGCCCGAGAAGCACTCTCCGGCCAACATGCCCAACTGCAGCAACAGCTCCCAAACCGAAGGAGCCAGGACCCAAAGACCTAGCTGGCCTGAAGGGCCCCCAGGGGGCCCCCAAGCAGCCCCTCTCCATTTGGGTCTGGGGGCTTTCGTTGGGCCGGGAACCTTGGAGATTCCTGCAAGGTTGCAGTTCGCGGCCCGAGAAGCACTCTCCGGCCAACATGCCCAACTGCAGCAACAGCTCCCAAACCGAAGGAGCCAGGACCCAAAGACCTAGCTGGTCTGAAGGGCCCCCAGGGGGCCCCCAAACAGCCCCTCTCCATTTGGGTCTGGGGGCTTTCGTTGGGCATGTATACCTGAGAGGTACCTGCAAGGTTACAGTTCGCGGCCCGAGAAGCACTCTCCGGCCAACATGCCCAATATCCAGCAACAGCTCCCAAAGCAAAGGAGCCAGGATCCAAAGACCTAGCTGTGCTGAAGGGCCCCCAGAAGGCCACCAAGCAGCCCCTCTCCATTTGGGTCTGGGGGCTTTCGTTGGGCATGTATACCTGAGAGGTACCTGCAAGTTACAGTTCGCGGCCCGAGAAGCACTCTCCGGCCAACATGCCCAACTGCAGCAACAGCTCCCAAACCGAAGGACCAAGGACCCAAAGACCTAGCTGTCCTGAAGGGCCCCCAGGGGGTCCCCAAGCAGCCCCTCTCCATTTGGGTCTGGGGGCTTTCGTTGGGCATGTATACCTGAGAGGTACCTGCAAGGTTACAGTTCGCGGCCCGAGAAGCACTCTCCGGCCAACATGCCCAACTGCAGCAACAGCTCCCAAAGCGAAGGAGCCAGGACCCAAAGACCTAGCTGGCCTGAAGTGCCCCCAGGGGGTCCCCAAGCAGCCCCTCTCCATTTGGGTCTGGGGGCTTTCGTTGGGCGGGGAACCTGGGAGATTCATGCAAGGTTGCAGTTCGCGGCCCGAGAAGCACTCTCCGGCCAACATGCCCAACTGCAGCAACAGCTCCCAAACCGAAGGAGCCAGGACCCAAAGACCTAGCTGGCCTGAAGGGCCCCCAGGGGGCCCCCAAGCAGCCCCTCTCAATTTGGGTCTGGGGGCTTTCATTGGGCGGGGAACCTGGGAGATTCATGCAAGGTTGCAGTTCGCGGCCCAAGAAGCACTCTCCGGCCAACATGCCCAACTGCAGCAACAGCTCCCAAACCGAAGGAGCCAGGACCCAAAGACCTAGCTGGCCTGAAGGGCCCCCAGGGGGGCCCCAAGCAGCCCCTCTCAATTTGGGTCTGGGGGCTTTCGTTGGGCGTGGAACCTGGGAGAATCCTGCAAGGTTACAGTTCGCGGCCCGAGAAGCACTCTCCGGCCAACATGCACAACTGCAGCAACAGCTCCCAAACCGAAGGAGCCAGGACCCAAAGACCTAGCTGGCCTGAAGGGCCCCCAGGGGGCCCCCAAGCAGCCCCTCTCAATTTGGGTCTGGGGGCTTTCGTTGGGCCGGGAACCTGGGAGAATCCTGCAAGGTTGCAGTTCGCGGCCCGAGAAGCACTCTCCGGCCAACATGCCCAACTGCAGCAACAGCTCCCAAACCGAAGGAGCCAGGACCCAAAGAACTAGCTGGCCTGAAGGGCCCCCAGGGGGCCCCCAAGCAGCCCCTCTCAATTTGGGTCTGGGGGCTTTCCTTGGGCCGGGAACCTGGGAGATTCCTGCAAGGTTGCAGTTCGCGGCCCGAGAAGCACTCTCCGGCCAACATGCCCAACTGCAGCAACAGCTCCCAAAGCGAAGGAGCCAGGACCCAAAGACCTAGCTGGCCTGAAGGGCCCCCATGGGGCCCCCAAGGAGCTCCTCTCCATTTGGGTCTGGGGGCTTTCGTTGGGCATGGATACCTGAGAGGTACCTGCAAGGTTACAGTTCGCGGCCCGAGAAGCACTCTCCGGCCAACATGCCCAACTGCAGCAACAGCTCCCAAACCGAAGGAGCCAGGACCCAAAGACCTAGCTGGCCTGAAGGGCCCCCAGGGGGCCCCCAAGCAGCCCCTCTCAATTTGGGTCTGGGGGCTTTCGTTGGGCATGGAACCTGGGAGATTCCTGCAAGGTTGCAGTTCGCGGCCCGAGAAGCACTCTCTGGCCAACATGCCCAACTGCAGCAACAGCTCCCAAACCGAAGGAGCCAGGACCCAAAGACCTAGCTGGCCTGAAGGGCCCCCAGGGGGCCCCCAAGCAGCCCCTCTCAATTTGGGTCTGGGGGCTTTCATTGGGCCGGGAACCTTGGAGATTCCTGCAAGGTTGCAGTTCGCGGCCCGAGAAGCACTCTCCGGCCAACATGCCCAACTGCAGCAACAGCTCCCAAACCGAAGGAGCCAGGACCCAAAGACCTAGCTGGTCTGAAGGGCCCCCAGGGGGCCCCCAAACAGCCCCTCTCCATTTGGGTCTGGGGGCTTTCGTTGGGCATGTATACCTGAGAGGTACCTGCAAGGTTACAGTTCGCGGCCCGAGAAGCACTCTCCGGCCAACATGCCCAATATCCAGCAACAGCTCCCAAAGCAAAGGAGCCAGGACCCAAAGACCTAGCTGTGCTGAAGGGCCCCCAGAAGGCCACCAAGCAGCCCCTCTCCATTTGGGTCTGGGGGCTTTCGTTGGGCATGTATACCTGAGAGGTACCTGCAAGTTACAGTTCGCGGCCCGAGAAGCACTCTCCGGCCAACATGCCCAACTGCAGCAACAGCTCCCAAAGCGAAGGAGCCAGGACCCAAAGACCTAGCTGGCCTGAAGGGCCCCCAGGGGGCCCCCAAGCAGCCCCTCTCAATTTGGGTCTGGGGGCTTTCGTTGGGCCGGGAACCTGGGAGATTCCTGCAAGGTTACAGTTCGCGGCCCGAGAAGCACTCTCCGGCCAACATGCCCAACTGCAGCAACAGCTCCCAAACCGAAGGAGCCAGGACCCAAAGACCTAGCTGGCCTGAAGGGCCCCCAGGGGGCCCCCAAGGAGCTCCTCTCCATTTGGGTCTGGGGGCTTTCATTGGGCGGGGAACCAGGGAGATTCATGCAAGGTTGCAGTTCGCGGCCCAAGAAGCACTCTCCGGCCAACATGCCCAACTGCAGCAACAGCTCCCAAAGCGAAGGAGCCAGGACCCAAAGACCTAGCTGGCCTGAAGGGCCCCCAGGGGGGCCCCAAGCAGCCCCTCTCCATTTGGGTCTGGGGGCTTTCGTTGGGCGGGGAACCTGGGAGAATCCTGCAAGGTTACAGTTCGCGGCCCGAGAAGCACTCTCCGGCCAACATGCACAACTGCAGCAACAGCTCCCAAACCGAAGGAGCCAGGACCCAAAGACCTAGCTGGCCTGAAGGGCCCCCAGGGGGCCCCCAAGCAGCCCCTCTCAATTTGGGTCTGGGGGCTTTCCTTGGGCCGGGAACCTGGGAGATTCCTGCAAGGTTGCAGTTCGCGGCCCGAGAAGCACTCTCCGGCCAACATGCCCAACTGCAGCAACAGCTCCCAAACCGAAGGAGCCAGGACCCAAAGACCTAGCTGGCCTGAAGGGCCCCCATGGGGCCCCCAAGGAGCTCCTCTCCATTTGGGTCTGGGGGCTTTCGTTGGGCATGTATACCTGAGAGGTACCTGCAAGGTTACAGTTCGCGGCCCGAGAAGCACTCTCCGGCCAACATGCCCAACTGCAGCAACAGCTCCCAAACCGAAGGAGCCAGGACCCAAAGACCTAGCTGGCCTGAAGGGCCCCCAGGGGGCCCCCAAGCAGCCCCTCTCAATTTGGGTCTGGGGGCTTTCGTTGGGCATGGAACCTGGGAGATTCCTGCAAGGTTGCAGTTCGCGGCCCGAGAAGCACTCTCCGGCCAACATGCCCAACTGCAGCAACAGCTCCCAAACCGAAGGAGCCAGGACCCAAAGACCTAGCTGGCCTGAAGGGCCCCCAGGGGGCCCCCAAGCAGCCCCTCTCAATTTGGGTCTGGGGGCTTTCGTTGGGCCGGGAACCTTGGAGATTCCTGCAAGGTTGCAGTTCGCGGCCCGAGAAGCACTCTCCGGCCAACATGCCCAACTGCAGCAACAGCTCCCAAACCGAAGGAGCCAGGACCCAAAGACCTAGCTGGTCTGAAGGGCCCCCAGGGGGCCCCCAAACAGCCCCTCTCCATTTGGGTCTGGGGGCTTTCGTTGGGCATGTATACCTGAGAGGTACCTGCAAGGTTACAGTTCGCGGCCCGAGAAGCACTCTCCGGCCAACATGCCCAATATCCAGCAACAGCTCCCAAAGCAAAGGAGCCAGGACCCAAAGACCTAGCTGTGCTGAAGGGCCCCCAGAAGGCCACCAAGCAGCCCCTCTCCATTTGGGTCTGGGGGCTTTCGTTGGGCATGTATACCTGAGAGGTACCTGCAAGTTACAGTTCGCGGCCCGAGAAGCACTCTCCGGCCAACATGCCCAACTGCAGCAACAGCTCCCAAACCGAAGGACCAAGGACCCAAAGACCTAGCTGTCCTGAAGGGCCCCCAGGGGGTCCCCAAGCAGCCCCTCTCCATTTGGGTCTGGGGGCTTTCGTTGGGCATGTATACCTGAGAGGTACCTGCAAGGTTACAGTTCGCGGCCCGAGAAGCACTCTCCGGCCAACATGCCCAACTGCAGCAACAGCTCCCAAAGCGAAGGAGCCAGGACCCAAAGACCTAGCTGGCCTGAAGTGCCCCCAGGGGGTCCCCAAGCAGCCCCTCTCCATTTGGGTCTGGGGGCTTTCGTTGGGCGGGGAACCTGGGAGATTCATGCAAGGTTGCAGTTCGCGGCCCGAGAAGCACTCTCCGGCCAACATGCCCAACTGCAGCAACAGCTCCCAAACCGAAGGAGCCAGGACCCAAAGACCTAGCTGGCCTGAAGGGCCCCCAGGGGGCCCCCAAGCAGCCCCTCTCAATTTGGGTCTGGGGGCTTTCATTGGGCGGGGAACCTGGGAGATTCATGCAAGGTTGCAGTTCGCGGCCCGAGAAGCACTCTCCGGCCAACATGCCCAACTGCAGCAACAGCTCCCAAACCGAAGGAGCCAGGACCCAAAGACCTAGCTGGCCTGAAGGGCCCCCAGGGGGGCCCCAAGCAGCCCCTCTCAATTTGGGTCTGGGGGCTTTCGTTGGGCGTGGAACCTGGGAGAATCCTGCAAGGTTACAGTTCGCGGCCCGAGAAGCACTCTCCGGCCAACATGCACAACTGCAGCAACAGCTCCCAAACCGAAGGAGCCAGGACCCAAAGACCTAGCTGGCCTGAAGGGCCCCCAGGGGGCCCCCAAGCAGCCCCTCTCAATTTGGGTCTGGGGGCTTTCGTTGGGCCGGGAACCTGGGAGAATCCTGCAAGGTTGCAGTTCGCGGCCCGAGAAGCACTCTCCGGCCAACATGCCCAACTGCAGCAACAGCTCCCAAACCGAAGGAGCCAGGACCCAAAGAACTAGCTGGCCTGAAGGGCCCCCAGGGGGCCCCCAAGCAGCCCCTCTCAATTTGGGTCTGGGGGCTTTCCTTGGGCCGGGAACCTGGGAGATTCCTGCAAGGTTGCAGTTCGCGGCCCGAGAAGCACTCTCCGGCCAACATGCCCAACTGCAGCAACAGCTCCCAAAGCGAAGGAGCCAGGACCCAAAGACCTAGCTGGCCTGAAGGGCCCCCATGGGGCCCCCAAGGAGCTCCTCTCCATTTGGGTCTGGGGGCTTTCGTTGGGCATGGATACCTGAGAGGTACCTGCAAGGTTACAGTTCGCGGCCCGAGAAGCACTCTCCGGCCAACATGCCCAACTGCAGCAACAGCTCCCAAACCGAAGGAGCCAGGACCCAAAGACCTAGCTGGCCTGAAGGGCCCCCAGGGGGCCCCCAAGCAGCCCCTCTCAATTTGGGTCTGGGGGCTTTCGTTGGGCATGGAACCTGGGAGATTCCTGCAAGGTTGCAGTTCGCGGCCCGAGAAGCACTCTCCGGCCAACATGCCCAACTGCAGCAACAGCTCCCAAACCGAAGGAGCCAGGACCCAAAGACCTAGCTGGCCTGAAGGGCCCCCAGGGGGCCCCCAAGCAGCCCCTCTCCATTTGGGTCTGGGGGCTTTCATTGGGCCGGGAACCTTGGAGATTCCTGCAAGGTTGCAGTTCGCGGCCCGAGAAGCACTCTCCGGCCAACATGCCCAACTGCAGCAACAGCTCCCAAACCGAAGGAGCCAGGACCCAAAGACCTAGCTGGTCTGAAGGGCCCCCAGGGGGCCCCCAAACAGCCCCTCTCCATTTGGGTCTGGGGGCTTTCGTTGGGCATGTATACCTGAGAGGTACCTGCAAGGTTACAGTTCGCGGCCCGAGAAGCACTCTCCGGCCAACATGCCCAATATCCAGCAACAGCTCCCAAAGCAAAGGAGCCAGGACCCAAAGACCTAGCTGGCCTGAAGGGCCCCCAGAAGGCCACCAAGCAGCCCCTCTCCATTTGGGTCTGGGGGCTTTCGTTGGGCATGTATACCTGAGAGGTACCTGCAAGTTACAGTTCGCGGCCCGAGAAGCACTCTCCGGCCAACATGCCCAACTGCAGCAACAGCTCCCAAAGCGAAGGAGCCAGGACCCAAAGACCTAGCTGGCCTGAAGGGCCCCCAGGGGGCCCCCAAGCAGCCCCTCTCAATTTGGGTCTGGGGGCTTTCGTTGGGCCGGGAACCTTGGAGATTCCTGCAAGGTTGCAGTTCGCGGCCCGAGAAGCACTCTCCGGCCAACATGCCCAACTGCAGCAACAGCTCCCAAACCGAAGGAGCCAGGACCCAAAGACCTAGCTGGTCTGAAGGGCCCCCAGGGGGCCCCCAAACAGCCCCTCTCCATTTGGGTCTGGGGGCTTTCGTTGGGCATGTATACCTGAGAGGTACCTGCAAGGTTACAGTTCGCGGCCCGAGAAGCACTCTCCGGCCAACATGCCCAATATCCAGCAACAGCTCCCAAAGCAAAGGAGCCAGGACCCAAAGACCTAGCTGTGCTGAAGGGCCCCCAGAAGGCCACCAAGCAGCCCCTCTCCATTTGGGTCTGGGGGCTTTCGTTGGGCATGTATACCTGAGAGGTACCTGCAAGTTACAGTTCGCGGCCCGAGAAGCACTCTCCGGCCAACATGCCCAACTGCAGCAACAGCTCCCAAACCGAAGGACCAAGGACCCAAAGACCTAGCTGTCCTGAAGGGCCCCCAGGGGGTCCCCAAGCAGCCCCTCTCCATTTGGGTCTGGGGGCTTTCGTTGGGCATGTATACCTGAGAGGTACCTGCAAGGTTACAGTTCGCGGCCCGAGAAGCACTCTCCGGCCAACATGCCCAACTGCAGCAACAGCTCCCAAAGCGAAGGAGCCAGGACCCAAAGACCTAGCTGGCCTGAAGTGCCCCCAGGGGGTCCCCAAGCAGCCCCTCTCCATTTGGGTCTGGGGGCTTTCGTTGGGCGGGGAACCTGGGAGATTCATGCAAGGTTGCAGTTCGCGGCCCGAGAAGCACTCTCCGGCCAACATGCCCAACTGCAGCAACAGCTCCCAAACCGAAGGAGCCAGGACCCAAAGACCTAGCTGGCCTGAAGGGCCCCCAGGGGGCCCCCAAGCAGCCCCTCTCAATTTGGGTCTGGGGGCTTTCATTGGGCGGGGAACCTGGGAGATTCATGCAAGGTTGCAGTTCGCGGCCCGAGAAGCACTCTCCGGCCAACATGCCCAACTGCAGCAACAGCTCCCAAACCGAAGGAGCCAGGACCCAAAGACCTAGCTGGCCTGAAGGGCCCCCAGGGGGGCCCCAAGCAGCCCCTCTCAATTTGGGTCTGGGGGCTTTCGTTGGGCGTGGAACCTGGGAGAATCCTGCAAGGTTACAGTTCGCGGCCCGAGAAGCACTCTCCGGCCAACATGCACAACTGCAGCAACAGCTCCCAAACCGAAGGAGCCAGGACCCAAAGACCTAGCTGGCCTGAAGGGCCCCCAGGGGGCCCCCAAGCAGCCCCTCTCAATTTGGGTCTGGGGGCTTTCGTTGGGCCGGGAACCTGGGAGAATCCTGCAAGGTTGCAGTTCGCGGCCCGAGAAGCACTCTCCGGCCAACATGCCCAACTGCAGCAACAGCTCCCAAACCGAAGGAGCCAGGACCCAAAGAACTAGCTGGCCTGAAGGGCCCCCAGGGGGCCCCCAAGCAGCCCCTCTCAATTTGGGTCTGGGGGCTTTCCTTGGGCCGGGAACCTGGGAGATTCCTGCAAGGTTGCAGTTCGCGGCCCGAGAAGCACTCTCCGGCCAACATGCCCAACTGCAGCAACAGCTCCCAAAGCGAAGGAGCCAGGACCCAAAGACCTAGCTGGCCTGAAGGGCCCCCATGGGGCCCCCAAGGAGCTCCTCTCCATTTGGGTCTGGGGGCTTTCGTTGGGCATGGATACCTGAGAGGTACCTGCAAGGTTACAGTTCGCGGCCCGAGAAGCACTCTCCGGCCAACATGCCCAACTGCAGCAACAGCTCCCAAACCGAAGGAGCCAGGACCCAAAGACCTAGCTGGCCTGAAGGGCCCCCAGGGGGCCCCCAAGCAGCCCCTCTCAATTTGGGTCTGGGGGCTTTCGTTGGGCATGGAACCTGGGAGATTCCTGCAAGGTTGCAGTTCGCGGCCCGAGAAGCACTCTCCGGCCAACATGCCCAACTGCAGCAACAGCTCCCAAACCGAAGGAGCCAGGACCCAAAGACCTAGCTGGCCTGAAGGGCCCCCAGGGGGCCCCCAAGCAGCCCCTCTCAATTTGGGTCTGGGGGCTTTCATTGGGCCGGGAACCTTGGAGATTCCTGCAAGGTTGCAGTTCGCGGCCCGAGAAGCACTCTCCGGCCAACATGCCCAACTGCAGCAACAGCTCCCAAACCGAAGGAGCCAGGACCCAAAGACCTAGCTGGTCTGAAGGGCCCCCAGGGGGCCCCCAAACAGCCCCTCTCCATTTGGGTCTGGGGGCTTTCGTTGGGCATGTATACCTGAGAGGTACCTGCAAGGTTACAGTTCGCGGCCCGAGAAGCACTCTCCGGCCAACATGCCCAATATCCAGCAACAGCTCCCAAAGCAAAGGAGCCAGGACCCAAAGACCTAGCTGGCCTGAAGGGCCCCCAGAAGGCCACCAAGCAGCCCCTCTCCATTTGGGTCTGGGGGCTTTCGTTGGGCATGTATACCTGAGAGGTACCTGCAAGTTACAGTTCGCGGCCCGAGAAGCACTCTCCGGCCAACATGCCCAACTGCAGCAACAGCTCCCAAAGCGAAGGAGCCAGGACCCAAAGACCTAGCTGGCCTGAAGGGCCCCCAGGGGGTCCCCAAGCATCCCCTCTCCATTTGGGTCTGGGGGCTTTCGTTGGGCATGTATACCTGAGAGGTACCTGCAAGGTTACAGTTCGCGGCCCGAGAAGCACTCTCCGGCCAACATGCCCAACTGCAGCAACAGCTCCCAAAGCGAAGGAGCCAGGACCCAAAGACCTAGCTGGCCTGAAGTGCCCCCAGGGGGTCCCCAAGCAGCCCCTCTCCATTTGGGTCTGGGGGCTTTCGTTGGGCGGGGAACCTGGGAGATTCATGCAAGGTTGCAGTTCGCGGCCCGAGAAGCACTCTCCGGCCAACATGCCCAACTGCAGCAACAGCTCCCAAACCGAAGGAGCCAGGACCCAAAGACCTAGCTGGCCTGAAGGGCCCCCAGGGGGCCCCCAAGCAGCCCCTCTCCATTTGGGTCTGGGGGCTTTTGTTGGGCCGGGAACATGGGAGATTCCTGCAAGGTTACAGTTCGAGGCCCGAGAAGCACTCTCCGGCCAACATGCACAACTGCAGCAACAGCTCCCAAACCGAAGGAGCCAGGACCCAAAGACCTAGCTGGCCTGAAGGGCCCCCATGGGGCCCCCAAGCAGCCCCTCTCCATTTGGGTCTGGGGTTTTTCGTTGGGCCGGGAACCTGGGAGGTACCTGCAAGGTTGCAGTTCGCGGCCCGAGAAGCACTCTCCGGCCAACATGCCCAACTGCAGCAACAGCTCCCAAACCGAAGGAGCCAGGACCCAAAGACCTAGCTGGCCTGAAGGGCCCCCAGGGGGGCCCCAAGCAGCCCCTCTCAATTTGGGTCTGGGGGCTTTCGTTGGGCCGGGAACCTGGGAGAATCCTGCAAGGTTGCAGTTCGCGGCCCGAGAAGCACTCTCCGGCCAACATGCCCAACTGCAGCAACAGCTCCCAAACCGAAGGAGCCAGGACCCAAAGACCTAGCTGGCCTGAAGTGCCCCCAGGGGGCCCCCAAGCAGCCCCTCTCAATTTGGGTCTGGGGGCTTTGATTGGGCCGGGAACCTGGGAGAATCCTGCAAGGTTGCAGTTCGCGGCCCGAGAAGCACTCTCCGGCCAACATGCCCAACTGCAGCAACAGCTCCCAAAGCGAAGGAGCCAGGACCCAAAGACCTAGCTGGCCTGAAGGGCCCCCAGGGGGCCCCCAAGCAGCCCCTCTCCATTTGGGTCTGGGGGCTTTCGTTGGGCGGGGAACCTGGGAGATTCCTGCAAGGTTGCAGTACGCGGCCCGAGAAGCACTCTCCGGCCAACATGCCCAACTGCAGCAACAGCTCCCAAACCGAAGGAGCCAGGACCCAAAGACCTAGCTGGCCTGAAGGGCCCCCATGGGGCCCCCAAGGAGCTCCTCTCCATTTGGGTCTGGGGGCTTTCATTGGGCCGGGAACCAGGGAGATTCATGCAAGGTTGCAGTTCGCGGCCCGAGAAGCACTCTCCGGCCAACATGCCCAACTGCAGCAACAGCTCCCAAAGCGAAGGAGCCAGGACCCAAAGACCTAGCTGGCCTGAAGGGCCCCCAGGGGGGCCCCAAGCAGCCCCTCTCAATTTGGGTCTGGGGGCTTTCGTTGGGCGTGGAACCTGGGAGAATCCTGCAAGGTTACAGTTCGCGGCCCGAGAAGCACTCTCCGGCCAACATGCACAACTGCAGCAACAGCTCCCAAACCGAAGGAGCCAGGACCCAAAGACCTAGCTGGCCTGAAGGGCCCCCAGGGGGCCCCCAAGCAGCCCCTCTCAATTTGGGTCTGGGGGCTTTCGTTGGGCCAGGAACCTGGGAGAATCCTGCAAGGTTGCAGTTCGCGGCCCGAGAAGCACTCTCCGGCCAACATGCCCAACTGCAGCAACAGCTCCCAAACCGAAGGAGCCAGGACCCAAAGAACTAGCTGGCCTGAAGGGCCCCCAGGGGGCCCCCAAGCAGCCCCTCTCAATTTGGGTCTGGGGGCTTTCCTTGGGCCGGGAACCTGGGAGATTCCTGCAAGGTTGCAGTTCGCGGCCCGAGAAGCACTCTCCGGCCAACATGCCCAACTGCAGCAACAGCTCCCAAACCGAAGGAGCCAGGACCCAAAGACCTAGCTGGCCTGAAGGGCCCCCATGGGGCCCCCAAGGAGCTCCTCTCCATTTGGGTCTGGGGGCTTTCGTTGGGCATGTATACCTGAGAGGTACCTGCAAGGTTACAGTTCGCGGCCCGAGAAGCACTCTCCGGCCAACATGCCCAACTGCAGCAACAGCTCCCAAACCGAAGGAGCCAGGACCCAAAGACCTAGCTGGCCTGAAGTGCCCCCAGGGGGTCCCCAAGCAGTCCCTCTCCATTTGGGTCTGGGGGCTTTCGTTGGGCGGGGAACCTGGGAGATTCATGCAAGGTTGCAGTTCGCAGCCCGAGAAGCACTCTCCGGCCAACATGCCCAACTGCAGCAACAGCTCCCAAACCGAAGGAGCCAGGACCCAAAGACCTAGCTGGCCTGAAGGGCCCCCAGGGGGCCCCCAAGCAGCCCCTCTCAATTTGGGTCTGGGGGCTTTCGTTGGGCCGGGAACCTGGGAGATTCCTGCAAGGTTGCAGTTCGCGGCCGGAGAAGCACTCTCCGGCCAACATGCCCAACTGCAGCAACAGCTCCCAAACCGAAGGAGCCAGGACCCAAAGACCTAGCTGGCCTGAAGGGCCCCCAGGGGGCCCCCAAGCAGCCCCTCTCCATTTTGGTCTGGGGGCTTTCTTTAGGCTGAGAACCTGGGAGATTCATGCAAGGTTGCAGTTCGCGGCCCGAGAAGCACTCACCGGCCAACATGCCCAATATCCAGCAACAGCTCCCAAAGCGAAGGAGCCAGGACCCAAAGACCTAGCTGGCCTGAAGGGCCCCCAGGGGGCCCCCAAGCAGCCCCTCTCCATTTGGGTCTGGGGGCTTTCGTTGGGCATGTATACCTGAGAGGTACCTGCAAGTTACAATTCGCGGCCCGAGAAGCACTCTCCGGCCAACATGCCCAACTGCAGCAACAGCTCCCAAACCGAAGGAGCCAGGACCCAAAGACCTAGCTGGCCTGAAGGGCCCCCAGGGGGCCCCCAAGCAGCTCCTCTCCATTTGGGTCTGGGGGATTTAGTTGGGCCGGGAACCTGGGAGGTACCTGCAAGGCTGCAGTTCGCGGCCGGAGAAGCATTCTCCGGCCAACATGAACAACTGCAGCAACAGCTCCCAAAGTGAAGGAGCCAGGACCCAAAGACCTAGCTGGCCTGAAGGGCCCCCAGGGGGCCCCCAAGCAGCCCCTCTCAATTTGGGTCTGGGGGCTTTCGTTGGGCATGGAACCTGGGAGATTCCTGCAAGGTTGCAGTTCGCGGCCCGAGAAGCACTCTCCGGCCAACATGCCCAACTGCAGCAACAGCTCCCAAACCGAAGGAGCCAGGACCCAAAGACCTAGCTGGCCTGAAGGGCCCCCAGGGGGCCCCCAAGCAGCCCCTCTCAATTTGGGTCTGGGGGCTTTCGTTGGGCCGGGAACCTTGGAGATTCCTGCAAGGTTGCAGTTCGCGGCCCGAGAAGCACTCTCCGGCCAACATGCCCAACTGCAGCAACAGCTCCCAAACCGAAGGAGCCAGGACCCAAAGACCTAGCTGGCCTGAAGGGCCCCCAGGGGGCCCCCAAACAGCCCCTCTCCATTTGGGTCTGGGGGCTTTCGTTGGGCATGTATACCTGAGAGGTACCTGCAAGGTTACAGTTCGCGGCCCGAGAAGCACTCTCCGGCCAACATGCCCAATATCCAGCAACAGCTCCCAAAGCAAAGGAGCCAGGACCCAAAGACCTAGCTGTGCTGAAGGGCCCCCAGAAGGCCACCAAGCAGCCCCTCTCCATTTGGGTCTGGGGGCTTTCGTTGGGCATGTATACCTGAGAGGTACCTGCAAGTTACAGTTCGCGGCCCGAGAAGCACTCTCCGGCCAACATGCCCAACTGCAGCAACAGCTCCCAAACCGAAGGACCAAGGACCCAAAGACCTAGCTGTCCTGAAGGGCCCCCAGGGGGTCCCCAAGCAGCCCCTCTCCATTTGGGTCTGGGGGCTTTCGTTGGGCATGTATACCGGAGAGGTACCTGCAAGGTTACAGTTCGCGGCCCGAGAAGCACTCTCCGGCCAACATGCCCAACTGCAGCAACAGCTCCCAAAGCGAAGGAGCCAGGACCCAAAGACCTAGCTGGCCTGAAGTGCCCCCAGGGGGTCCCCAAGCAGCCCCTCTCCATTTGGGTCTGGGGGCTTTCGTTGGGCGGGGAACCTGGGAGATTCATGCAAGGTTGCAGTTCGCGGCCCGAGAAGCACTCTCCGGCCAACATGCCCAACTGCAGCAACAGCTCCCAAACCGAAGGAGCCAGGACCCAAAGACCTAGCTGGCCTGAAGGGCCCCCAGGGGGCCCCCAAGCAGCCCCTCTCAATTTGGGTCTGGGGGCTTTCATTGGGCGGGGAACCTGGGAGATTCATGCAAGGTTGCAGTTCGCGGCCCGAGAAGCACTCTCCGGCCAACATGCCCAACTGCAGCAACAGCTCCCAAACCGAAGGAGCCAGGACCCAAAGACCTAGCCGGCCTGAAGGGCCCCCAGGGGGGCCCCAAGCAGCCCCTCTCAATTTGGGTCTGGGGGCTTTCGTTGGGCGTGGAACCTGGGAGAATCCTGCAAGGTTACAGTTCGCGGCCCGAGAAGCACTCTCCGGCCAACATGCACAACTGCAGCAACAGCTCCCAAACCGAAGGAGCCAGGACCCAAAGACCTAGCTGGCCTGAAGGGCCCCCAGGGGGCCCCCAAGCAGCCCCTCTCAATTTGGGTCTGGGGGCTTTCGTTGGGCCGGGAACCTGGGAGAATCCTGCAAGGTTGCAGTTCGCGGCCCGAGAAGCACTCTCCGGCCAACATGCCCAACTGCAGCAACAGCTCCCAAACCGAAGGAGCCAGGACCCAAAGAACTAGCTGGCCTGAAGGGCCCCCAGGGGGCCCCCAAGCAGCCCCTCTCAATTTGGGTCTGGGGGCTTTCCTTGGGCCGGGAACCTGGGAGATTCCTGCAAGGTTGCAGTTCGCGGCCCGAGAAGCACTCTCCGGCCAACATGCCCAACTGCAGCAACAGCTCCCAAAGCGAAGGAGCCAGGACCCAAAGACCTAGCTGGCCTGAAGGGCCCCCATGGGGCCCCCAAGGAGCTCCTCTCCATTTGGGTCTGGGGGCTTTCGTTGGGCATGGATACCTGAGAGGTACCTGCAAGGTTACAGTTCGCGGCCCGAGAAGCACTCTCCGGCCAACATGCCCAACTGCAGCAACAGCTCCCAAACCGAAGGAGCCAGGACCCAAAGACCTAGCTGGCCTGAAGGGCCCCCAGGGGGCCCCCTAGCAGCCCCTCTCAATTTGGGTCTGGGGGCTTTCGTTGGGCATGGAACCTGGGAGATTCCTGCAAGGTTGCAGTTCGCGGCCCGAGAAGCACTCTCCGGCCAACATGCCCAACTGCAGCAACAGCTCCCAAACCGAAGGAGCCAGGACCCAAAGACCTAGCTGGCCTGAAGGGCCCCCAGGGGGCCCCCAAGCAGCCCCTCTCAATTTGGGTCTGGGGGCTTTCATTGGGCCGGGAACCTTGGAGATTCCTGCAAGGTTGCAGTTCGCGGCCCGAGAAGCACTCTCCGGCCAACATGCCCAACTGCAGCAACAGCTCCCAAACCGAAGGAGCCAGGACCCAAAGACCTAGCTGGTCTGAAGGGCCCCCAGGGGGCCCCCAAACAGCCCCTCTCCATTTGGGTCTGGGGGCTTTCGTTGGGCATGTATACCTGAGAGGTACCTGCAAGGTTACAGTTCGCGGCCCGAGAAGCACTCTCCGGCCAACATGCCCAATATCCAGCAACAGCTCCCAAAGCAAAGGAGCCAGGACCCAAAGACCTAGCTGGCCTGAAGTGCCCCCAGGGGGTCCCCAAGCAGTCCCTCTCCATTTGGGTCTGGGGGCTTTCGTTGGGCGGGGAACCTGGGAGATTCATGCAAGGTTGCAGTTCGCAGCCCGAGAAGCACTCTCCGGCCAACATGCCCAACTGCAGCAACAGCTCCCAAACCGAAGGAGCCAGGACCCAAAGACCTAGCTGGCCTGAAGGGCCCCCAGGGGGCCCCCAAGCAGCCCCTCTCAATTTGGGTCTGGGGGCTTTCGTTGGGCCGGGAACCTGGGAGATTCCTGCAAGGTTGCAGTTCGCGGCCGGAGAAGCACTCTCCGGCCAACATGCCCAACTGCAGCAACAGCTCCCAAACCGAAGGAGCCAGGACCCAAAGACCTAGCTGGCCTGAAGGGCCCCCAGGGGGCCCCCAAGCAGCCCCTCTCCATTTTGGTCTGGGGGCTTTCTTTAGGCTGAGAACCTGGGAGATTCATGCAAGGTTGCAGTTCGCGGCCCGAGAAGCACTCACCGGCCAACATGCCCAATATCCAGCAACAGCTCCCAAAGCGAAGGAGCCAGGACCCAAAGACCTAGCTGGCCTGAAGGGCCCCCAGGGGGCCCCCAAGCAGCCCCTCTCCATTTGGGTCTGGGGGCTTTCGTTGGGCATGTATACCTGAGAGGTACCTGCAAGTTACAATTCGCGGCCCGAGAAGCACTCTCCGGCCAACATGCCCAACTGCAGCAACAGCTCCCAAACCGAAGGAGCCAGGACCCAAAGACCTAGCTGGCCTGAAGGGCCCCCAGGGGGCCCCCAAGCAGCTCCTCTCCATTTGGGTCTGGGGGATTTAGTTGGGCCGGGAACCTGGGAGGTACCTGCAAGGCTGCAGTTCGCGGCCGGAGAAGCATTCTCCGGCCAACATGAACAACTGCAGCAACAGCTCCCAAAGTGAAGGAGCCAGGACCCAAAGACCTAGCTGGCCTGAAGGGTCCCCAGGGGGCCCCCAAGCAGCCCCTCTCCATTTGGGTCTGGGGGCTTTTGTTGGGCCGGGAACCTGGGAGATTCCTGCAAGGTTGCAGTTCAAGGCCCGAGAAGCACTCTCCGGCCAACATGCCCAACTGCAGCAACAGCTCCCAAACCGAAGGAGCCAGGACCCAAAGACCTAGCTGGCCTGAAGGGCCCCCAGGGGGGCCCCAAGCAGCCCCTCTCCATTTGGGTCTGGGGGCTTTCGTTGGGCCGGGAACCTGGGAGAATCCTGCAAGGTTGCAGTTCGCGGCCCGAGAAGCACTCTCCGGCCAACATGCCCAACTGCAGCAACAGCTCCCAAACCGAAGGAGCCAGGACCCAAAGACCTAGCTGGCCTGAAGGGCCCCCAGGGGGCCCCCAAGCAGCCCCTCTCAATTTGGGTCTGGGGGCTTTCGTTGGGCCGGGAACCTGGGAGATTCCTGCAAGGTTGCAGTTCGCGGCCCGAGAAGCACTCTCCGGCCAACATGCCCAACTGCAGCAACAGCTCCCAAACCGAAGGAGCCAGGACCCAAAGACCTAGCTGGCCTGAAGGGCCCCCATGGGGCCCCCAAACAGCCCCTCTCCATTTGGGTCTGGGGGCTTTCGTTGGGCATGTATACCTGAGAGGTACCTGCAAGGTTACAGTTCGAGGCCCGAGAAGCACTCTCCGGCCAACATGCCCAACTGCAGCAACAGCTCCCAAAGCGAAGGAGCCAGGACCCAAAGACCTAGCTGGCCTGAAGGGCCCCCAGGGGGTCCCCAAGCAGTCTTTCTCCATTTGGGTCTGGGGGCTTTCGTTGGGCATGTATACCTGAGAGGTACCTGCAAGTTACAATTCGCGGCCCGAGAAGCACTCTCCGGCCAACATGCCCAACTGCAGCAACAGCTCCCAAACCGAAGGAGCCAGGACCCAAAGACCTAGCTGGCCTGAAGGGCCCCCAGGGGGCCCCCAAGCAGCTCCTCTCCATTTGGGTCTGGGGGATTTAGTTGGGCCGGGAACCTGGGAGGTACCTGCAAGGTTGCAGTTCGCGGCCGGAGAAGCATTCTCCGGCCAACATGCCCAACTGCAGCAACAGCTCCCAAAGTGAAGGAGCCAGGACCCAAAGACCTAGCTGGCCTGAAGGGCCCCCAGGGGGCCCCCAAGTAGCCCCTCTCCATTTGGGTCTGGGGGCTTTTGTTAGGCCGGGAACCTGGGAGATTCCTGCAAGGTTGCAGTTCAAGGCCCGAGAAGCACTCTCCGGCCAACATGCCCAACTGCAGCAACAGCTCCCAAACCGAATGAGCCAGGACACAAAGACCTAGCTGGCCTGAAGGGCCCCCAGGGGGCCCCCAAGCAGCCCCTCTCAATTTGGGTCTGGGGGCTTTCGTTGGGCATGTATACCTGAGAGGTACCTGCAAGGTTGCAGTTCGCGGCCCGAGAAGCACTCTCCGGCCAACATGCCCAACTGCAGCAACAGCTCCCAAACCGAAGGAGCCAGGACCCAAAGACCTAGCTGGCCTGAAGTGCCCCCAGGGGGTCCCCAAGCAGTCCCTCTCCATTTGGGTCTGGGGGCTTTCGTTGGGCGGGGAACCTGGGAGATTCATGCAAGGTTGCAGTTCGCGGCCCGAGAAGCACTCTCCGGCCAACATGCCCAACTGCAGCAACAGCTCCCAAACCGAAGGAGCCAGGACTCAAAGACCTAGCTGGCCTGAAGGGCCCCCAGGGGGCCCCCAAGCAGCCCCTCTCCATTTGGGTCTGGGGGCTTTCGTTGGGCCGGGAACCTGGGAGAATCCTGCAAGGTTGCAGTTCGCGGCCCGAGAAGCAATCTCCGGCCAACATGCCCAACTGCAGCAACAGCTCCCAAAGCGAAGGAGCCAGGACCCAAAGACCTAGCTGGCCTGAAGGGCCCCCAGGGGGCCCCCAAGCAGCCCCTCTCAATTTGGGTCTGGGGGCTTTCGTTGGGCATGGAACTTGGGAGATTCATGCAAGGTTGCAGTCGCGGCCCGAGAAGCACTCTCCGGCCAACATGCCCAACTGCAGCAACAGCTCCCAAAACGAAGGAGCCAGGACCCAAAGACCTAGCTGGCCTGAAGGGCCCCCATGGGGCCCCCAAGGAGCTCCTCTCCATTTGGGTCTGGGGGCTTTCGTTGGGCATGTATACCTGAGAGGTTCCTGCAAGGTTACAGTTCGCGGCCCGAGAAGCACTCTCCGGCCAACATGCCCAACTGCAGCAACAGCTCCCAAAGCGAAGGAGCCAGGACCCAAAGACCTAGCTGGCCTGAAGGGCCCCCAGGGGACCCCCAAGCAGCCCCTCTCCATTTGGGTCTGGGGGCTTTCGTTGGGCCGGGAACCTGGGAGATTCCTGCAAAGTTGCAGTTCAAGGCCCGAGAAGCACTCTCCGGCCAACATGCCCAACTGCAGCAACAGCTCCCAAACCGAATGAGCCAGGACACAAAGACCTAGCTGGCCTGAAGGGCCCCCAGGGGGCCCCCAAGCAGCCCCTCTCAATTTGGGTCTGGGGGCTTTCGTTGGGCATGTATACCTGAGAGGTACCTGCAAGGTTGCAGTTCGCGGTCCGAGAAGCACTCTCCGGCCAACATGCCCAACTGCAGCAACAGCTCCCAAAGCGAAGGAGCCAGGACCCAAAGACCTAGCTGGCCTGAAGGGCCCCCAGGGGACCCCCAAGCAGCCCCTCTCCATTTGGGTCTGGGGGCTTTCGTTGGGCCGGGAACCTGGGAGATTCCTGCAAAGTTGCAGTTCAAGGCCCGAGAAGCACTCTCCGGCCAACATGCCCAACTGCAGCAACAGCTCCCAAACCGAATGAGCCAGGACCCAAAGACCTAGCTGGCCTGAAGGGCCCCCATGGGGCCCCCAAGCAGCCCCTCTCAATTTGGGTCTGGGGGCT
Organism: Gallinula chloropus; assembly: GCF_964237585.1. Taxonomy (NCBI): domain Eukaryota; kingdom Metazoa; phylum Chordata; class Aves; order Gruiformes; family Rallidae; genus Gallinula; species Gallinula chloropus. The sequence continues at coordinate 104,524 of NW_028168547.1, read as the reverse complement.
TTCGTTGGGCATGTATACCTGAGAGGTACCTGCAAGGTTGCAGTTCGCGGCCGGAGAAGCACTCTCCGGCCAACATGCCCAACTGCAGCAACAGCTCCCAAAGCGAAGGAGCCAGGACCCAAAGACCTAGCTGGCCTGAAGGGCCCCCAGGGGGCCCCCAAGCAGCCCCTCTCCATTTGGGTCTGGGGGCTTTTGTTGGGCCGGGAACCTGGGAGATTCCTGCAAGGTTGCAGTTCAAGGCCCGAGAAGCACTCTCCGGCCAACATGCCCAACTGCAGCAACAGCTCCCAAACCGAATGAGCCAGGACCCAAAGACCTAGCTGGCCTGAAGGGCCCCCAGGGGGCCCCCAAGCAGCCCCTCTCAATTTGGGTCTGGGGGCTTTCGTTGGGCATGTATACCTGAGAGGTACCTGCAAGGTTGCAGTTCGTGGCCCGAGAAGCACTCTCCGGCCAACATGCCCAACTGCAGCAACAGCTCCCAAAGCGAAGGAGCCAGGACCCAAAGACCTAGCTGGCCTGAAGTGCCCCCAGGGGGTCCCCAAGCAGTCCCTCTCCATTTGGGCCTGGGGGCTTTCGTTGGGCGGGGAACCTGGGAGATTCATGCAAGGTTGCAGTTCGCGGCCCGAGAAGCACTCTCCGGCCAACATGCCCAACTGCAGCAACAGCTCCCAAACCGAAGGAGCCAGGACCCAAAGACCTAGCTGGCCTGAAGGGCCCCCAGGGGACCCCCAAGCAGCCCCTCTCCATTTGGGTCTGGGGGCTTTCGTTGGGCCGGGAACCTGGGAGAATCCTGCAAGGTTGCAGTTCGCGGCCCGAGAAGCACTCTCCGGCCAACATGCCCAACTGCAGCAACAGCTCCCAAACCGAAGGAGCCAGGACCCAAAGACCTAGCTGGCCTGAAGGGCCCCCAGGGGGCCCCCAAGCAGCCCCTCTCAATTTGGGTCTGGGGGCTTTCGTTGGGCATGGAACCTGGGAGATTCATGCAAGGTTGCAGTTCGCGGCCCGAGAAGCACTCTCCGGCCAACATGCCCAACTGCAGCAACAGCTCCCAAAACGAAGGAGCCAGGACCCAAAGACCTAGCTGGCCTGAAGGGCCCCCATGGGGCCCCCAAGGAGCTCCTCTCCATTTGGGTCTGGGGGCTTTCGTTGGGCATGTATACCTGAGAGGTACCTGCAAGGTTACAGTTCGCGGCCCGAGAAGCACTCTCCGGCCAACATGCCCAACTGCAGCAACAGCTCCCAAACCGAAGGAGCCAGGACCCAAAGACCTAGCTGGCCTGAAGTGCCCCCAGGGGGTCCCCAAGCAGCCCCTCTCCATTTGGGTCTGGGGGCTTTCTTTGGGCGGGGAACCTGGGAGATTCATGCAAGGTTGCAGTTCGCGGCCCGAGAAGCACTCTCCGGCCAACATGCCCAACTGCAGCAACAGCTCCCAAACCGAAGGAGCCAGGACCCAAAGACCTAGCTGGCCTGAAGGGCCCCCAGGGGGCCCCCAAGCAGCCCCTCTCCATTTGGGTCTGGGGGCTTTTGTTGGGCCGGGAACCTGGGAGATTCCTGCAAGGTTGCAGTTCAAGGCCCGAGAAGCACTCTCCGGCCAACATGCCCAACTGCAGCAACAGCTCCCAAACCGAATGAGCCAGGACCCAAAGACCTAGCTGGCCTGAAGGGCCCCCAGGGGGCCCCCAAGCAGTCCCTCTCCATTTGGGTCTGGGGGCTTTCGTTGGGCATGTATACTTGAGAGGTACCTGCAAGGTTGCAGTTCGCGGCCCGAGAAGCACTCTCCGGCCAACATGCCCAACTGCAGCAACAGCTCCCAAAGCGAAGGAGCCAGGACCCAAAGACCTAGCTGGCCTGAAGGGCCCCCAGGGGACCCCCAAGCAGCCCCTCTCCATTTGGGTCTGGGGGCTTTCGTTGGGCCGGGAACCTGGGAGATTCCTGCAAGGTTGCAGTTCGCGGCCCGAGAAGCACTCTCCGGCCAACATGCCCAACTGCAGCAACAGCTCCCAAAGCGAAGGAGCCAGGACCCAAAGACCTAGCTGGCCTGAAGGGCCCCCAGGGGGCCCCCAAGCAGCCCCTCTCAATTTGGGTCTGGGGGCTTTCGTTGGGCATGGAACCTGGGAGATTCATGCAAGGTTGCAGTTCGCGGCCCGAGAAGCACTCTCCGGCCAACATGCCCAACTGCAGCAACAGCTCCCAAAACGAAGGAGCCAGGACCCAAAGACCTAGCTGGCCTGAAGGGCCCCCATGGGGCCCCCAAGGAGCTCCTATCCATTTGGGTCTGGGGGCTTTCGTTGGGCATGTATACCTGAGAGGTACCTGCAAGGTTCAGTTCGCGGCCCGAGAAGCACTCTCCGGTCAACATGCCCAAATGCAGCAACAGCTCCCAAAGCGAAGGAGCCAGGACCCAAAGACCTAGCTGGCCTGAAGTGCCCCCAGAAGGCCACCAAGCAGCCCCTCTCCATTTGGGTCTGGGGGCTTTCGTTGGGCGGGGAACCTGGGAGATTCATGCAAGGTTGCAGTTCGCGGCCCGAGAAGCACTCTCCGGCCAACATGCCCAACTGCAGCAACAGCTCCCAAACCGAAGGAGCCAGGACCCAAAGACCTAGCTGGCCTGAAGGGCCCCCAGGGGGCCCCCAAGCAGCCCCTCTCCATTTGGGTCTGGGGGCTTACGTTGGGCGGGGAACCTGGGAGATTCCTGCAAGGTTGCAGTTCGCGGCCGGAGAAGCACTCTCCGGCCAACATGCCCAACTGCAGCAACAGCTCCCAAAGCGAAGGAGCCAGGACCCAAAGACCTAGCTGGCCTGAAGGGCCCCCAGGGGGCCCCCAAGCAGCCCCTCTCCATTTGGGTCTGGGGGCTTTTGTTGGGGTGGGAACCTGGGAGATTCCTGCAAGGTTACAGTTCGAGGCCCGAGAAGCACTCTCCGGCCAACATGCCCAACTGCAGCAACAGCTCCCAAAACGAAGGAGCCAGGACCCAAAGACCTAGCTGGCCTGAAGGGCCCCCATGGGGCCCCCAAGGAGCTCCTCTCCATTTGGGTCTGGGGGCTTTCGTTGGGCATGTATACCTGAGAGGTACCTGCAAGGTTACAGTTCGCGGCCCGAGAAGCACTCTCCGGCCAACATGCCCAACTGCAGCAACAGCTCCCAAACCGAAGGAGCCAGGACCCAAAGACCTAGCTGGCCTGAAGGGCCCCCAGGGGGCCCCCAAGCAGCCCCTCTCAATTTGGGTCTGGGGGCTTTCGTTGGGCCGGGAACCTTGGAGATTCCTGCAAGGTTGCAGTTCGCGGCCCGAGAAGCACTCTCCGGCCAACATGCCCAACTGCAGCAACAGCTCCCAAACCGAAGGAGCCAGGACCCAAAGACCTAGCTGGCCTGAAGGGCCCCCATGGGGCCCCCAAACAGCCCCTCTCCATTTGGGTCTGGGGGCTTTCGTTGGGCATGTATACCTGAGAGGTACCTGCAAGGTTACAGTTCGAGGCCCGAGAAGCACTCTCCGGCCAACATGCCCAACTGCAGCAACAGCTCCCAAAGCGAAGGAGCCAGGACCCAAAGACCTAGCTGGCCTGAAGGGCCCCCAGGGGGTCCCCAAGCAGTCTTTCTCCATTTGGGTCTGGGGGCTTTCGTTGGGCATGTATACCTGAGAGGTACCTGCAAGGTTACAGTTCGCGGCCCGAGAAGCACTCTCCGGCCAACATGCCCAACTGCAGCAACAGCTCCCAAAGCGAAGGAGCCAGGACCCAAAGACCTAGCTGGCCTGAAGGGCCCCCAGGGGGCCCCCAAGCAGTCCCTCTCAATTTGGGTCTGGGGGCTTTCGTTGGGCCGGGAACCTGGGAGATTCCTGCAAGTTTGCAGTTCGCGGCCGGAGAAGCACTCTCCGGCCAACATGCCCAACTGCAGCAACAGCTCCCAAACCGAAGGAGCCAGGACCCAAAGACCTAGCTGGCCTGAAGGGCCCCCAGGGGGCCCCCAAGCAGCCCCTCTCCATTTGGGTCTGGGGGCTTTCGTTGGGCATGTATACCTGAGAGGTACCTGCAAGTTACAATTCGCGGCCCGAGAAGCACTCTCCGGCCAACATGCCCAACTGCAGCAACAGCTCCCAAAGCGAAGGAGCCAGGACCCAAAGACCTAGCTGGCCTGAAGGGCCCCCAGGGGGCCCCCAAGCAGCTCCTCTCCATTTGGGTCTGGGGGATTTAGTTGGGCCGGGAACCTGGGAGGTACCTGCAAGGTTGCAGTTCGCGGCCGGAGAAGCATTCTCCGGCCAACATGCCCAACTGCAGCAACAGCTCCCAAAGTGAAGGAGCCAGGACCCAAAGACCTAGCTGGCCTGAAGGGCCCCCATGGGGCCCCCAAGGAGCTCCTCTCCATTTGGGTCTGGGGGCTTTCGTTGGGCATGTATACCTGAGAGGTTCCTGCAAGGTTACAGTTCGCGGCCCGAGAAGCACTCTCCGGCCAACATGCCCAACTGCAGCAACAGCTCCCAAAGCGAAGGAGCCAGGACCCAAAGACCTAGCTGGCCTGAAGGGCCCCCAGGGGACCCCCAAGCAGCCCCTCTCCATTTGGGTCTGGGGGCTTTCGTTGGGCCGGGAACCTGGGAGATTCCTGCAAAGTTGCAGTTCAAGGCCCGAGAAGCACTCTCCGGCCAACATGCCCAACTGCAGCAACAGCTCCCAAACCGAATGAGCCAGGACACAAAGACCTAGCTGGCCTGAAGGGCCCCCAGGGGGCCCCCAAGCAGCCCCTCTCAATTTGGGTCTGGGGGCTTTCGTTGGGCATGTATACCTGAGAGGTACCTGCAAGGTTGCAGTTCGCGGCCCGAGAAGCACTCTCCGGCCAACATGCCCAACTGCAGCAACAGCTCCCAAAGCGAAGGAGCCAGGACCCAAAGACCTAGCTGGCCTGAAGGGCCCCCAGGGGACCCCCAAGCAGCCCCTCTCCATTTGGGTCTGGGGACTTTCGTTGGGCCGGGAACCTGGGAGATTCCTGCAAAGTTGCAGTTCAAGGCCCGAGAAGCACTCTCCGGCCAACATGCCCAACTGCAGCAACAGCTCCCAAACCGAATGAGCCAGGACCCAAAGACCTAGCTGGCCTGAAGGGCCCCCATGGGGCCCCCAAGCAGCCCCTCTCAATTTGGGTCTGGGGGCTTTCGTTGGGCATGTATACCTGAGAGGTACCTGCAAGGTTGCAGTTCGCGGCCGGAGAAGCACTCTCCGGCCAACATGCCCAACTGCAGCAACAGCTCCCAAAGCGAAGGAGCCAGGACCCAAAGACCTAGCTGGCCTGAAGGGCCCCCAGGGGGCCCCCAAGCAGCCCCTCTCCATTTGGGTCTGGGGGCTTTTGTTGGGCCGGGAACCTGGGAGATTCCTGCAAGGTTGCAGTTCAAGGCCCGAGAAGCACTCTCCGGCCAACATGCCCAACTGCAGCAACAGCTCCCAAACCGAATGAGCCAGGACCCAAAGACCTAGCTGGCCTGAAGGGCCCCCAGGGGGCCCCCAAGCAGCCCCTCTCAATTTGGGTCTGGGGGCTTTCGTTGGGCATGTATACCTGAGAGGTACCTGCAAGGTTGCAGTTCGTGGCCCGAGAAGCACTCTCCGGCCAACATGCCCAACTGCAGCAACAGCTCCCAAAGCGAAGGAGCCAGGACCCAAAGACCTAGCTGGCCTGAAGTGCCCCCAGGGGGTCCCCAAGCAGTCCCTCTCCATTTGGGTCTGGGGGCTTTCGTTGGGCGGGGAACCTGGGAGATTCATGCAAGGTTGCAGTTCGCGGCCCGAGAAGCACTCTCCGGCCAACATGCCCAACTGCAGCAACAGCTCCCAAAGCGAAGGAGCCAGGACCCAAAGACCTAGCTGGCCTGAAGGGCCCCCAGGGGACCCCCAAGCAGCCCCTCTCAATTTGGGTCTGGGGGCTTTCGTTGGGCCGGGAACCTGGGAGAATCCTGCAAGGTTGCAGTTCGCGGCCCGAGAAGCACTCTCCGGCCAACATGCCCAACTGCAGCAACAGCTCCCAAACCGAAGGAGCCAGGACCCAAAGACCTAGCTGGCCTGAAGGGCCCCCAGGGGGCCCCCAAGCAGCCCCTCTCAATTTGGGTCTGGGGGCTTTCGTTGGGCATGGAACCTGGGAGATTCATGCAAGGTTGCAGTTCGCGGCCCGAGAAGCACTCTCCGGCCAACATGCCCAACTGCAGCAACAGCTCCCAAAACGAAGGAGCCAGGACCCAAAGACCTAGCTGGCCTGAAGGGCCCCCATGGGGCCCCCAAGGAGCTCCTCTCCATTTGGGTCTGGGGGCTTTCGTTGGGCATGTATACCTGAGAGGTACCTGCAAGGTTACAGTTCGCGGCCCGAGAAGCACTCTCCGGCCAACATGCCCAACTGCAGCAACAGCTCCCAAACCGAAGGAGCCAGGACCCAAAGACCTAGCTGGCCTGAAGTGCCCCCAGGGGGTCCCCAAGCAGCCCCTCTCCATTTGGGTCTGGGGGCTTTCGTTGGGCGGGGAACCTGGGAGATTCATGCAAGGTTGCAGTTCGCGGCCCGAGAAGCACTCTCCGGCCAACATGCCCAACTGCAGCAACAGCTCCCAAACCGAAGGAGCCAGGACCCAAAGACCTAGCTGGCCTGAAGGGCCCCCAGGGGGCCCCCAAGCAGCCCCTCTCAATTTGGGTCTGGGGGCTTTCGTTGGGCCGGGAACCTGGGAGATTCCTGCAAGGTTGCAGTTCGCGGCCGGAGAAGCACTCTCCGGCCAACATGCCCAACTGCAGCAACAGCTCCCAAAGCGAATGAGCCAGGACCCAAAGACCTAGCTGGCCTGAAGGGCCCCCAGGGGGCCCCCAAGCAGCTCCTCTCCATTTGGGTCTGGGGGATTTATTTGGGCCGGGAACCTGGGAGGTACCTGCAAGGTTGCAGTTCGCGGCCGGAGAAGCATTCTCCGGCCAACATGCCCAACTGCAGCAACAGCTCCCAAAGTGAAGGAGCCAGGACCCAAAGACCTAGCTGGCCTGAAGGGCCCCCAGGGGGCCCCCAAGCAGCCCCTCTCCATTTGGGTCTGGGGGCTTTTGTTGGGCGGGGAACCTGGGAGATTCCTGCAAGGTTGCAGTTCAAGGCCCGAGAAGCACTCTCCGGCCAACATGCCCAACTGCAGCAACAGCTCCCAAACCGAATGAGCCAGGACCCAAAGACCTAGCTGGCCTGAAGGGCCCCCAGGGGGCCCCCAAGCAGTCCCTCTCCATTTGGGTCTGGGGGCTTTCGTTGGGCATGTATACTTGAGAGGTACCTGCAAGGTTGCAGTTCGCGGCCCGAGAAGCACTCTCCGGCCAACATGCCCAACTGCAGCAACAGCTCCCAAAGCGAAGGAGCCAGGACCCAAAGACCTAGCTGGCCTGAAGGGCCCCCAGGGGGTCCCCAAGCAGTCCCTCTCCATTTGGGTCTGGGGGCTTTCGTTGGGCCGGGAACCTGGGAGAATCCTGCAAGGTTGCAGTTCGCGGCCCGAGAAGCACTCTCCGGCCAACATGCCCAACTGCAGCAACAGCTCCCAAAGCGAAGGAGCCAGGACCCAAAGACCTAGCTGGCCTGAAGGGCCCCCAGGGGGCCCCCAAGCAGCCCCTCTCAATTTGGGTCTGGGGGCTTTCTTTGGGCATGGAACCTGGGAGATTCATGCAAGGTTGCAGTTCGCGGCCCGAGAAGCACTCTCCGGCCAACATGCCCAACTGCAGCAACAGCTCCCAAACCGAAGGAGCCAGGACCCAAAGACCTAGCTGGCCTGAAGGGCCCCCATGGGGCCCCCAAGGAGCTCCTATCCATTTGGGTCTGGGGGCTTTCGTTGGGCATGTATACCTGAGAGGTACCTGCAAGGTTGCAGTTCGCGGCCCGAGAAGCACTCTCCGGCCAACATGCCCAACTGCAGCAACAGCTCCCAAAGCGAAGGAGCCAGGACCCAAAGACCTAGCTGGCCTGAAGTGCCCCCAGGGGGTCCCCAAGCAGCCCCTCTCCATTTGGGTCTGGGGGCTTTCGTTGGGCGGGGAACCTGGGAGATTCATGCAAGGTTGCAGTTCGCGGCCCGAGAAGCACTCTCCGGCCAACATGCCCAACTGCAGCAACAGCTCCCAAACCGAAGGAGCCAGGACCCAAAGACCTAGCTGGCCTGAAGGGCCCCCAGGGGGCCCCCAAGCAGCCCCTCTCCATTTGGGTCTGGGGGCTTACGTTGGGCGGGGAACCTGGGAGATTCCTGCAAGGTTGCAGTTCGCGGCCGGAGAAGCACTCTCCGGCCAACATGCCCAACTGCAGCAACAGCTCCCAAAGCGAAGGAGCCAGGACCCAAAGACCTAGCTGGCCTGAAGGGCCCCCAGGGGGCCCCCAAGCAGCCCCTCTCCATTTGGGTCTGGGGGCTTTTGTTGGGGTGGGAACCTGGGAGATTCCTGCAAGGTTACAGTTCGAGGCCCGAGAAGCACTCTCCGGCCAACATGCCCAACTGCAGCAACAGCTCCCAAACCGAATGAGCCAGGACCCAAAGACCTAGCTGGCCTGAAGGGCCCCCAGGGGGCCCCCAAGCAGCCCCTCTCAATTTGGGTCTGGGGGCTTTCGTTGGGCATGTATACCTGAGAGGTACCTGCAAGGTTGCAGTTCGCGGCCCGAGAAGCACTCTCCGGCCAACATGCCCAACTGCAGCAACAGCTCCCAAAGCGAAGGAGCCAGGACCCAAAGACCTAGCTGGCCTGAAGGGCCCCCATGGGGCCCTTAAGGAGCTCCTCTCCATTTGGGTCTGGGGGCTTTCGTTGGGCATGTATACCTGAGAGGTACCTGCAAGGTTACAGTTTGCGGCCCGAGAAGCACTCTCCGGCCAACATGCCCAACTGCAGCAACAGCTCCCAAAGCGAAGGAGCCAGGACCCAAAGACCTAGCTGGCCTGAAGGGCCCCCAGGGGGTCCCCAAGCAGCCCCTCTCCATTTGGGTCTGGGGGCTTTTGTTGGGGTGGGAACCTGGGAGATTCCTGCAAGGTTACAGTTCGAGGCCCGAGAAGCACTCTCCGGCCAACATGCCCAACTGCAGCAACAGCTCCCAAAGCGAAGGAGCCAGGACCCAAAGACCTAGCTGGCCTGAAGGGCCCCCATGGGGCCCCCAAGCAGCCCCTCTCCGTTTGGGTCTGGGGGTTTTCGTTGGGCCGGTAACCTGAGTGGTACCTGCAAGTTACAGTTCGCGGCCCGAGAAGCACTCTCCGGCCAACATGCCCAACTGCAGCAACAGCTCCCAAACCGAAGGAGCCAGGACCCAAAGACCTAGCTGGCCTGAAGGGCCCCCAGGCGGCCCCAAGCAGCTCCTCTCCATTTGGGTCTGGGGGATTTAGTTGGGCCGGGAACCTGGGAGGTACCTGCAAGGTTGCAGTTCGCGGCCGGAGAAGCATTCTCCGGCCAACATGCCCAACTGCAGCAACAGCTCCCAAAGCGAAGGAGCCAGGACCCAAAGACCTAGCTGGCCTGAAGGGCCCCCAGGGGGCCCCCAAGCAGCCCCTCTCAATTTGGGTCTGGGGCCTTTTGTTGGGCCGGGAACCTGGGAGATTCCTGCAAGGTTGCAGTTCAAGGCCCGAGAAGCACTCTCCGGCCAACATGCCCAACTGCAGCAACAGCTCCCAAACCGAATGAGCCAGGACCCAAAGACCTAGCTGGCCTGAAGGGCCCCCAGGGGGCCCCCAAGCAGCCCCTCTCAATTTGGGTCTGGGGGCTTTCGTTGGGCATGTATACCTGAGAGGTACCTGCAAGGTTGCAGTTCGCGGCCCGAGAAGCACTCTCCGGCCAACATGCCCAACTGCAGCAACAGCTCCCAAACCGAAGGAGCCAGGACCCAAAGACCTAGCTGGCCTGAAGGGCCCCCAGGGGGCCCCCAAGCAGCCCCTCTCAATTTCGGTCTGGGGGCTTTCGTTGGGCATGGAACCTGGGAGATTCATGCAAGGTTGCAGTTCGCGGCCCGAGAAGCACTCTCCGGCCAACATGCCCAACTGCAGCAACAGCTCCCAAAACGAAGGAGCCAGGACCCAAAGACCTAGCTGGCCTGAAGGGCCCCCATGGGGCCCCCAAGGAGATCCTCTCCATTTGGGTCTGGGGGCTTTCGTTGGGCATGTATACCTGAGAGGTACCTGCAAGGTTACAGTTCGCGGCCCGAGAAGCACTCTCCGGCCAACATGCCCAACTGCAGCAACAGCTCCCAAACCAAAGGAGCCAGGACCCAAAGACCTAGCTGGCCTGAAGTGCCCCCAGGGGATCCCCAAGCAGCCCCTCTCCATTTGGGTCTGGGGGCTTTCGTTGGGCGGGGAACCTGGGAGATTCATGCAAGGTTGCAGTTCGCGGCCCGAGAAGCACTCTCCGGCCAACATGCCCAACTGCAGCAACAGCTCCCAAAGCGAAGGAGCCAGGACCCAAAGACCTAGCTGGCCTGAAGGGCCCCCAGGGGGCCCCCAAGCAGCCCCTCTCCATTTGGGTCTGGGGGTTTTCGTTGGGCCGGGAACCTGGGAGGTACCTGCAAGGTTGCAGTTCGCGGCCCGAGAAGCACTCTCCGGCCAACATGCCCAACTGCAGCAACAGCTCCCAAACCGAAGGAGCCAGGACCCAAAGACCTAGCTGGCCTGAAGGGCCCCCATGGGGCCCCCAAGGAGCTCCTCTCCATTTGGGTCTAGGGGCTTTCGTTGGGCATGTATACCTGAGAGGTACCTGCAAGGTTACAGTTTGCGGCCCGAGAAGCACTCTCCGGCCAACATGCCCAACTGCAGCAACAGCTCCCAAAGCGAAGGAGCCAGGACCCAAAGACCTAGCTGGCCTGAAGGGCCCCCATGGGGCCCCCAAGGAGCTCCTCTCCATTTGGGTCTGGGGGCTTTCGTTGGGCCGGGAAGCTGGGAGGTACCTGCAAGGTTGCAGTTCGCAACCGGAGAAGCATTCTCCGGCCAACATGCACAACTGCAGCAACAGCTCCCAAAGCGAAGGAGCCAGGACCCAAAGACCTAGCTGGCCTGAAGGGCCCCCAGGGGGCCCCCAAGCAGCCCCTCTCCATTTGGGTCTGGGGGCTTTTTTTGGGCCGGGAACCTGGGAGATTCATGCAAGGTTGCAGTTCAAGGCCCGAGAAGCACTCTGCGGCCAACATGCCCAACTGCAGCAACAGCTCCCAAACCGAATGAGCCAGGACACAAAGACCTAGCTGGCCTGAAGGGCCCCCAGGGGGCCCCCAAGCAGCCCCTCTCAATTTGGGTCTGGGGGCTTTCGTTGGGCATGTATACCTGAGAGGTACCTGCAAGGTTGCAGTTCGCGGCCCGAGAAGCACTCTCCGGCCAACATGCCCAACTGCAGCAACAGCTCCCAAAGCGAAGGAGCCAGGACCCAAAGACCTAGCTGGCCTGAAGTGCCCCCAGGGGGTCCCCAAGCAGTCCCTCTCCATTTGGGTCTGGGGGCTTTCGTTGGGCGGGGAACCTGGGAGATTCATGCAAGGTTGCAGTTCGTGGCCCGAGAAGCACTCTCCGGCCAACATGCCCAACTGCAGCAACAGCTCCCAAACCGAAGGAGCCAGGACCCAAAGACCTAGCTGGCCTGAAGGGCCCCCAGGGGGCCCCCAAGGAGCTCCTCTCCATTTGGGTCTGGGGGCTTTCGTTGGGCGGGGAACCTGGGAGAATCCTGCAAGGTTGCAGTTCGCGGCCCGAGAAGCACTCTCCGGCCAACATGCCCAACTGCAGCAACAGCTCCCAAAGCGAAGGAGCCAGGACCCAAAGACCTAGCTGGCCTGAAGGGCCCCCAGGGGGCCCCCAAGCAGCCCCTCTCAATTTGGGTCTGGGGGCTTTCGTTGGGCATGGAACCTGGGAGATTCCTGCAAGATTGCAGTTCGCGGCCCGAGAAGCACTCTCCGGCCAACATGCCCAACTGCAGCAACAGCTCCCAAACCGAAGGAGCCAGGACCCAAAGACCTAGCTGGCCTGAAGGGCCCCCATGGGGCCCCCAAGGAGCTCCTCTCCATTTGGGTCTGGGGGCTTTCGTTGGGCATGTATACCTGAGAGGTACCTGCAAGGTTACAGTTCGCGGCCCGAGAAGCACTCTCCGGCCAACATGCCCAACTGCAGCAACAGCTCCCAAACCGAAGGAGCCAGGACCCAAAGACCTAGCTGGCCTGAAGGGCCCCCATGGGGCCCCCAAGGAGCTCCTCTCCATTTGGGTCTGGGGGCTTTCGTTGGGCATGTATGTCTGAGAGGTACCTGCAAGGTTACAGTTCGCGGCCCGAGAAGCACTCTCCGGCCAACATGCCCAATATCCAGCAACAGCTCCCAAAGCGAAGGAGCCAGGACCCAAAGACCTAGCTGGCCTGAAGTGCCCCCAGGGGGTCCCCAAGCAGCCCCTCTCCATTTGGGTCTGGGGGCTTTCGTTGGGCGGGGAACCTGGGAGATTCCTGCAAGGTTGCAGTTCGCGGCCCGAGAAGCACTCTCCGGCCAACATGCACAACTGCAGCAACAGCTCCCAAAGCGAAGGAGCCAGGACCCAAAGACCTAGCTGGCCTGAAGGGCCCCCAGGGGGCCCCCAAGCAGCCCCTCTCAATTTGGGTCTGGGGGCTTTCGTTGGGCGGGGAACCTGGGAGATTCCTGCAAGGTTGCAGTTCGCGGCCCGAGAAGCACTCTCCGGCCAACATGCCCAACTGCAGCAACAGCTCCCAAAGCAAAGGAGCCAGGACCCAAAGACCTAGCTGGCCTGAAGGGCCCCCAGGGGGCCCCCAAGCAGCCCCTCTCCATTTGGGTCTGGGGGCTTTCGTTGGGCCGGGAACCTGGGAGAATCCTGCAAGGTTGCAGTTCGCGGCCCGAGAAGCACTCTCCGGCCAACATGCACAACTGCAGCAACAGCTCCCAAACCGAAGGAGCCAGGACCCAAAGAACTAGCTGGCCTGAAGGGCCCCCAGGGGGGCCCCAAGCAGCCCCTCTCAATTTGGGTCTGGGGGCTTTCGTTGGGCCGGGAACCTGGGAGGTACCTGCAAGGTTGCAGTTCGCGGCCCGAGAAGCACTCTCCGGCCAACATGCCCAACTGCAGCAACAGCTCCCAAACCGAAGGAGCCAGGACCCAAAGACCTAACTGGCCTGAAGGGCCCCCAGGGGGCCCCCAAGCAGCCCCTCTCCATTTGGGTCTGGGGGCTTTCGTTGGGCCGGGAACCTGGGAGAATCCTGCAAGGTTGCAGTTCGCGGCCCGAGAAGCACTCTCCGGCCAACATGCACAACTGCAGCAACAGCTCCCAAACCGAAGGAGCCAGGACCCAAAGACCTAGCTGGCCTGAAGGGCCCCCAGGGGGCCCCCAAGCAGCCCCTCTCCATTTGGGTCTGGGGGCTTTCGTTGGGCGGGGAACCTGGGAGATTCATGCAAGGTTGCAGTTCGCGGCCCGAGAAGCACTCTCCGGCCAACATGCCCAACTGCAGCAACAGCTCCCAAAGCGAAGGAGCCAGGACCCAAAGACCTAGCTGGCCTGAAGTGCCCCCAGGGGGCCCCCAAGCAGCCCCTCTCAATTTGGGTCTGGGGGCTTTCGTTGGGCGGGGAACCTGGGAGATTCATGCAAGGTTGCAGTTCGCGGCCCGAGAAGCACTCTCCGGCCAACATGCACAACTGCAGCAACAGCTCCCAAACCGAAGGAGCCAGGACCCAAAGACCTAGCTGGCCTGAAGGGCCCCCAGGGGGTCCCCAAGCAGTCCCTCTCAATTTCGGTCTGGGGGCTTTCGTTGGGCATGGAACCTGGGAGATTCATGCAAGGTTGCAGTTCGCGGCCCGAGAAGCACTCTCCGGCCAACATGCCCAACTGCAGCAACAGCTCCCAAAACGAAGGAGCCAGGACCCAAAGACCTAGCTGGCCTGAAGGGCCCCCATGGGGCCCCCAAGGAGCTCCTCTCCATTTGGGTCTGGGGGCTTTCGTTGGGCATGTATATCTGAGAGGTACCTGCAAGGTTACAGTTCGCGGCCCGAGAAGCACTCTCCGGCCAACATGCACAACTGCAGCAACAGCTCCCAAACCGAAGGAGCCAGGACCCAAAGACCTAGCTGGCCTGAAGGGCCCCCAGGGGGCCCCCAAGCAGCCCCTCTCCATTTGGGTCTGGGGGCTTTTGTTGGGCCTGGAACCTGGGAGATTCCTGCAAGGTTACAGTTCGAGGCCCGAGAAGCACTCTCCGGCCAACATGCCCAACTGCAGCAACAGCTCCCAAACCGAAGGAGCCAGGACCCAAAGACCTAGCTGGCCTGAAGGGCCCCCATGGGGCCCCCAAGGAGCTCCTCTCCATTTGGGTCTGGGGGCTTTCGTTGGGCATGTATGTCTGAGAGGTACCTGCAAGGTTACAGTTCGCGGCCCGAGAAGCACTCTCCGGCCAACATGCCCAATATCCAGCAACAGCTCCCAAAGCGAAGGAGCCAGGACCCAAAGACCTAGCTGGCCTGAAGTGCCCCCAGGGGGTCCCCAAGCAGCCCCTCTCCATTTGGGTCTGGGGGCTTTCGTTGGGCGGGGAACCTGGGAGATTCCTGCAAGGTTGCAGTTCGCGGCCCGAGAAGCACTCTCCGGCCAACATGCACAACTGCAGCAACAGCTCCCAAAGCGAAGGAGCCAGGACCCAAAGACCTAGCTGGCCTGAAGGGCCCCCAGGGGGCCCCCAAGCAGCCCCTCTCCATTTGGGTCTGGGGGATTTCGTTGGGCGGGGAACCTGGGAGATTCCTGCAAGGTTGCAGTTCGCGGCCGGAGAAGCACTCTCCGGCCAACATGCCCAACTGCAGCAACAGCTGCCAAAGCGAAGGAGCCAGGACCCAAAGACCTAGCTGGCCTGAAGGGCCCCCAGGGGGCCCCCAAGCAGCCCCTCTCCATTTGGGTCTGGGGGCTTTCGTTGGGCCGGGAACCTGGGAGAATCCTGCAAGGTTGCAGTTCGCGGCCCGAGAAGCACTCTCCGGCCAACATGCCCAACTGCAGCAACAGCTCCCAAACCGAAGGAGCCAGGACCCAAAGACCTAGCTGGCCTGAAGGGCCCCCAGGGGGGCCCCAAGCAGCCCCTCTCAATTTGGGTCTGGGGGCTTTCGTTGGGCCGGGAACCTGGGAGAATCCTGCAAGGTTGCAGTTCGCGGCCCGAGAAGCACTCTCCGGCCAACATGCCCAACTGCAGCAACAGCTCCCAAACCGAAGGAGCCAGGACCCAAAGACCTAGCTGGCCTGAAGGGCCCCCAGGGGGCCCCCAAGCAGCCCCTCTCCATTTGGGTCTGGGGGCTTTCGTTGGGCCGGGAACCTGGGAGAATCCTGCAAGGTTGCAGTTCGCGGCCCGAGAAGCACTCTCCGGCCAACATGCACAACTGCAGCAACAGCTCCCAAAGCGAAGGAGCCAGGACCCAAAGACCTAGCTGGCCTGAAGGGCCCCCAGGGGGCCCCCAAGCAGCCCCTCTCAATTTGGGTCTGGGGGCTTTCGTTGGGCGGGGAACCTGGGAGATTCATGCAAGGTTGCAGTTCGCGGCCCGAGAAGCACTCTCCGGCCAACATGCCCAACTGCAGCAACAGCTCCCAAAGCGAAGGAGCCAGGACCCAAAGACCTAGCTGGCCTGAAGTGCCCCCAGGGGGCCCCCAAGCAGCCCCTCTCAATTTGGGTCTGGGGGCTTTCGTTGGGCGGGGAACCTGGGAGATTCATGCAAGGTTGCAGTTCGCGGCCCGAGAAGCACTCTCCAGCCAACATGCCCAACTGCAGCAACAGCTCCCAAACCGAAGGAGCCAGGACCCAAAGACCTAGCTGGCCTGAAGGGCCCCCAGGGGGTCCCCAAGCAGTCCCTCTCAATTTCGGTCTGGGGGCTTTCGTTGGGCATGGAACCTGGGAGATTCATGCAATGTTGCAGTTCGCGGCCCGAGAAGCACTCTCCGGCCAACATGCCCAACTGCAGCAACAGCTCCCAAAACGAAGGAGCCAGGACCCAAAGACCTAGCTGGCCTGAAGGGCCCCCATGGGGCCCCCAAGGAGCTCCTCTCCATTTGGGTCTGGGGGCTTTCGTTGGGCATGTATACCTGAGAGGTACCTGCAAGGTTACAGTTCGCGGCCCGAGAAGCACTCTCCGGCCAACATGCCCAACTGCAGCAACAGCTCCCAAACCGAAGGAGCCAGGACCCAAAGACCTAGCTGGCCTGAAGGGCCCCCAGGGGGCCCCCAAGCAGCCCCTCTCCATTTGGGTCTGTGGGCTTTTGTTGGGCCTGGAACCTGGGAGATTCCTGCAAGGTTACAGTTCGAGGCCCGAGAAGCACTCTCCGGCCAACATGCCCAACTGCAGCAACAGCTCCCAAACCGAAGGAGCCAGGACCCAAAGACCTAGCTGGCCTGAAGGGCCCCCATGGGGCCCCCAAGGAGCTCCTCTCCATTTGGGTCTGGGGGCTTTCGTTGGGCATGTATGTCTGAGAGGTACCTGCAAGGTTACAGTTCGCGGCCCGAGAAGCACTCTCCGGCCAACATGCCCAATATCCAGCAACAGCTCCCAAAGCGAAGGAGCCAGGACCCAAAGACCTAGCTGGCCTGAAGTGCCCCCAGGGGGTCCCCAAGCAGCCCCTCTCCATTTGGGTCTGGGGGCTTTCGTTGGGCGGGGAACCTGGGAGATTCCTGCAAGGTTGCAGTTCGCAGCCCGAGAAGCACTCTCCGGCCAACATGCACAACTGCAGCAACAGCTCCCAAAGCGAAGGAGCCAGGACCCAAAGACCTAGCTGGCCTGAAGGGCCCCCAGGGGGCCCCCAAGCAGCCCCTCTCCATTTGGGTCTGGGGGCTTTCGTTGGGCGGGGAACCTGGGAGATTCCTGCAAGGTTGCAGTTCGCGGCCCGAGAAGCACTCTCCGGCCAACATGCCCAACTGCAGCAACAGCTCCCAAACCGAAGGAGCCAGGACCCAAAGACCTAGCTGGCCTGAAGGGCCCCCAGGGGGCCCCCAAGCAGCCCCTCTCCATTTGGGTCTGGGGGCTTTCTTTAGGCTGAGAACCTGGGAGATACCAGCAAGGTTGCAGTTCGCGGCCCGAGAAGCACTCTCCGTCCAACATGCCCAACTGCAGCAACAGCTCCCAAAGCGAAGGAGCCAGGACCCAAAGACCTAGCTGGCCTGAAGGGCCCCCAGGGGGCCCCCAAGCAGCCCCTCTCAATTTGGGTCTGGGGGCTTTCGTTGGGCCGGGAACCTGGGAGAATCCTGCAAGGTTGCAGTTCGCGGCCCGAGAAGCACTCTCCGGCCAACATGCCCAACTGCAGCAACAGCTCCCAAACCGAAGGAGCCAGGACCCAAAGACCTAGCTGGCCTGAAGGGCCCCCAGGGGGCCCCCAAGCAGCCCCTCTCCATTTGGGTCTGGGGGCTTTCGTTGGGTGGGGAACCTGGGAGATTCATGCAAGGTTGCAGTTCGCGGCCCGAGAAGCACTCTCCGGCCAACATGCCCAACTGCAGCAACAGCTCCCAAACCGAAGGAGCCAGGACCCAAAGACCTAGCTGGCCTGAAGGGCCCCCAGGGGGCCCCCAAGCAGCCCCTCTCCATTTGGGTCTGGGGGCTTTCGTTGGGCCGGGAACCTGGGAGATTCATGCAAGGTTGCAGTTCGCGGCCCGAGAAGCACTCTCCGGCCAACATGCCCAACTGCAGCAACAGCTCCCAAAGCGAAGGAGCCAGGACCCAAAGACCTAGCTGGCCTGAAGTGCCCCCAGGGGGCCCCCAAGCAGCCCCTCTCCATTTGGATCTGGGGGCTTTCGTTGGGCGGGGAACCTGGGAGATTCATGCAAGGTTGCAGTTCGCGGCCCGAGAAGCACTCTCCGGCCAACATGCCCAACTGCAGCAACAGCTCCCAAACCGAAGGAGCCAGGACCCAAAGACCTAGCTGGCCTGAAGGGCCCCCAGGGGGCCCCCAAGGAGCTCCTCTCCATTTGGGTCTGGGGGCTTTCGTTGGGCGGGGAACCTGGGAGAATCCTGCAAGGTTGCAGTTCGCGGCCCGAGAAGCACTCTCCGGCCAACATGCACAACTGCAGCAACAGCTCCCAAACCGAAGGAGCCAGGACCCAAAGACCTAGCTGGCCTGAAGGGCCCCCAGGGGGCCCCCAAGCAGCCCCTCTCAATTTGGGTCTGGGGGCTTTCGTTGGGCATGGAACCTGGGAGATTCCTGCAAGATTGCAGTTCGCGGCCCGAGAAGCACTCTCCGGCCAACATGCACAACTGCAGCAACAGCTCCCAAACCGAAGGAGCCAGGACCCAAAGACCTAGCTGGCCTGAAGGGCCCCCATGGGGCCCCCAAGGAGCTCCTCTCCATTTGGGTCTGGGGGCTTTCGTTGGGCATGTATACCTGAGAGGTACCTGCAAGGTTGCAGTTCGCGGCCCGAGAAGCACTCTCCGGCCAACATGCCCAACTGCAGCAACAGCTCCCAAACCGAAGGAGCCAGGACCCAAAGACCTAGCTGGCCTGAAGGGCCCCCAGGGGGCCCCCAAGGAGCTCCTCTCCATTTGGGTCTGGGGGCTTTCGTTGGGCATGTATGTCTGAGAGGTACCTGCAAGGTTACAGTTCGCGGCCCGAGAAGCACTCTCCGGCCAACATGCCCAATATCCAGCAACAGCTCCCAAAGCGAAGGAGCCAGGACCCAAAGACCTAGCTGGCCTGAAGTGCCCCCAGGGGGTCCCCACGCAGCCCCTCTCCATTTGGGTCTGGGGGCTTTTGTTGGGCGGTGAACTTGGGAGATTCATGCAAGGTTGCAGTTCGCGGCCCGAGAAGCACTCTCCGGCCAACATGCACAACTGCAGCAACAGCTCCCAAACCGAAGGAGCCAGGACCCAAAGACCTAGCTGGCCTGAAGGGCCCCCAGGGGGCCCCCAAGCAGCCCCTCTCCATTTGGGTCTGGGGGCTTTCGTTGGGCCGGGAACCTGGGAGATTCCTGCAAGGTTGCAGTTCGCGGCCCGAGAAGCACTCTCCGGCCAACATGCCCAACTGCAGCAACAGCTCCCAAAGCGAAGGAGCCAGGACCCAAAGACCTAGCTGGCCTGAAGGGCCCCCAGGGGGCCCCCAAGCAGCCCCTCTCCATTTGGGTCTGGGGGCTTTCGTTAGGCTGAGAACCTGGGAGATACCAGCAAAGTTGCAGTTCGCGGCCCGAGAAGCACTCTCCGGCCAACATGCCCAACTGCAGCAACAGCTCCCAAAGCGAAGGAGCCAGGACCCAAAGACCTAGCTGGCCTGAAGGGCCCCCAGGGGGCCCCCAAGCAGCCCCTCTCAATTTGGGTCTGGGGGCTTTCGTTGGGCCGGGAACCTGGGAGGTACCTGCAAGGTTGCAGTTCGCGGCCCGAGAAGCACTCTCCGGCCAACATGCCCAACTGCAGCAACAGCTCCCAAACCGAAGGAGCCAGGACCCAAAGACCTAGCTGGCCTGAAGGGCCCCCAGGGGGCCCCCAAGCAGCCCCTCTCCATTTGGGTCTGGGGGCTTTCGTTGGGCGGGGAACCTGGGAGAATCCTGCAAGGTTGCAGTTCGCGGCCCGAGAAGCACTCTCCGGCCAACATGCACAACTGCAGCAACAGCTCCCAAACCGAAGGAGCCAGGACCCAAAGACCTAGCTGGCCTGAAGGGCCCCCAGGGGGCCCCCAAGCAGCCCCTCTCCATTTGGGTCTGGGGGCTTTCGTTGGGCGGGGAACCTGGGAGATTCATGCAAGGTTGCAGTTCGCGGCCCGAGAAGCACTCTCCGGCCAACATGCCCAACTGCAGCAACAGCTCCCAAACCGAAGGAGCCAGGACCCAAAGACCTAGCTGGCCTGAAGGGCCCCCATGGGGCCCCCAAGCAGCCCCTCTCCATTTGGGTCTGTGGGCTTTTGTTGGGCCGGGAACCTGGGAGATTCCTGCAAGGTTACAGTTCGAGGCCCGAGAAGCACTCTCCGGCCAACATGCCCAACTGCAGCAACAGCTCCCAAACCGAAGGAGCCAGGACCCAAAGACCTAGCTGGCCTGAAGGGCCCCCAGGGGGCCCCCAAGCAGCCCCTCTCCATTTGGGTCTGGGGGCTTTCGTTGGGCATGTATACCTGAGAGGTACCTGCAAGGTTACAGTTTGCGGCCCGAGAAGCACTCTCCGGCCAACATGCCCAACTGCAGCAACAGCTCCCAAAGCGAAGGAGCAAGGACCCAAAGACCTAGCTGGCCTGAAGGGCCCCCATGGGGCCCCCAAGGAGCTCTTCTCCATTTGGGTCTGGGGGCTTTCGTTGGGCCGGGAACCTGGGAGGTACCTGCAAGGTTGCAGTTCGCAACCGGAGAAGCATTCTCCGGCCAACATGCACAACTGCAGCAACAGCTCCCAAAGCGAAGGAGCCAGGACCCAAAGACCTAGCTGGCCTGAAGGGCCCCCAGGGGGTCCCCAAGCAGCCCCTCTCCATTTGGGTCTGGGGGCTTTCGTTGGGCGGGGAACCTGGGAGATTCCTGCAAGGTTGCAGTTCGCGGCCCGAGAAGCACTCTCCGGCCAACATGCACAACTGCAGCAACAGCTCCCAAAGCGAAGGAGCCAGGACCCAAAGACCTAGCTGGCCTGAAGGGCCCCCAGGGGGCCCCCAAGCAGCCCCTCTCCATTTGGGTCTGGGGGCTTTCGTTGGGCGGGGAACCTGGGAGATTCCTGCAAGGTTGCAGTTCGCGGCCGGAGAAGCACTCTCCGGCCAACATGCCCAACTGCAGCAACAGCTCCCAAAGCGAAGGAGCCAGGACCCAAAGACCTAGCTGGCCTGAAGGGCCCCCAGGGGGCCCCCAAGCAGCCCCTCTCCATTTGGGTCTGGGGGCTTTCTTTAGGCTGAGAACCTGGGAGATACCAGCAAGGTTGCAGTTCGCGGCCCGAGAAGCACTCTCCGTCCAACATGCCCAACTGCAGCAACAGCTCCCAAAGCGAAGGAGCCAGGACCCAAAGACCTAGCTGGCCTGAAGGGCCCCCAGGGGGCCCCCAAGCAGCCCCTCTCAATTTGGGTCTGGGGGCTTTCGTTGGGCCGGGAACCTGGGAGAATCCTGCAAGGTTGCAGTTCGCGGCCCGAGAAGCACTCTCCGGCCAACATGCCCAACTGCAGCAACAGCTCCCAAACCGAAGGAGCCAGGACCCAAAGAACTAGCTGGCCTGAAGGGCCCCCAGGGGGGCCCCAAGCAGCCCCTTTCAATTTGGGTCTGGGGGCTTTCGTTGGGCCGGGAACCTGGGAGGTACCTGCAAGGTTGCAGTTCGCGGCCCGAGAAGCACTCTCCGGCCAACATGCCCAACTGCAGCAACAGCTCCCAAAGCGAAGGAGCCAGGACCCAAAGACCTAGCTGGCCTGAAGGGCCCCCAGGGGGCCCCCAAGCAGCCCCTCTCCATTTGGGTCTGGGGGCTTTCGTTGGGCCGGGAACCTGGGAGAATCCTGCAAGGTTGCAGTTCGCGGCCCGAGAAGCACTCTCCGGCCAACATGCACAACTGCAGCAACAGCTCCCAAAGCGAAGGAGCCAGGACCCAAAGACCTAGCTGGCCTGAAGGGCCCCCAGGGGGCCCCCAAGCAGCCCCTCTCAATTTGGGTCTGGGGGCTTTCGTTGGGCGGGGAACCTGGGAGATTCATGCAAGGTTGCAGTTCGCGGCCCGAGAAGCACTCTCCGGCCAACATGCACAACTGCAGCAACAGCTCCCAAACCGAAGGAGCCAGGACCCAAAGACCTAGCTGGCCTGAAGTGCCCCCAGGGGGTCCCCAAGCAGTCCCTCTCCATTTGGGTCTCGGGGCTTTCGTTGGGCGGGGAACCTGGGAGAATCCTGCAAGGTTGCAGTTCGCGGCCCGAGAAGCACTCTCCGGCCAACATGCCCAACTGCAGCAACAGCTCCCAAAGCGAAGGAGCCAGGACCCAAAGACCTAGCTGGCCTGAAGGGCCCCCATGGGGCCCCCAAGGAGCTCCTCTCCATTTGGGTCTGGGGGCTTTCGTTGGGCATGTATGTCTGAGAGGTACCTGCAAGGTTACAGTTCGCGGCCCGAGAAGCACTCTCCGGCCAACATGCCCAATATCCAGCAACAGCTCCCAAAGCGAAGGAGCCAGGACCCAAAGACCTAGCTGGCCTGAAGTGCCCCCAGGGGGTCCCCAAGCAGCCCCTCTCCATTTGGGTCTGGGGGCTTTCGTTGGGCGGTGAACCTGGGAGATTCATGCAAGGTTGCAGTTCGCGGCCCGAGAAGCACTCTCCGGCCAACATGCACAACTGCAGCAACAGCTCCCAAAGCGAAGGAGCCAGGACCCAAAGACCTAGCTGGCCTGAAGTGCCCCCAGGGGGTCCCCAAGCAGCCCCTCTCCATTTGGGTCTGGGGGCTTTCGTTGGGCATGTATACCTGAGAGGTACCTGCAAGGTTACAGTTTGCGGCCCGAGAAGCACTCTCCGGCCAACATGCCCAACTGCAGCAACAGCTCCCAAAGCGAAGGAGCCAGGACCCAAAGACCTAGCTGGCCTGAAGGGCCCCCATGGGGCCCCCAAGGAGCTCTTCTCCATTTGGGTCTGGGGGCTTTCGTTGGGCCGGGAACCTGGGAGGTACCTGCAAGGTTGCAGTTCGCAACCGGAGAAGCATTCTCCGGCCAACATGCACAACTGCAGCAACAGCTCCCAAAGCGAAGGAGCCAGGACCCAAAGACCTAGCTGGCCTGAAGTGCCCCCAGGGGGTCCCCAAGCAGCCCCTCTCCATTTGGGTCTGGGGGCTTTCGTTGGGCATGTATACCTGAGAGGTACCTGCAAGGTTACAGTTTGCGGCCCGAGAAGCACTCTCCGGCCAACATGCCCAACTGCAGCAACAGCTCCCAAAGCGAAGGAGCCAGGACCCAAAGACCTAGCTGGCCTGAAGGGCCCCCATGGGGCCCCCAAGGAGCTCTTCTCCATTTGGGTCTGGGGGCTTTCGTTGGGCCGGGAACCTGGGAGGTACCTGCAAGGTTGCAGTTCGCAACCGGAGAAGCATTCTCCGGCCAACATGCACAACTGCAGCAACAGCTCCCAAAGCGAAGGAGCCAGGACCCAAAGACCTAGCTGGCCTGAAGGGCCCCCAGGGGGTCCCCAAGCAGCCCCTCTCCATTTGGGTCTGGGGGCTTTCGTTGGGCGGGGAACCTGGGAGATTCCTGCAAGGTTGCAGTTCGCGGCCCGAGAAGCACTCTCCGGCCAACATGCACAACTGCAGCAACAGCTCCCAAAGCGAAGGAGCCAGGACCCAAAGACCTAGCTGGCCTGAAGGGCCCCCAGGGGGCCCCCAAGCAGCCCCTCTCCATTTGGGTCTGGGGGCTTTCGTTGGGCGGGGAACCTGGGAGATTCCTGCAAGGTTGCAGTTCGCGGCCGGAGAAGCACTCTCCGGCCAACATGCCCAACTGCAGCAACAGCTCCCAAAGCGAAGGAGCCAGGACCCAAAGACCTAGCTGGCCTGAAGGGCCCCCAGGGGGCCCCCAAGCAGCCCCTCTCCATTTGGGTCTGGGGGCTTTCTTTAGGCTGAGAACCTGGGAGATACCAGCAAAGTTGCAGTTCGCGGCCCGAGAAGCACTCTCCGTCCAACATGCCCAACTGCAGCAACAGCTCCCAAACCGAAGGAGCCAGGACCCAAAGACCTAGCTGGCCTGAAGGGCCCCCAGGGGGCCCCCAAGCAGCCCCTCTCAATTTGGGTCTGGGGGCTTTCGTTGGGCCGGGAACCTGGGAGAATCCTGCAAGGTTGCAGTTCGCGGCCCGAGAAGCACTCTCCGGCCAACATGCCCAACTGCAGCAACAGCTCCCAAAGCGAAGGAGCCAGGACCCAAAGACCTAGCTGGCCTGAAGGGCCCCCAGGGGGTCCCCAAGCAGTCCCTCTCCATTTGGGTCTGGGGGCTTTCGTTGGGCATGGAACCTGGGAGAATCCTGCAAGGTTGCAGTTCGCGGCCCGAGAAGCACTCTCCGGCCAACATGCCCAACTGCAGCAACAGCTCCCAAAGCGAAGGAGCCAGGACCCAAAGACCTAGCTGGCCTGAAGGGCCCCCAGGGGGCCCCCAAGCAGCCCCTCTCAATTTGGGTCTGGGGGCTTTCTTTGGGCATGGAACCTGGGAGATTCATGCAAGGTTGCAGTTCGCGGCCCGAGAAGCACTCTCCGGCCAACATGCCCAACTGCAGCAACAGCTCCCAAACCGAAGGAGCCAGGACCCAAAGACCTAGCTGGCCTGAAGGGCCCCCATGGGGCCCCCAAGGAGCTCCTATCCATTTGGGTCTGGGGGCTTTCGTTGGGCATGTATACCTGAGAGGTACCTGCAAGGTTCAGTTCGCGGCCCGAGAAGCACTCTCCGGTCAACATGCCCAAATGCAGCAACAGCTCCCAAAGCGAAGGAGCCAGGACCCAAAGACCTAGCTGGCCTGAAGTGCCCCCAGGGGGTCCCCAAGCAGCCCCTCTCCATTTGGGTCTGGGGGCTTTCGTTGGGCGGGGAACCTGGGAGATTCATGCAAGGTTGCAGTTCGCGGCCCGAGAAGCACTCTCCGGCCAACATGCCCAACTGCAGCAACAGCTCCCAAACCGAAGGAGCCAGGACCCAAAGACCTAGCTGGCCTGAAGGGCCCCCAGGGGGCCCCCAAGCAGCCCCTCTCCATTTGGGTCTGGGGGCTTACGTTGGGCGGGGAACCTGGGAGATTCCTGCAAGGTTGCAGTTCGCGGCCGGAGAAGCACTCTCCGGCCAACATGCCCAAAAGCAGCAACAGCTCCCAAAGCGAAGGAGCCAGGACCCAAAGACCTAGCTGGCCTGAAGGGCCCCCAGGGGGCCCCCAAGCAGCCCCTCTCCATTTGGGTCTGGGGGCTTTTGTTGGGGTGGGAACCTGGGAGATTCCTGCAAGGTTACAGTTCGAGGCCCGAGAAGCACTCTCCGGCCAACATGCCCAACTGCAGCAACAGCTCCCAAACCGAATGAGCCAGGACCCAAAGACCTAGCTGGCCTGAAGGGCCCCCAGGGGGCCCCCAAGCAGCCCCTCTCAATTTGGGTCTGGGGGCTTTCGTTGGGCATGTATACCTGAGAGGTACCTGCAAGGTTACAGTTCGCGGCCCGAGAAGCACTCTCCGGCCAACATGCCCAACTGCAGCAACAGCTCCCAAACCGAAGGAGCCAGGACCCAAAGACCTAGCTGGCCTGAAGGGCCCCCAGGGGGCCCCCAAGCAGCCCCTCTTAATTTGGGTCTGGGGGCTTTCGTTGGGCGGGGAACCTGGGAGATTCATGCAAGGTTGCAGTTCGCGGCCCGAGAAGCACTCTCCGGCCAACATGCCCAACTGCAGCAACAGCTCCCAAAGCGAAGGAGCCAGGACCCAAAGACCTAGCTGGCCTGAAGGGCCCCCATGGGGCCCCCAAGGAGCTCCTCTCCATTTGGGTCTGGGGGCTTTCGTTGGGCATGTATACCTGAGAGGTACCTGCAAGGTTACAGTTCGCGGCCCGAGAAGCACTCTCCGGCCAACATGCCCAACTGCAGCAACAGCTCCCAAACCGAAGGAGCCAGGACCCAAAGACCTAGCTGGCCTGAAGTGCCCCCAGGGGATCCCCAAGCAGCCCCTCAACATTTGGGTCTGGGGGCTTTCGTTGGGCGGGGAACCTGGGAGATTCATGCAAGGTTGCAGTTCGCGGCCCGAGAAGCACTCTCCGGCCAACATGCACAACTGCAGCAACAGCTCCCAAACCGAAGGAGCCAGGACCCAAAGACCTAGCTGGCCTGAAGGGCCCCCAGGGGGCCCCCAAGCAGCCCCTCTCAATTTGGGTCTGGGGTCTTTCGTTGGGCCGGGAACCTGGGAGATTCCTGCAAGGTTGCAGTTCGCGGCCGGAGAAGCACTCTCCGGCCAACATGCCCAACTGCAGCAACAGCTCCCAAACCGAAGGAGCCAGGACCCAAAGACCTAGCTGGCCTGAAGGGCCCCCAGGGGGCCCCCAAGCAGCCCCTCTCCATTTGGGTCTGGGGGCTTTTGTTGGGCCTGGAACCTGGGAGATTCCTGCAAGGTTACAGTTCGAGGCCCGAGAAGAACTCTCCGGCCAACATGCCCAACTGCAGCAACAGCTCCCAAAGCGAAGGAGCCAGGACCCAAAGACCTAGCTGGCCTGAAGGGCCCCCATGGGGCCCTTAAGGAGCTCCTCTCCATTTGGGTCTGGGGGCTTTCGTTGGGCATGTATACCTGAGAGGTACCTGCAAGGTTACAGTTCGCGGCCCGAGAAGCACTCTCCGGCCAACATGCCCAACTGCAGCAACAGCTCCCAAACCGAAGGAGCCAGGACCCAAAGACCTAGCTGGCCTGAAGTGCCCCCAGGGGATCCCCAAGCAGCCCCTCTCCATTTGGGTCTGGGGGCTTTCGTTGGGCGGGGAACCTGGGAGATTCATGCAAGGTTGCAGTTCGCGGCCCGAGAAGCACTCTCCGGCCAACATGCACAACTGCAGCAACAGCTCCCAAACCGAAGGAGCCAGGACCCAAAGACCTAGCTGGCCTGAAGGGCCCCCAGGGGGCCCCCAAGCAGCCCCTCTCAATTTGGGTCTGGGGTCTTTCGTTGGGCCGGGAACCTGGGAGATTCCTGCAAGGTTGCAGTTCGCGGCCGGAGAAGCACTCTCCGGCCAACATGCCCAACTGCAGCAACAGCTCCCAAACCGAAGGAGCCAGGACCCAAAGACCTAGCTGGCCTGAAGGGCCCCCAGGGGGCCCCCAAGCAGCCCCTCTCCATTTGGGTCTGGGGGCTTTTGTTGGGCCTGGAACCTGGGAGATTCCTGCAAGGTTACAGTTCGAGGCCCGAGAAGAACTCTCCGGCCAACATGCCCAACTGCAGCAACAGCTCCCAAAGCGAAGGAGCCAGGACCCAAAGACCTAGCTGGCCTGAAGGGCCCCCATGGGGCCCTTAAGGAGCTCCTCTCCATTTGGGTCTGGGGGCTTTCGTTGGGCATGTATACCTGAGAGGTACCTGCAAGGTTACAGTTTGCGGCCCGAGAAGCACTCTCCGGCCAACATGCCCAACTGCAGCAACAGCTCCCAAAGCGAAGGAGCCAGGACCCAAAGACCTAGCTGGCCTGAAGGGCCCCCAGGGGGTCCCCAAGCAGCCCCTCTCCATTTGGGTCTGGGGGCTTTTGTTGGGGTGGGAACCTGGGAGATTCCTGCAAGGTTACAGTTCGAGGCCCGAGAAGCACTCTCCGGCCAACATGCCCAACTGCAGCAACAGCTCCCAAAGCGAAGGAGCCAGGACCCAAAGACCTAGCTGGCCTGAAGGGCCCCCATGGGGCCCCCAAGCAGCCCCTCTCCGTTTGGGTCTGGGGGTTTTCGTTGGGCCGGTAACCTGAGTGGTACCTGCAAGTTACAGTTCGCGGCCCGAGAAGCACTCTCCGGCCAACATGCCCAACTGCAGCAACAGCTCCCAAACCGAAGGAGCCAGGACCCAAAGACCTAGCTGGCCTGAAGGGCCCCCAGGCGGCCCCAAGCAGCTCCTCTCCATTTGGGTCTGGGGGATTTAGTTGGGCCGGGAACCTGGGAGGTACCTGCAAGGTTGCAGTTCGCGGCCGGAGAAGCATTCTCCGGCCAACATGCCCAACTGCAGCAACAGCTCCCAAACCGAAGGAGCCAGGACCCAAAGACCTAGCTGGCCTGAAGGGCCCCCAGGGGGCCCCCAAGCAGCCCCTCTCAATTTGGGTCTGGGGCCTTTTGTTGGGCCGGGAACCTGGGAGATTCCTGCAAGGTTGCAGTTCAAGGCCCGAGAAGCACTCTCCGGCCAACATGCCCAACTGCAGCAACAGCTCCCAAACCGAATGAGCCAGGACCCAAAGACCTAGCTGGCCTGAAGGGCCCCCAGGGGGCCCCCAAGCAGCCCCTCTCAATTTGGGTCTGGGGGCTTTCGTTGGGCATGTATACCTGAGAGGTACCTGCAAGGTTGCAGTTCGCGGCCCGAGAAGCACTCTCCGGCCAACATGCACAACTGCAGCAACAGCTCCCAAACCGAAGGAGCCAGGACCCAAAGACCTAGCTGGCCTGAAGGGCCCCCAGGGGGCCCCCAAGCAGCCCCTCTCAATTTCGGTCTGGGGGCTTTCGTTGGGCATGGAACCTGGGAGATTCATGCAAGGTTGCAGTTCGCGGCCCGAGAAGCACTCTCCGGCCAACATGCCCAACTGCAGCAACAGCTCCCAAAACGAAGGAGCCAGGACCCAAAGACCTAGCTGGCCTGAAGGGCCCCCATGGGGCCCCCAAGGAGCTCCTCTCCATTTGGGTCTGGGGGCTTTCGTTGGGCATGTATACCTGAGAGGTACCTGCAAGGTTACAGTTCGCGGCCCGAGAAGCACTCTCCGGCCAACATGCCCAACTGCAGCAACAGCTCCCAAACCGAAGGAGCCAGGACCCAAAGACCTAGCTGGCCTGAAGTGCCCCCAGGGGATCCCCAAGCAGCCCCTCTCCATTTGGGTCTGGGGGCTTTCGTTGGGCGGGGAAACTGGGAGATTCATGCAAGGTTGCAGTTCGCGGCCCGAGAAGCACTCTCCGGCCAACATGCACAACTGCAGCAACAGCTCCCAAACCGAAGGAGCCAGGACCCAAAGACCTAGCTGGCCTGAAGGGCCCCCAGGGGTCCCCCAAGCAGCCCCTCTCCATTTGGGTCTGGGGGCTTTCGTTGGGCCGGGAACCTGGGAGATTCCTGCAAGGTTGCAGTTCAAGGCCCGAGAAGCACTCTCCGGCCAACATGCCCAACTGCAGCAACAGCTCCCAAACCGAAGGAGCCAGGACCCAAAGACCTAGCTGGCCTGAAGGGCCCCCAGGGGGCCCCCAAGCAGCCCCTCTCCATTTGGGTCTGGGGGCTTTTGTTGGGCCTGGAACCTGGGAGATTCCTGCAAGGTTACAGTTCGAGGCCCGAGAAGCACTCTCCGGCCAACATGCCCAACTGCAGCAACAGCTCCCAAAGCGAAGGAGCCAGGACCCAAAGACCTAGCTGGCCTGAAGGGCCCCCAGGGGGCCCCCAAGCAGCCCCTCTCCATTTGGGTCTGGGGGTTTTCGTTGGGCCGGGAACCTGGGAGGTACCTGCAAGGTTGCAGTTCGCGGCCCGAGAAGCACTCTCCGGCCAACATGCCCAACTGCAGCAACAGCTCCCAAACCGAAGGAGCCAGGACCCAAAGACCTAGCTGGCCTGAAGGGCCCCCATGGGGCCCCCAAGGAGCTCCTCTCCATTTGGGTCTAGGGGCTTTCGTTGGGCATGTATACCTGAGAGGTACCTGCAAGGTTACAGTTTGCGGCCCGAGAAGCACTCTCCGGCCAACATGCCCAACTGCAGCAACAGCTCCCAAAGCGAAGGAGCCAGGACCCAAAGACCTAGCTGGCCTGAAGGGCCCCCATGGGGCCCCCAAGGAGCTCTTCTCCATTTGGGTCTGGGGGCTTTCGTTGGGCCGGGAAGCTGGGAGGTACCTGCAAGGTTGCAGTTCGCAACCGGAGAAGCATTCTCCGGCCAACATGCACAACTGCAGCAACAGCTCCCAAAGCGAAGGAGCCAGGACCCAAAGACCTAGCTGGCCTGAAGGGCCCCCAGGGGGCCCCCAAGCAGCCCCTCTCCATTTGGGTCTGGGGGCTTTTGTTGGGCCGGGAACCTGGGAGATTCATGCAAGGTTGCAGTTCAAGGCCCGAGAAGCACTCTGCGGCCAACATGCCCAACTGCAGCAACAGCTCCCAAACCGAATGAGCCAGGACACAAAGACCTAGCTGGCCTGAAGGGCCCCCAGGGGGCCCCCAAGCAGCCCCTCTCAATTTGGGTCTGGGGGCTTTCGTTGGGCATGTATACCTGAGAGGTACCTGCAAGGTTGCAGTTCGCGTCCCGAGAAGCACTCTCCGGCCAACATGCCCAACTGCAGCAACAGCTCCCAAAGCGAAGGAGCCAGGACCCAAAGACCTAGCTGGCCTGAAGTGCCCCCAGGGGGTCCCCAAGCAGTCCCTCTCCATTTGGGTCTGGGGGCTTTCGTTGGGCGGGGAACCTGGGAGATTCATGCAAGGTTGCAGTTCGTGGCCCGAGAAGCACTCTCCGGCCAACATGCCCAACTGCAGCAACAGCTCCCAAAGCGAAGGAGCCAGGACCCAAAGACCTAGCTGGCCTGAAGGGCCCCCAGGGGGCCCCCAAGGAGCTCCTCTCCATTTGGGTCTGGGGGCTTTCGTTGGGCGGGGAACCTGGGAGAATCCTGCAAGGTTGCAGTTCGCGGCCCGAGAAGCACTCTCCGGCCAACATGCCCAACTGCAGCAACAGCTCCCAAAGCGAAGGAGCCAGGACCCAAAGACCTAGCTGGCCTGAAGGGCCCCCAGGGGGCCCCCAAGCAGCCCCTCTCAATTTGGGTCTGGGGGCTTTCGTTGGGCATGGAACCTGGGAGATTCCTGCAAGATTGCAGTTCGCGGCCCGAGAAGCACTCTCCGGCCAACATGCACAACTGCAGCAACAGCTCCCAAACCGAAGGAGCCAGGACCCAAAGACCTAGCTGGCCTGAAGGGCCCCCATGGGGCCCCCAAGGAGCTCCTCTCCATTTGGGTCTGGGGGCTTTCGTTGGGCATGTATACCTGAGAGGTACCTGCAAGGTTACAGTTCGCGGCCCGAGAAGCACTCTCCGGCCAACATGCCCAACTGCAGCAACAGCTCCCAAACCGAAGGAGCCAGGACCCAAAGACCTAGCTGGCCTGAAGGGCCCCCATGGGGCCCCCAAGGAGCTCCTCTCCATTTGGGTCTGGGGGCTTTCGTTGGGCATGTATGTCTGAGAGGTACCTGCAAGGTTACAGTTCGCGGCCCGAGAAGCACTCTCCGGCCAACATGCCCAATATCCAGCAACAGCTCCCAAAGCGAAGGAGCCAGGACCCAAAGACCTAGCTGGCCTGAAGTGCCCCCAGGGGGTCCCCAAGCAGCCCCTCTCCATTTGGGTCTGGGGGCTTTCGTTGGGCGGGGAACCTGGGAGATTCCTGCAAGGTTGCAGTTCGCGGCCCGAGAAGCACTCTCCGGCCAACATGCACAACTGCAGCAACAGCTCCCAAAGCGAAGGAGCCAGGACCCAAAGACCTAGCTGGCCTGAAGGGCCCCCAGGGGGCCCCCAAGCAGCCCCTCTCCATTTGGGTCTGGGGGCTTTCGTTGGGCGGGGAACCTGGGAGATTCCTGCAAGGTTGCAGTTCGCGGCCCGAGAAGCACTCTCCGGCCAACATGCCCAACTGCAGCAACAGCTCCCAAAGCAAAGGAGCCAGGACCCAAAGACCTAGCTGGCCTGAAGGGCCCCCAGGGGGCCCCCAAGCAGCCCCTCTCCATTTGGGTCTGGGGGCTTTCGTTGGGCCGGGAACCTGGGAGATTCCTGCAAGGTTGCAGTTCGCGGCCCGAGAAGCACTCTCCGGCCAACATGCACAACTGCAGCAACAGCTCCCAAACCGAAGGAGCTAGGACCCAAAGAACTAGCTGGCCTGAAGGGCCCCCAGGGGGGCCCCAAGCAGCCCCTCTCAATTTGGGTCTGGGGGCTTTCGTTGGGCCGGGAACCTGGGAGGTACCTGCAAGGTTGCAGTTCGCGGCCCGAGAAGCACTCTCCGGCCAACATGCCCAACTGCAGCAACAGCTCCCAAAGCGAAGGAGCCAGGACCCAAAGACCTAGCTGGCCTGAAGGGCCCCCAGGGGGCCCCCAAGCAGCCCCTCTCAATTTGGGTCTGGGGGCTTTCGTTGGGCGGGGAACCTGGGAGATTCATGCAAGGTTGCAGTTCGCGGCCCGAGAAGCACTCTCCGGCCAACATGCACAACTGCAGCAACAGCTCCCAAACCGAAGGAGCCAGGACCCAAAGACCTAGCTGGCCTGAAGGGCCCCCAGGGGGTCCCCAAGCAGTCCCTCTCAATTTCGGTCTGGGGGCTTTCGTTGGGCATGGAACCTGGGAGATTCATGCAAGGTTGCAGTTCGCGGCCCGAGAAGCACTCTCCGGCCAACATGCCCAACTGCAGCAACAGCTCCCAAAACGAAGGAGCCAGGACCCAAAGACCTAGCTGGCCTGAAGGGCCCCCAGGGGGCCCCCAAGGAGCTCCTCTCCATTTGGGTCTGGGGGCTTTCGTTGGGCATGTATACCTGAGAGGTACCTGCAAGGTTACAGTTCGCGGCCCGAGAAGCACTCTCCGGCCAACATGCCCAACTGCAGCAACAGCTCCCAAACCGAAGGAGCCAGGACCCAAAGACCTAGCTGGCCTGAAGGGCCCCCAGGGGGCCCCCAAGCAGCCCCTCTCCATTTGGGTCTGGGGGCTTTTGTTGGGCCTGGAACCTGGGAGATTCCTGCAAGTTTGCAGTTCGAGGCCCGAGAAGCACTCTCCGGCCAACATGCACAACTGCAGCAACAGCTCCCAAACCGAAGGAGCCAGGACCCAAAGACCTAGCTGGCCTGAAGGGCCCCCATGGGGCCCCCAAGGAGCTCCTCTCCATTTGGGTCTGGGGGCTTTCGTTGGGCATGTATGTCTGAGAGGTACCTGCAAGGTTACAGTTCGCGGCCCGAGAAGCACTCTCCGGCCAACATGCCCAATATCCAGCAACAGCTCCCAAAGCGAAGGAGCCAGGACCCAAAGACCTAGCTGGCCTGAAGTGCCCCCAGGGGGTCCCCAAGCAGCCCCTCTCCATTTGGGTCTGGGGGCTTTCGTTGGTTGGGGAACCTGGGAGATTCCTGCAAGGTTGCAGTTCGCGGCCCGAGAAGCACTCTCCGGCCAACATGCACAACTGCAGCAACAGCTCCCAAAGCGAAGGAGCCAGGACCCAAAGACCTAGCTGGCCTGAAGGGCCCCCAGGGGGCCCCCAAGCAGCCCCTCTCCATTTGGGTCTGGGGGATTTCGTTGGGCAGGGAACCTGGGAGATTCCTGCAAGGTTGCAGTTCGCGGCCGGAGAAGCACTCTCCGGCCAACATGCCCAACTGCAGCAACAGCTCCCAAAGCGAAGGAGCCAGGACCCAAAGACCTAGCTGGCCTGAAGGGCCCCCAGGGGGCCCCCAAGCAGCCCCTCTCCATTTGGGTCTGGGGGCTTTCTTTAGGCTGAGAACCTGGGAGATACCAGCAAGGTTGCAGTTCGCGGCCCGAGAAGCACTCTCCGTCCAACATGCCCAACTGCAGCAACAGCTGCCAAAGCGAAGGAGCCAGGACCCAAAGACCTAGCTGGCCTGAAGGGCCCCCAGGGGGCCCCCAAGCAGCCCCTCTCAATTTGGGTCTGGGGGCTTTCGTTGGGCCGGGAACCTGGGAGAATCCTGCAAGGTTGCAGTTCGCGGCCCGAGAAGCACTCTCCGGCCAACATGCCCAACTGCAGCAACAGCTCCCAAACCGAAGGAGCCAGGACCCAAAGACCTAGCTGGCCTGAAGGGCCCCCAGGGGGCCCCCAAGCAGCCCCTCTCAATTTGGGTCTGGGGGCTTTCGTTGGGCCGGGAACCTGGGAGAATCCTGCAAGGTTGCAGTTCGCGGCCCGAGAAGCACTCTCCGGCCAACATGCCCAACTGCAGCAACAGCTCCCAAACCGAAGGAGCCAGGACCCAAAGACCTAGCTGGCCTGAAGTGCCCCCAGGGGGCCCCCAAGCAGCCCCTCTCAATTTGGGTCTGGGGGCTTTCGTTGGGCGGGGAACCTGGGAGATTCATGCAAGGTTGCAGTTCGCGGCCCGAGAAGCACTCTCCGGCCAACATGCCCAACTGCAGCAACAACTCCCAAACCGAAGGAGCCAGGACCCAAAGACCTAGCTGGCCTGAAGGGCCCCCAGGGGGTCCCCAAGCAGTCCCTCTCAATTTCGGTCTGGGGGCTTTCGTTGGGCATGGAACCTGGGAGATTCATGCAAGGTTGCAGTTCGCGGCCCGAGAAGCACTCTCCGGCCAACATGCCCAACTGCAGCAACAGCTCCCAAAACGAAGGAGCCAGGACCCAAAGACCTAGCTGGCCTGAAGGGCCCCCAGGGGGCCCCCAAGGAGCTCCTCTCCATTTGGGTCTGGGGGCTTTCGTTGGGCATGTATACCTGAGAGGTACCTGCAAGGTTACAGTTCGCGGCCCGAGAAGCACTCTCCGGCCAACATGCCCAACTGCAGCAACAGCTCCCAAAGCGAAGGAGCCAGGACCCAAAGACCTAGCTGGCCTGAAGGGCCCCCAGGGGGCCCCCAAGCAGCCCCTCTCCATTTGGGTCTGGGGGCTTTTGTTGGGCCTGGAACCTGGGAGATTCCTGCAAGGTTACAGTTCGAGGCCCGAGAAGCACTCTCCGGCCAACATGCCCAACTGCAGCAACAGCTCCCAAACCGAAGGAGCCAGGACCCAAAGACCTAGCTGGCCTGAAGGGCCCCCATGGGGCCCCCAAGGAGCTCCTCTCCATTTGGGTCTGGGGGCTTTCTTTAGGCTGAGAACCTGGGAGATACCAGCAAGGTTGCAGTTCGCGGCCCGAGAAGCACTCTCCGGCCAACATGCCCAATATCCAGCAACAGCTCCCAAAGCGAAGGAGCCAGGACCCAAAGACCTAGCTGGCCTGAAGTGCCCCCAGGGGGTCCCCAAGCAGCCCCTCTCCATTTGGGTCTGGGGGCTTTCGTTGGGCGGGGAACCTGGGAGATTCCTGCAAGGTTGCAGTTCGCGGCCCGAGAAGCACTCTCCGGCCAACATGCACAACTGCAGCAACAGCTCCCAAAGCGAAGGAGCCAGGACCCAAAGACCTAGCTGGCCTGAAGGGCCCCCAGGGGGGCCCCAAGCAGCCCCTCTCAATTTGGGTCTGGGGGCTTTCGTTGGGCCGGGAACCTGGGAGAATCCTGCAAGGTTGCAGTTCGCGGCCCGAGAAGCACTCTCCGGCCAACATGCCCAACTGCAGCAACAGCTCCCAAACCGAAGGAGCCAGGACCCAAAGACCTAGCTGGCCTGAAGGGCCCCCAGGGGGCCCCCAAGCAGCCCCTCTCCATTTGGGTCTGGGGGCTTTCGTTGGGCCGGGAACCTGGGAGAATCCTGCAAGGTTGCAGTTCGCGGCCCGAGAAGCACTCTCCGGCCAACATGCACAACTGCAGCAACAGCTCCCAAAGCGAAGGAGCCAGGACCCAAAGACCTAGCTGGCCTGAAGGGCCCCCAGGGGGCCCCCAAGCAGCCCCTCTCCATTTGGGTCTGGGGGCTTTCGTTGGGCGGGGAACCTGGGAGATTCATGCAAGGTTGCAGTTCGCGGCCCGAGAAGCACTCTCCGGCCAACATGCCCAACTGCAGCAACAGCTCCCAAACCGAAGGAGCCAGGACCCAAAGACCTAGCTGGCCTGAAGGGCCCCCAGGGGGCCCCCAAGGAGCTCCTCTCCATTTGGGTCTGGGGGCTTTCGTTGGGCCGGGAACCTGGGAGAATCCTGCAAGGTTGCAGTTCGCGGCCCGAGAAGCACTCTCCGGCCAACATGCACAACTGCAGCAACAGCTCCCAAACCGAAGGAGCCAGGACCCAAAGACCTAGCTGGCCTGAAGGGCCCCCAGGGGGCCCCCAAGCAGCCCCTCTCAATTTGGGTCTGGGGGCTTTCGTTGGGCATGGAACCTGGGAGATTCCTGCAAGATTGCAGTTCGCGGCCCGAGAAGCACTCTCCGGCCAACATGCCCAACTGCAGCAACAGCTCCCAAAGCGAAGGAGCCAGGACCCAAAGACCTAGCTGGCCTGAAGGGCCCCCATGGGGCCCCCAAGGAGCTCCTCTCCATTTGGGTCTGGGGGCTTTCGTTGGGCATGTATACCTGAGAGGTACCTGCAAGGTTACAGTTCGCGGCCCGAGAAGCACTCTCCGGCCAACATGCCCAACTGCAGCAACAGCTCCCAAACCGAAGGAGCCAGGACCCAAAGACCTAGCTGGCCTGAAGGGCCCCCATGGGGCCCCCAAGGAGCTCCTCTCCATTTGGGTCTGGGGGCTTTCGTTGGGCATGTATGTCTGAGAGGTACCTGCAAGGTTACAGTTCGCGGCCCGAGAAGCACTCTCCGGCCAACATGCCCAACTGCAGCAACAGCTCCCAAACCGAAGGAGCCAGGACCCAAAGACCTAGCTGGCCTGAAGGGCCCCCAGGGGGCCCCCAAGCAGCCCCTCTCCATTTGGGTCTGGGGGCTTTCGTTAGGCTGAGAACCTGGGAGATACCAGCAAGGTTGCAGTTCGCGGCCCGAGAAGCACTCTCCGGCCAACATGCCCAACTGCAGCAACAGCTCCCAAAGCGAAGGAGCCAGGACCCAAAGACCTAGCTGGCCTGAAGGGCCCCCAGGGGGCCCCCAAGCAGCCCCTCTCAATTTGGGTCTGGGGGCTTTCGTTGGGCCGGGAACCTGGGAGGTACCTGCAAGGTTGCAGTTCGCGGCCCGAGAAGCACTCTCCGGCCAACATGCCCAACTGCAGCAACAGCTCCCAAACCGAAGGAGCCAGGACCCAAAGACCTAGCTGGCCTGAAGGGCCCCCAGGGGGCCCCCAAGGAGCCCCTCTCCATTTGGGTCTGGGGGCTTTCGTTGGGCCGGGAACCTGGGAGAATCCTGCAAGGTTGCAGTTCGCGGCCCGAGAAGCACTCTCCGGCCAACATGCACAACTGCAGCAACAGCTCCCAAACCGAAGGAGCCAGGACCCAAAGACCTAGCTGGCCTGAAGGGCCCCCAGGGGGCCCCCAAGCAGCCCCTCTCAATTTGGGTCTGGGGGCTTTCGTTGGGCGGGGAACCTGGGAGATTCATGCAAGGTTGCAGTTCGCGGCCCGAGAAGCACTCTCCGGCCAACATGCCCAACTGCAGCAACAGCTCCCAAACCGAAGGAGCCAGGACCCAAAGACCTAGCTGGCCTGAAGGGCCCCCATGGGGCCCCCAAGGAGCTCCTCTCCATTTGGGTCTGGGGGCTTTCGTTGGGCATGTATGTCTGAGAGGTACCTGCAAGGTTACAGTTCGCGGCCCGAGAAGCACTCTCCGGCCAACATGCCCAACTGCAGCAACAGCTCCCAAACCGAAGGAGCCAGGACCCAAAGACCTAGCTGGCCTGAAGGGCCCCCAGGGGGCCCCCAAGCAGCCCCTCTCCATTTGGGTCTGGGGGCTTTCGTTAGGCTGAGAACCTGGGAGATACCAGCAAGGTTGCAGTTCGCGGCCCGAGAAGCACTCTCCGGCCAACATGCCCAACTGCAGCAACAGCTCCCAAAGCGAAGGAGCCAGGACCCAAAGACCTAGCTGGCCTGAAGGGCCCCCAGGGGGCCCCCAAGCAGCCCCTCTCAATTTGGGTCTGGGGGCTTTCGTTGGGCCGGGAACCTGGGAGGTACCTGCAAGGTTGCAGTTCGCGGCCCGAGAAGCACTCTCCGGCCAACATGCCCAACTGCAGCAACAGCTCCCAAACCGAAGGAGCCAGGACCCAAAGACCTAGCTGGCCTGAAGGGCCCCCAGGGGGCCCCCAAGCAGCCCCTCTCCATTTGGGTCTGGGGGCTTTCGTTGGGCCGGGAACCTGGGAGAATCCTGCAAGGTTGCAGTTCGCGGCCCGAGAAGCACTCTCCGGCCAACATGCACAACTGCAGCAACAGCTCCCAAACCGAAGGAGCCAGGACCCAAAGACCTAGCTGGCCTGAAGGGCCCCCAGGGGGCCCCCAAGCAGCCCCTCTCAATTTGGGTCTGGGGGCTTTCGTTGGGCGGGGAACCTGGGAGATTCATGCAAGGTTGCAGTTCGCGGCCCGAGAAGCACTCTCCGGCCAACATGCCCAACTGCAGCAACAGCTCCCAAACCGAAGGAGCCAGGACCCAAAGACCTAGCTGGCCTGAAGGGCCCCCATGGGGCCCCCAAGCAGCCCCTCTCCATTTGGGTCTGGGGGCTTTTGTTGGGCCGGGAACCTGGGAGATTCCTGCAAGGTTACAGTTCGAGGCCCGAGAAGCACTCTCCGGCCAACATGCCCAACTGCAGCAACAGCTCCCAAACCGAAGGAGCCAGGACCCAAAGACCTAGCTGGCCTGAAGGGCCCCCAGGGGGCCCCCAAGCAGCCCCTCTCCATTTGGGTCTGGGGGCTTTCGTTGGGCATGTATACCTGAGAGGTACCTGCAAGGTTACAGTTTGCGGCCCGAGAAGCACTCTCCGGCCAACATGCCCAACTGCAGCAACAGCTCCCAAAGCGAAGGAGCCAGGACCCAAAGACCTAGCTGGCCTGAAGGGCCCCCATGGGGCCCCCAAGGAGCTCTTCTCCATTTGGGTCTGGGGGCTTTCGTTGGGCCGGGAACCTGGGAGGTACCTGCAAGGTTGCAGTTCGCAACCGGAGAAGCATTCTCCGGCCAACATGCACAACTGCAGCAACAGCTCCCAAAGCGAAGGAGCCAGGACCCAAAGACCTAGCTGGCCTGAAGGGCCCCCAGGGGGTCCCCAAGCAGTCCCTCTCCATTTGGGTCTGGGGGCTTTCGTTGGGCGGGGAACCTGGGAGATTCCTGCAAGGTTGCAGTTCGCGGCCCGAGAAGCACTCTCCGGCCAACATGCACAACTGCAGCAACAGCTCCCAAAGCGAAGGAGCCAGGACCCAAAGACCTAGCTGGCCTGAAGGGCCCCCAGGGGGCCCCCAAGCAGCCCGTCTCAATTTGGGTCTGGGGGCTTTCGTTGGGCGGGGAACCTGGGAGATTCATGCAAGGTTGCAGTTCGCGGCCCGAGAAGCACTCTCCGGCCAACATGCCCAACTGCAGCAACAGCTCCCAAAGCGAAGGAGCCAGGACCCAAAGACCTAGCTGGCCTGAAGTGCCCCCAGGGGGCCCCCAAGCAGCCCCTCTCAATTTGGGTCTGGGGGCTTTCGTTGGGCGGGGAACCTGGGAGATTCATGCAAGGTTGCAGTTCGCGGCCCGAGAAGCACTCTCCGGCCAACATGCCCAACTGCAGCAACAGCTCCCAAACCGAAGGAGCCAGGACCCAAAGACCTAGCTGGCCTGAAGGGCCCCCAGGGGGTCCCCAAGCAGTCCCTCTCAATTTCGGTCTGGGGGCTTTCGTTGGGCATGGAACCTGGGAGATTCATGCAAGGTTGCAGTTCGCGGCCCGAGAAGCACTCTCCGGCCAACATGCCCAACTGCAGCAACAGCTCCCAAAACGAAGGAGCCAGGACCCAAAGACCTAGCTGGCCTGAAGGGCCCCCATGGGGCCCCCAAGGAGCTCCTCTCCATTTGGGTCTGGGGGCTTTCGTTGGGCATGTATACCTGAGAGGTACCTGCAAGGTTACAGTTCGCGGCCCGAGAAGCACTCTCCGGCCAACATGCCCAACTGCAGCAACAGCTCCCAAACCGAAGGAGCCAGGACCCAAAGACCTAGCTGGCCTGAAGGGCCCCCATGGGGCCCCCAAGGAGCTCCTCTCCATTTGGGTCTGGGGGCTTTCGTTGGGCATGTATGTCTGAGAGGTACCTGCAAGGTTACAGTTCGCGGCCCGAGAAGCACTCTCCGGCCAACATGCCCAATATCCAGCAACAGCTCCCAAAGCGAAGGAGCCAGGACCCAAAGACCTAGCTGGCCTGAAGTGCCCCCAGGGGGTCCCCAAGCAGCCCCTCTCCATTTGGGTCTGGGGGCTTTCGTTGGGCGGGGAACCTGGGAGATTCCTGCAAGGTTGCAGTTCGCAGCCCGAGAAGCACTCTCCGGCCAACATGCACAACTGCAGCAACAGCTCCCAAAGCGAAGGAGCCAGGACCCAAAGACCTAGCTGGCCTGAAGGGCCCCCAGGGGGCCCCCAAGCAGCCCCTCTCCATTTGGGTCTGGGGGCTTTCGTTGGGCGGGGAACCTGGGAGATTCCTGCAAGGTTGCAGTTCGCGGCCCGAGAAGCACTCTCCGGCCAACATGCCCAACTGCAGCAACAGCTCCCAAACCGAAGGAGCCAGGACCCAAAGACCTAGCTGGCCTGAAGGGCCCCCAGGGGGCCCCCAAGCAGCCCCTCTCCATTTGGGTCTGGGGGCTTTCTTTAGGCTGAGAACCTGGGAGATACCAGCAAGGTTGCAGTTCGCGGCCCGAGAAGCACTCTCCGTCCAACATGCCCAACTGCAGCAACAGCTCCCAAAGCGAAGGAGCCAGGACCCAAAGACCTAGCTGGCCTGAAGGGCCCCCAGGGGGCCCCCAAGCAGCCCCTCTCAATTTGGGTCTGGGGGCTTTCGTTGGGCCGGGAACCTGGGAGAATCCTGCAAGGTTGCAGTTCGCGGCCCGAGAAGCACTCTCCGGCCAACATGCCCAACTGCAGCAACAGCTCCCAAACCGAAGGAGCCAGGACCCAAAGACCTAGCTGGCCTGAAGTGCCCCCAGGGGGCCCCCAAGCAGCCCCTCTCAATTTGGGTCTGGGGGCTTTCGTTGGGCGGGGAACCTGGGAGATTCATGCAAGGTTGCAGTTCGCGGCCCGAGAAGCACTCTCCGGCCAACATGCCCAACTGCAGCAACAGCTCCCAAACCGAAGGAGCCAGGACCCAAAGACCTAGCTGGCCTGAAGGGCCCCCAGGGGGCCCCCAAGCAGCCCCTCTCCATTTGGGTCTGGGGGCTTTCGTTGGGCCGGGAACCTGGGAGATTCATGCAAGGTTGCAGTTTGCGGCCCGAGAAGCACTCTCCGGCCAACATGCCCAACTGCAGCAACAGCTCCCAAAGCGAAGGAGCCAGGACCCAAAGACCTAGCTGGCCTGAAGGGCCCCCAGGGGGCCCCCAAGCAGCCCCTCTCAATTTGGATCTGGGGGCTTTCGTTGGGCGGGGAACCTGGGAGATTCATTCAAGGTTGCAGTTCGCGGCCCGAGAAGCACTCTCCGGCCAACATGCCCAACTGCAGCAACAGCTCCCAAACCGAAGGAGCCAGGACCCAAAGACCTAGCTGGCCTGAAGGGCCCCCAGGGGGCCCCCAAGGAGCTCCTCTCCATTTGGGTCTGGGGGCTTTCGTTGGGCCGGGAACCTGGGAGAATCCTGCAAGGTTGCAGTTCGCGGCCCGAGAAGCACTCTCCGGCCAACATGCACAACTGCAGCAACAGCTCCCAAACCGAAGGAGCCAGGACCCAAAGACCTAGCTGGCCTGAAGGGCCCCCATGGGGCCCCCAAGGAGCTCCTCTCCATTTGGGTCTGGGGGCTTTCGTTGGGCATGTATACCTGAGAGGTACCTGCAAGGTTACAGTTCGCGGCCCGAGAAGCACTCTCCGGCCAACATGCCCAACTGCAGCAACAGCTCCCAAACCGAAGGAGCCAGGACCCAAAGACCTAGCTGGCCTGAAGGGCCCCCATGGGGCCCCCAAGGAGCTCCTCTCCATTTGGGTCTGGGGGCTTTCGTTGGGCATGTATGTCTGAGAGGTACCTGCAAGGTTACAGTTCGCGGCCCGAGAAGCACTCTCCGGCCAACATGCCCAACTGCAGCAACAGCTCCCAAACCGAAGGAGCCAGGACCCAAAGACCTAGCTGGCCTGAAGGGCCCCCAGGGGGCCCCCAAGCAGCCCCTCTCCATTTGGGTCTGGGGGCTTTCGTTAGGCTGAGAACCTGGGAGATACCAGCAAGGTTGCAGTTCGCGGCCCGAGAAGCACTCTCCGGCCAACATGCCCAACTGCAGCAACAGCTCCCAAAGCGAAGGAGCCAGGACCCAAAGACCTAGCTGGCCTGAAGGGCCCCCAGGGGGCCCCCAAGCAGCCCCTCTCAATTTGGGTCTGGGGGCTTTCGTTGGGCCGGGAACCTGGGAGGTACCTGCAAGGTTGCAGTTCGCGGCCCGAGAAGCACTCTCCGGCCAACATGCCCAACTGCAGCAACAGCTCCCAAACCGAAGGAGCCAGGACCCAAAGACCTAGCTGGCCTGAAGGGCCCCCAGGGGGCCCCCAAGCAGCCCCTCTCCATTTGGGTCTGGGGGCTTTCGTTGGGCCGGGAACCTGGGAGAATCCTGCAAGGTTGCAGTTCGCGGCCCGAGAAGCACTCTCCGGCCAACATGCACAACTGCAGCAACAGCTCCCAAACCGAAGGAGCCAGGACCCAAAGACCTAGCTGGCCTGAAGGGCCCCCAGGGGGCCCCCAAGCAGCCCCTCTCAATTTGGGTCTGGGGGCTTTCGTTGGGCGGGGAACCTGGGAGATTCATGCAAGGTTGCAGTTCGCGGCCCGAGAAGCACTCTCCGGCCAACATGCCCAACTGCAGCAACAGCTCCCAAACCGAAGGAGCCAGGACCCAAAGACCTAGCTGGCCTGAAGGGCCCCCATGGGGCCCCCAAGGAGCTCCTCTCCATTTGGGTCTGGGGGCTTTCGTTGGGCATGTATGTCTGAGAGGTACCTGCAAGGTTACAGTTCGCGGCCCGAGAAGCACTCTCCGGCCAACATGCCCAACTGCAGCAACAGCTCCCAAACCGAAGGAGCCAGGACCCAAAGACCTAGCTGGCCTGAAGGGCCCCCAGGGGGCCCCCAAGCAGCCCCTCTCCATTTGGGTCTGGGGGCTTTCGTTAGGCTGAGAACCTGGGAGATACCAGCAAGGTTGCAGTTCGCGGCCCGAGAAGCACTCTCCGGCCAACATGCCCAACTGCAGCAACAGCTCCCAAAGCGAAGGAGCCAGGACCCAAAGACCTAGCTGGCCTGAAGGGCCCCCAGGGGGCCCCCAAGCAGCCCCTCTCAATTTGGGTCTGGGGGCTTTCGTTGGGCCGGGAACCTGGGAGGTACCTGCAAGGTTGCAGTTCGCGGCCCGAGAAGCACTCTCCGGCCAACATGCCCAACTGCAGCAACAGCTCCCAAACCGAAGGAGCCAGGACCCAAAGACCTAGCTGGCCTGAAGGGCCCCCAGGGGGCCCCCAAGCAGCCCCTCTCCATTTGGGTCTGGGGGCTTTCGTTGGGCCGGGAACCTGGGAGAATCCTGCAAGGTTGCAGTTCGCGGCCCGAGAAGCACTCTCCGGCCAACATGCACAACTGCAGCAACAGCTCCCAAACCGAAGGAGCCAGGACCCAAAGACCTAGCT
The DNA here is from genome assembly GCF_964237585.1 of Gallinula chloropus. Lineage (NCBI taxonomy): Eukaryota > Metazoa > Chordata > Aves > Gruiformes > Rallidae > Gallinula > Gallinula chloropus. The sequence goes on along the minus strand of NW_028168547.1, from coordinate 61,774 downwards.
GGCCTGAAGGGCCCCCAGGGGGCCCCCAAGCAGCCCCTCTCAATTTGGGTCTGGGGGCTTTCGTTGGGCGGGGAACCTGGGAGATTCATGCAAGGTTGCAGTTCGCGGCCCGAGAAGCACTCTCCGGCCAACATGCCCAACTGCAGCAACAGCTCCCAAACCGAAGGAGCCAGGACCCAAAGACCTAGCTGGCCTGAAGGGCCCCCATGGGGCCCCCAAGCAGCCCCTCTCCATTTGGGTCTGGGGGCTTTTGTTGGGCCGGGAACCTGGGAGATTCCTGCAAGGTTACAGTTCGAGGCCCGAGAAGCACTCTCCGGCCAACATGCCCAACTGCAGCAACAGCTCCCAAACCGAAGGAGCCAGGACCCAAAGACCTAGCTGGCCTGAAGGGCCCCCAGGGGGCCCCCAAGCAGCCCCTCTCCATTTGGGTCTGGGGGCTTTCGTTGGGCATGTATACCTGAGAGGTACCTGCAAGGTTACAGTTTGCGGCCCGAGAAGCACTCTCCGGCCAACATGCCCAACTGCAGCAACAGCTCCCAAAGCGAAGGAGCCAGGACCCAAAGACCTAGCTGGCCTGAAGGGCCCCCATGGGGCCCCCAAGGAGCTCTTCTCCATTTGGGTCTGGGGGCTTTCGTTGGGCCGGGAACCTGGGAGGTACCTGCAAGGTTGCAGTTCGCAACCGGAGAAGCATTCTCCGGCCAACATGCACAACTGCAGCAACAGCTCCCAAAGCGAAGGAGCCAGGACCCAAAGACCTAGCTGGCCTGAAGGGCCCCCAGGGGGTCCCCAAGCAGTCCCTCTCCATTTGGGTCTGGGGGCTTTCGTTGGGCGGGGAACCTGGGAGATTCCTGCAAGGTTGCAGTTCGCGGCCCGAGAAGCACTCTCCGGCCAACATGCACAACTGCAGCAACAGCTCCCAAAGCGAAGGAGCCAGGACCCAAAGACCTAGCTGGCCTGAAGGGCCCCCAGGGGGCCCCCAAGCAGCCCCTCTCCATTTGGGTCTGGGGGCTTTCGTTGGGCGGGGAACCTGGGAGATTCCTGCAAGGTTGCAGTTCGCGGCCGGAGAAGCACTCTCCGGCCAACATGCCCAACTGCAGCAACAGCTCCCAAAGCGAAGGAGCCAGGACCCAAAGACCTAGCTGGCCTGAAGGGCCCCCAGGGGGCCCCCAAGCAGCCCCTCTCCATTTGGGTCTGGGGGCTTTCTTTAGGCTGAGAACCTGGGAGATACCAGCAAGGTTGCAGTTCGCGGCCCGAGAAGCACTCTCCGTCCAACATGCCCAACTGCAGCAACAGCTCCCAAACCGAAGGAGCCAGGACCCAAAGACCTAGCTGGCCTGAAGTGCCCCCAGGGGGCCCCCAAGCAGCCCCTCTCAATTTGGGTCTGGGGGCTTTCGTTGGGCCGGGAACCTGGGAGAATCCTGCAAGGTTGCAGTTCGCGGCCCGAGAAGCACTCTCCGGCCAACATGCCCAACTGCAGCAACAGCTCCCAAACCGAAGGAGCCAGGACCCAAAGAACTAGCTGGCCTGAAGGGCCCCCAGGGGGGCCCCAAGCAGCCCCTTTCAATTTGGGTCTGGGGGCTTTCGTTGGGCCGGGAACCTGGGAGGTACCTGCAAGGTTGCAGTTCGCGGCCCGAGAAGCACTCTCCGGCCAACATGCCCAACTGCAGCAACAGCTCCCAAACCGAAGGAGCCAGGACCCAAAGACCTAGCTGGCCTGAAGGGCCCCCAGGGGGCCCCCAAGCAGCCCCTCTCCATTTGGGTCTGGGGGCTTTCGTTGGGCCGGGAACCTGGGAGAATCCTGCAAGGTTGCAGTTCGCGGCCCGAGAAGCACTCTCCGGCCAACATGCCCAACTGCAGCAACAGCTCCCAAACCGAAGGAGCCAGGACCCAAAGACCTAGCTGGCCTGAAGGGCCCCCATGGGGCCCCCAAGCAGCCCCTCTCCATTTGGGTCTGGGGGCTTTTGTTGGGCCGGGAACCTGGGAGATTCCTGCAAGGTTACAGTTCGAGGCCCGAGAAGCACTCTCCGGCCAACATGCCCAACTGCAGCAACAGCTCCCAAACCGAAGGAGCCAGGACCCAAAGACCTAGCTGGCCTGAAGGGCCCCCAGGGGGCCCCCAAGCAGCCCCTCTCCATTTGGGTCTGGGGGCTTTCGTTGGGCATGTATACCTGAGAGGTACCTGCAAGGTTACAGTTTGCGGCCCGAGAAGTACTCTCCGGCCAACATGCCCAACTGCAGCAACAGCTCCCAAAGCGAAGGAGCCAGGACCCAAAGACCTAGCTGGCCTGAAGGGCCCCCATGGGGCCCCCAAGGAGCTCTTCTCCATTTGGGTCTGGGGGCTTTCGTTGGGCCGGGAACCTGGGAGGTACCTGCAAGGTTGCAGTTCGCAACCGGAGAAGCATTCTCCGGCCAACATGCACAACTGCAGCAACAGCTCCCAAAGCGAAGGAGCCAGGACCCAAAGACCTAGCTGGCCTGAAGGGCCCCCAGGGGGTCCCCAAGCAGCCCCTCTCCATTTGGGTCTGGGGGCTTTCGTTGGGCGGGGAACCTGGGAGATTCCTGCAAGGTTGCAGTTCGCGGCCCGAGAAGCACTCTCCGGCCAACATGCACAACTGCAGCAACAGCTCCCAAAGCGAAGGAGCCAGGACCCAAAGACCTAGCTGGCCTGAAGGGCCCCCAGGGGGCCCCCAAGCAGCCCCTCTCCATTTGGGTCTGGGGGCTTTCGTTGGGCGGGGAACCTGGGAGATTCCTGCAAGGTTGCAGTTCGCAGCCGGAGAAGCACTCTCCGGCCAACATGCCCAACTGCAGCAACAGCTCCCAAAGCGAAGGAGCCAGGACCCAAAGACCTAGCTGGCCTGAAGGGCCCCCAGGGGGCCCCCAAGCAGCCCCTCTCCATTTGGGTCTGGGGGCTTTCTTTAGGCTGAGAACCTGGGAGATACCAGCAAGGTTGCAGTTCGCGGCCCGAGAAGCACTCTCCGTCCAACATGCCCAACTGCAGCAACAGCTCCCAAACCGAAGGAGCCAGGACCCAAAGACCTAGCTGGCCTGAAGTGCCCCCAGGGGGCCCCCAAGCAGCCCCTCTCAATTTGGGTCTGGGGGCTTTCGTTGGGCCGGGAACCTGGGAGAATCCTGCAAGGTTGCAGTTCGCGGCCCGAGAAGCACTCTCCGGCCAACATGCCCAACTGCAGCAACAGCTCCCAAACCGAAGGAGCCAGGACCCAAAGAACTAGCTGGCCTGAAGGGCCCCCAGGGGGGCCCCAAGAAGCCCCTTTCAATTTGGGTCTGGGGGCTTTCGTTGGGCCGGGAACCTGGGAGGTACCTGCAAGGTTGCAGTTCGCGGCCCGAGAAGCACTCTCCGGCCAACATGCCCAACTGCAGCAACAGCTCCCAAACCGAAGGAGCCAGGACCCAAAGACCTAGCTGGCCTGAAGGGCCCCCAGGGGGCCCCCAAGCAGCCCCTCTCCATTTGGGTCTGGGGGCTTTCGTTGGGCCGGGAACCTGGGAGAATCCTGCAAGGTTGCAGTTCGCGGCCCGAGAAGCACTCTCCGGCCAACATGCACAACTGCAGCAACAGCTCCCAAAGCGAAGGAGCCAGGACCCAAAGACCTAGCTGGCCTGAAGGGCCCCCAGGGGGCCCCCAAGCAGCCCCTCTCAATTTGGGTCTGGGGGCTTTCGTTGGGCGGGGAACCTGGGAGATTCATGCAAGGTTGCAGTTCGCGGCCCGAGAAGCACTCTCCGGCCAACATGCCCAACTGCAGCAACAGCTCCCAAACCGAAGGAGCCAGGACCCAAAGACCTAGCTGGCCTGAAGTGCCCCCAGGGGGTCCCCAAGCAGTCCCTCTCCATTTGGGTCTCGGGGCTTTCGTTGGGCGGGGAACCTGGGAGAATCCTGCAAGGTTGCAGTTCGCGGCCCGAGAAGCACTCTCCGGCCAACATGCCCAACTGCAGCAACAGCTCCCAAAGCGAAGGAGCCAGGACCCAAAGACCTAGCTGGCCTGAAGGGCCCCCAGGGGGCCCCCAAGCAGCCCCTCTCAATTTGGGTCTGGGGGCTTTCGTTGGGCATGGAACCTGGGAGGTTCCTGCAAGATTGCAGTTCGCGGCCCGAGAAGCACTCTCCGGCCAACATGCCCAATATCCAGCAACAGCTCCCAAAGCGAAGGAGCCAGGACCCAAAGACCTAGCTGGCCTGAAGGGCCCCCAGGGGGCCCCCAAGGAGCTCCTCTCCATTTGGGTCTGGGGGCTTTCGTTGGGCATGTATACCTGAGAGGTACCTGCAAGGTTACATTTCGCGGCCCGAGAAGCACTCTCCGGCCAACATGCCCAACTGCAGCAACAGCTCCCAAACCGAAGGAGCCAGGACCCAAAGACCTAGCTGGCCTGAAGGGCCCCCAGGGGGCCCCCAAGGAGCTCCTCTCCATTTGGGTCTGGGGGCTTTCGTTGGGCATGTATGTCTGAGAGGTACCTGCAAGGTTACAGTTCGCGGCCCGAGAAGCACTCTCCGGCCAACATGCCCAATATCCAGCAACAGCTCCCAAAGCGAAGGAGCCAGGACCCAAAGACCTAGCTGGCCTGAAGTGCCCCCAGGGGGTCCCCAAGCAGCCCCTCTCCATTTGGGTCTGGGGGCTTTCGTTGGGCGGTGAACCTGGGAGATTCATGCAAGGTTGCAGTTCGCGGCCCGAGAAGCACTCTCCGGCCAACATGCACAACTGCAGCAACAGCTCCCAAACCGAAGGAGCCAGGACCCAAAGACCTAGCTGGCCTGAAGGGCCCCCAGGGGGCCCCCAAGCAGCCCCTCTCCATTTGGGTCTGGGGGCTTTCGTTGGGCCGGGAACCTGGGAGATTCCTGCAAGGTTGCAGTTCGCGGCCCGAGAAGCACTCTCCGGCCAACATGCCCAACTGCAGCAACAGCTCCCAAACCGAAGGAGCCAGGACCCAAAGACCTAGCTGGCCTGAAGGGCCCCCAGGGGGCCCCCAAGCAGCCCCTCTCCATTTGGGTCTGGGGGCTTTCGTTAGGCTGAGAACCTGGGAGATACCAGCAAGGTTGCAGTTCGCGGCCCGAGAAGCACTCTCCGGCCAACATGCCCAACTGCAGCAACAGCTCCCAAACCGAAGGAGCCAGGACCCAAAGACCTAGCTGGCCTGAAGGGCCCCCAGGGGGCCCCCAAGCAGCCCCTCTCCATTTGGGTCTGGGGGCTTTCGTTAGGCTGAGAACCTGGGAGATACCAGCAAGGTTGCAGTTCGCGGCCCGAGAAGCACTCTCCGGCCAACATGCCCAACTGCAGCAACAGCTCCCAAAGCGAAGGAGCCAGGACCCAAAGACCTAGCTGGCCTGAAGGGCCCCCAGGGGGCCCCCAAGCAGCCCCTCTCAATTTGGGTCTGGGGGCTTTCGTTGGGCCGGGAACCTGGGAGGTACCTGCAAGGTTGCAGTTCGCGGCCCGAGAAGCACTCTCCGGCCAACATGCCCAACTGCAGCAACAGCTCCCAAACCGAAGGAGCCAGGACCCAAAGACCTAGCTGGCCTGAAGGGCCCCCAGGGGGCCCCCAAGCAGCCCCTCTCCATTTGGGTCTGGGGGCTTTCGTTGGGCCGGGAACCTGGGAGAATCCTGCAAGGTTGCAGTTCGCGGCCCGAGAAGCACTCTCCGGCCAACATGCACAACTGCAGCAACAGCTCCCAAACCGAAGGAGCCAGGACCCAAAGACCTAGCTGGCCTGAAGGGCCCCCAGGGGGCCCCCAAGCAGCCCCTCTCCATTTGGGTCTGGGGGCTTTAGTTGGGCCGGGAACCTGGGAGATTCCTGCAAGGTTGCAGTTCAAGGCCCGAGAAGCACTCTCCGTCCAACATGCCCAACTGCAGCAACAGCTCCCAAACCGAATGAGCCAGGACACAAAGACCTAGCTGGCCTGAAGGGCCCCCAGGGGGCCCCCAAGCAGCCCCTCTCCATTTGGGTCTGGGGGCTTTCGTTGGGCATGTATACCTGAGAGGTACCTGCAAGGTTACAGTCCGCGGCCCGAGAAGCACTCTCCGGCCAACATGCCCAACTGCAGCAACAGCTCCCAAACCGAAGGAGCCAGGACCCAAAGACCTAGCTGGCCTGAAGGGCCCCCAGGGGGTCCCCAAGCAGCCCCTCTCCATTTGGGTCTGGGGGCTTTCGTTGGGCGGGGAACCTGGGAGATTCATGCAAGGTTGCAGTTCGCGGCCCGAGAAGCACTCTCCGGCCAACATGCACAACTGCAGCAACAGCTCCCAAACCGAAGGAGCCAGGACCCAAAGACCTAGCTGGCCTGAAGGGCCCCCAGGGGGCCCCCAAGCAGCCCCTCTCCATTTGGGTCTGGGGGTTTTCGTTGGGCCGGGAACCTGGGAGGTACCTGCAAGGTTGCAGTTCGCGGCCCGAGAAGCACTCTCCGGCCAACATGCACAACTGCAGCAACAGCTCCCAAACCGAAGGAGCCAGGACCCAAAGACCTAGCTGGCCTGAAGGGCCCCCATGGGGCCCCCAAGGAGCTCCTCTCCATTTGGGTCTGGGGGCTTTCGTTGGGCATGTATACCTGAGAGGTACCTGCAAGGTTACAGTTTGCGGCCCGAGAAGCACTCTCCGGCCAACATGCCCAACTGCAGCAACAGCTCCCAAAGCGAAGGAGCCAGGACCCAAAGACCTAGCTGGCCTGAAGGGCCCCCATGGGGCCCCCAAGGAGCTCTTCTCCATTTGGGTCTGGGGGCTTTCGTTGGGCCGGGAACCTGGGAGGTACCTGCAAGGTTGCAGTTCGCAACCGGAGAAGCATTCTCCGGCCAACATGCACAACTGCAGCAACAGCTCCCAAACCGAAGGAGCCAGGACCCAAAGACCTAGCTGGCCTGAAGGGCCCCCAGGGGGTCCCCAAGCAGCCCCTCTCCATTTGGGTCTGGGGGCTTTCGTTGGGCGGGGAACCTGGGAGATTCCTGCAAGGTTGCAGTTCGCGGCCCGAGAAGCACTCTCCGGCCAACATGCACAACTGCAGCAACAGCTCCCAAAGCGAAGGAGCCAGGACCCAAAGACCTAGCTGGCCTGAAGGGCCCCCAGGGGGCCCCCAAGCAGCCCCTCTCAATTTGGGTCTGGGGGCTTTCGTTGGGCATGGAACCTGGGAGGTTCCTGCAAGATTGCAGTTCGCGGCCCGAGAAGCACTCTCCGGCCAACATGCACAACTGCAGCAACAGCTCCCAAAGCGAAGGAGCCAGGACCCAAAGACCTAGCTGGCCTGAAGGGCCCCCAGGGGGCCCCCAAGGAGCTCCTCTCCATTTGGGTCTGGGGGCTTTCGTTGGGCATGTATACCTGAGAGGTACCTGCAAGGTTACATTTCGCGGCCCGAGAAGCACTCTCCGGCCAACATGCCCAACTGCAGCAACAGCTCCCAAACCGAAGGAGCCAGGACCCAAAGACCTAGCTGGCCTGAAGGGTCCCCATGGGGCCCCCAAGCAGCCCCTCTCCATTTGGGTCTGGGGGCTTTTGTTGGGCCGGGAACCTGGGAGATTCCTGCAAGGTTACAGTTCGAGGCCCGAGAAGCACTCTCCGGCCAACATGCCCAACTGCAGCAACAGCTCCCAAACCGAAGGAGCCAGGACCCAAAGACCTAGCTGGCCTGAAGGGCCCCCAGGGGGCCCCCAAGCAGCCCCTCTCAATTTGGGTCTGGGGGCTTTTGTTGGGCCGGGAACCTGGGAGATTCCTGCAAGGTTGCAGTTCAAGGCCCGAGAAGCACTCTCCGTCCAACATGCCCAACTGCAGCAACAGCTCCCAAACCGAATGAGCCAGGACACAAAGACCTAGCTGGCCTGAAGGGCCCCCATGGGGCCCCCAAGCAGCCCCTCTCCATTTGGGTCTGGGGGCTTTCGTTGGGCATGTATACCTGAGAGGTACCTGCAAGGTTACAGTTCGCGGCCCGAGAAGCACTCTCCGGCCAACATGCCCAACTGCAGCAACAGCTCCCAAACTGAAGGAGCCAGGACCCAAAGACCTAGCTGGCCTGAAGGGCCCCCAGGGGGTCCCCAAGCAGCCCCTCTCCATTTGGGTCTGGGGGCTTTCGTTGGGCGGGGAACCTGGGAGATTCCTGCAAGGTTGCAGTTCGCGGCCCGAGAAGCACTCTCCGGCCAACATGCACAACTGCAGCAACAGCTCCCAAAGCGAAGGAGCCAGGACCCAAAGACCTAGCTGGCCTGAAGTGCCCCCAGGGGGCCCCCAAGCAGCCCCTCTCAATTTGGGTCTGGGGGCTTTCGTTGGGCCGGGAACCTGGGAGATTCATGCAAGGTTGAAGTTCGCGGCCGGAGAAGCACTCTCCGGCCAACATGCCCAACTGCAGCAACAGCTCCCAAAGCGAAGGAGCCAGGACCCAAAGACCTAGCTGGCCTGAAGGGCCCCCAGGGGGCCCCCAAGCAGCCCCTCTCCATTTGGGTCTGGGGGCTTTCGTTGGGCCGGGAACCTGGGAGATTCCTGCAAGGTTACAGTTCGAGGCCCGAGAAGCACTCTCCGGCCAACATGCCCAACTGCAGCAACAGCTCCCAAAGCGAAGGAGCCAGGACCCAAAGACCTAGCTGGCCTGAAGGGCCCCCAGGGGGGCCCCAAGCAGCCCCTCTCAATTTGGGTCTGGGGGCTTTCGTTGGGCCGGGAACCTGGGAGAATCCTGCAAGGTTGCAGTTCGCGGCCCGAGAAGCACTCTCCGGCCAACATGCACAACTGCAGCAACAGCTCCCAAACCGAAGGAGCCAGGACCCAAAGACCTAGCTGGCCTGAAGGGCCCCCATGGGGCCCCCAAGGAGCTCCTCTCCATTTGGGTCTGGGGGATTTAGTTGGGCCGGGAACCTGGGAGGTACCTGCAAGGTTGCAGTTCGCGGCCGGAGAAGCATTCTCCGGCCAACATGCCCAACTGCAGCAACAGCTCCCAAACCGAAGGAGCCAGGACCCAAAGACCTAGCTGGCCTGAAGGGCCCCCAGGGGGCCCCCAAGCAGCCCCTCTCCATTTGGGTCTGGGGGCTTTTGTTGGGCCGGGAACCTGGGAGATTCCTGCAAGGTTGCAGTTCGAGGCCCGAGAAGCACTCTCCGGCCAACATGCCCAACTGCAGCAACAGCTCCCAAACCGAAGGAGCCAGGACACAAAGACCTAGCTGGCCTGAAGGGCCCCCAGGGGGCCCCCAAGCAGCCCCTCTCCATTTGGGTCTGGGGGCTTTCGTTGGGCATGTATACCTGAGAGGTACCTGCAAGGTTACAGTTCGCGGCCCGAGAAGCACTCTCCGGCCAACATGCCCAACTGCAGCAACAGCTCCCAAACCGAACAAGCCAGGACCCAAAGACCTAGCTGGCCTGAAGGGCCCCCATGGGGCCCCCAAGGAGCTCCTCTCCATTTGGGTCTGGGGGCTTTCGTTGGGCATGTATACCTGAGAGGTACCTGCAAGGTTACAGTTCGCGGCCCGAGAAGCACTCTCCGGCCAACATGCCCAATATCCAGCAACAGCTCCCAAAGCGAAGGAGCCAGGACCCAAAGACCTAGCTGGCCTGAAGTGCCCCCAGGGGGTCCCCAAGCAGCCCCTCTCCATTTGGGTCTGGGGGCTTTCGTTGGGCGGGGAACCTGGGAGATTCATGCAAGGTTGCAGTTCGCGGCCCGAGAAGCACTCTCCGGCCAACATGCACAACTGCAGCAACAGCTCCCAAACCGAAGGAGCCAGGACCCAAAGACCTAGCTGGCCTGAAGGGCCCCCAGGGGGCCCCCAAGCAGCCCCTCTCCATTTGGGTCTGGGGGCTTTCGTTGGGCGGGGAACCTGGGAGATTCCTGCAAGGTTGCAGTTCGCGGCCCGAGAAGCACTCTCCGGCCAACATGCCCAACTGCAGCAACAGCTCCCAAAGCGAAGGAGCCAGGACCCAAAGACCTAGCTGGCCTGAAGGGCCCCCAGGGGGCCCCCAAGCAGCCCCTCTCCATTTGGGTCTGGGGGCTTTCTTTAGGCTGAGAACCTGGGAGATACCAGCAAGGTTGCAGTTCGCGGCCCGAGAAGCACTCTCCGGCCAACATGCCCAACTGCAGCAACAGCTCCCAAACCGAAGGAGCCAGGACCCAAAGAACTAGCTGGCCTGAAGGGCCCCCAGGGGGGCCCCAAGCAGCCCCTCTCAATTTGGGTCTGGGGGCTTTCGTTGGGCCGGGAACCTGGGAGGTACCTGCAAGGTTGCAGTTCGCGGCCCGAGAAGCACTCTCCGGCCAACATGCCCAACTGCAGCAACAGCTCCCAAACCGAAGGAGCCAGGACCCAAAGACCTAGCTGGCCTGAAGGGCCCCCAGGGAGCCCCCAAGCAGCCCCTCTCCATTTGGGTCTGGGGGCTTTCGTTGGGCCGGGAACCTGGGAGAATCCTGCAAGGTTGCAGTTCGCGGCCCGAGAAGCACTCTCCGGCCAACATGCACAACTGCAGCAACAGCTCCCAAACCGAAGGAGCCAGGACCCAAAGACCTAGCTGGCCTGAAGGGCCCCCAGGGGGCCCCCAAGCAGCCCCTCTCAATTTGGGTCTGGGGGCTTTCGTTGGGCGGGGAACCTGGGAGATTCATGCAAGGTTGCAGTTCGCGGCCCGAGAAGCACTCTCCGGCCAACATGCACAACTGCAGCAACAGCTCCCAAACCGAAGGAGCCAGGACCCAAAGACCTAGCTGGCCTGAAGGGCCCCCATGGGGCCCCCAAGCAGCCCCTCTCCATTTGGGTCTGGGGGCTTTTGTTGGGCCGGGAACCTGGGAGATTCCTGCAAGGTTACAGTTCGAGGCCCGAGAAGCACTCTCCGGCCAACATGCACAACTGCAGCAACAGCTCCCAAACCGAAGGAGCCAGGACCCAAAGACCTAGCTGGCCTGAAGGGCCCCCAGGGGGCCCCCAAGCAGCCCCTCTCCATTTGTGTCTGGGGGCTTTTGTTGGGCCGGGAACCTGGGAGATTCCTGCAAGGTTGCAGTTCGCGGCCCGAGAAGCACTCTCCGTCCAACATGCCCAACTGCAGCAACAGCTCCCAAACCGAATGAGCCAGGACCCAAAGACCTAGCTGGCCTGAAGGGCCCCCATGGGGCCCCCAAGCAGCCCCTCTCCATTTGGGTCTGGGGGCTTTCGTTGGGCATGTATACCTGAGAGGTACCTGCAAGGTTACAGTTCGCAGCCCGAGAAGCACTCTCCGGCCAACATGCCCAACTGCAGCAACAGCTCCCAAAGCGAAGGAGCCAGGACCCAAAGACCTAGCTGGCCTGAAGGGCCCCCAGGGGGTCCCCAAGCAGCCCCTCTCCATTTGGGTCTGGGGGCTTTCGTTGGGCGGGGAACCTGGGAGATTCATGCAAGGTTGCAGTTCGCGGCCCGAGAAGCACTCTCCGGCCAACATGCACAACTGCAGCAACAGCTCCCAAACCGAAGGAGCCAGGACCCAAAGACCTAGCTGGCCTGAAGGGCCCCCAGGGGGCCCCCAAGCAGCCCCTCTCAATTTGGGTCTGGGGGCTTTCGTTGGGCCGGGAACCTGGGAGATTCATGCAAGGTTGAATTTCGCGGCCGGAGAAGCACTCTCCGGCCAACATGCCCAACTGCAGCAACAGCTCCCAAACCGAAGGAGCCAGGACCCAAAGACCTAGCTGGCCTGAAGGGCCCCCAGGGGGCCCCCAAGCAGCCCCTCTCCATTTGGGTCTGGGGGCTTTCGTTGGGCCGGGAACCTGGGAGATTCATGCAAGGTTACAGTTCGAGGCCCGAGAAGCACTCTCCGGCCAACATGCCCAACTGCAGCAACAGCTCCCAAAGCGAAGGAGCCAGGACCCAAAGACCTAGCTGGCCTGAAGGGCCCCCAGGGGGCCCCCAAGCAGCCCCTCTCCATTTGGGTCTGGGGGTTTTCGTTGGGCCGGGAACCTGGGAGGTACCTGCAAGGTTGCAGTTCGCGGCCCGAGAAGCACTCTCCGGCCAACATGCCCAACTGCAGCAACAGCTCCCAAACCGAAGGAGCCAGGACCCAAAGACCTAGCTGGCCTGAAGGGCCCCCAGGGGGCCCCCAAGCAGCCCCTCTCCATTTGGGTCTGGGGGCTTTCGTTGGGGCGGGAACCTGGGAGAATCCTGCAAGGTTGCAGTTCGCGGCCCGAGAAGCACTCTCCGGCCAACATGCCCAACTGCAGCAACAGCTCCCAAACCGAAGGAGCCAGGACCCAAAGACCTAGCTGGCCTGAAGGGCCCCCATGGGGCCCCCAAGGAGCTCCTCTCCATTTGGGTCTGGGGGATTTAGTTGGGCCGGGAACCTGGGAGGTACCTGCAAGGTTGCAGTTCGCGGCCGGAGAAGCATTCTCCGGCCAACATGCCCAACTGCAGCAACAGCTCCCAAAGCGAAGGAGCCAGGACCCAAAGACCTAGCTGGCCTGAAGGGCCCCCAGGGGGCCCCCAAGCAGCCCCTCTCCATTTGGGTCTGGGGGCTTTCGTTGGGCGGGGAACCTGGGAGATTCCTGCAAGGTTGCAGTTCGCGGCCCGAGAAGCACTCTCCGGCCAACATGCCCAACTGCAGCAACAGCTCCCAAAGCGAAGGAGCCAGGACCCAAAGACCTAGCTGGCCTGAAGGGCCCCCAGGGGGCCCCCAAGCAGCCCCTCTCCATTTGGGTCTGGGGGCTTTCTTTAGGCTGAGAACCTGGGAGATACCAGCAAGTTTGCAGTTCGCGGCCCGAGAAGCACTCTCCGGCCAACATGCCCAACTGCAGCAACAGCTCCCAAACCGAAGGAGCCAGGACCCAAAGAACTAGCTGGCCTGAAGGGCCCCCAGGGGGGCCCCAAGCAGCCCCTCTCAATTTGGGTCTGGGGGCTTTCGTTGGGCCGGGAACCTGGGAGGTACCTGCAAGGTTGCAGTTCGCGGCCCGAGAAGCACTCTCCGGCCAACATGCCCAACTGCAGCAACAGCTCCCAAACCGAAGGAGCCAGGACCCAAAGACCTAGCTGGCCTGAAGGGCCCCCAGGGGGCCCCCAAGCAGCCCCTCTCCATTTGGGTCTGGGGGCTTTCGTTGGGCGGGGAACCTGGGAGATTCATGCAAGGTTGCAGTTCGCGGCCCGAGAAGCACTCTCCGGCCAACATGCACAACTGCAGCAACAGCTCCCAAACCGAAGGAGCCAGGACCCAAAGACCTAGCTGGCCTGAAGGGCCCCCATGGGGCCCCCAAGCAGCCCCTCTCCATTTGGGTCTGGGGGCTTTTGTTGGGCCGGGAACCTGGGAGATTCCTGCAAGGTTACAGTTCGAGGCCCGAGAAGCACTCTCCGGCCAACATGCACAACTGCAGCAACAGCTCCCAAACCGAAGGAGCCAGGACCCAAAGACCTAGCTGGCCTGAAGGGCCCCCATGGGGCCCCCAAGCAGCCCCTCTCCATTTGGGTCTGGGGGCTTTTGTTGGGCCGGGAACCTGGGAGATTCCTGCAAGGTTACAGTTCGAGGCCCGAGAAGCACTCTCCGGCCAACATGCACAACTGCAGCAACAGCTCCCAAACCGAAGGAGCCAGGACCCAAAGACCTAGCTGGCCTGAAGGGCCCCCAGGGGGCCCCCAAGCAGCCCCTCTCCATTTGGGTCTGGGGGCTTTTGTTGGGCCGGGAACCTGGGAGATTCCTGCAAGGTTGCAGTTCGAGGCCCGAGAAGCACTCTCCGGCCAACATGCCCAACTGCAGCAACAGCTCCCAAACCGAAGGAGCCAGGACACAAAGACCTAGCTGGCCTGAAGGGGCCCCAGGGGGCCTCCAAGCAACCCCTCTCAATTTGGGTCTGGGGGCTTTCGTTGGGCATGTATACCTGAGAGGTACCTGCAAGGTTACAGTTCGCGGCCCGAGAAGCACTCTCCGGCCAACATGCCCAACTGCAGCAACAGCTCCCAAAGCGAAGGAGCCAGGACCCAAAGACCTAGCTGGCCTGAAGTGCCCCCAGGGGGTCCCCAAGCAGTCCCTCTCCATTTGGGTCTGGGGGCTTTCGTTGGGCGGGGAACCTGGGAGATTCATGCAAGGTTGCAGTTCGCGGCCCGAGAAGCACTCTCCGGCCAACATGCCCAACTGCAGCAACAGCTCCCAAACCGAAGGAGCCAGGACCCAAAGACCTAGCTGGCCTGAAGGGCCCCCATGGGGCCCCCAAGGAGCTCCTCTCCATTTGGGTCTGGGGGCTTTCGTTGGGCATGTATACCTGAGAGGTACCTGCAAGGTTACAGTTCGCGGCCCGAGAAGCACTCTCCGGCCAACATGCCCAACTGCAGCAACAGCTCCCAAACCGAACAAGCCAGGACCCAAAGACCTAGCTGGCCTGAAGGGCCCCCAGGGGGCCCCCAAGGAGCTCCTCTCCATTTGGGTCTGGGGGCTTTCGTTGGGCATGTATGTCTGAGAGGTACCTGCAAGGTTACAGTTCGCGGCCCGAGAAGCACTCTCCGGCCAACATGCCCAATATCCAGCAACAGCTCCCAAAGCGAAGGAGCCAGGACCCAAAGACCTAGCTGGCCTGAATGGCCCCCAGGGGGTCCCCAAGCAGCCCCTCTCCATTTGGGTCTGGGGGCTTTCGTTGGGCGGGGAACCTGGGAGATTCATGCAAGGTTGCAGTTCGCGGCCCGAGAAGCACTCTCCGGCCAACATGCCCAACTGCAGCAACAGCTCCCAAACCGAAGGAGCCAGGACCCAAAGACCTAGCTGGCCTGAAGGGCCCCCAGGGGGCCCCCAAGCAGCCCCTCTCAATTTGGGTCTGGGGGCTTTCGTTGGGCGGGGAACCTGGGAGATTCCTGCAAGGTTGCAGTTCGCGGCCCGAGAAGCACTCTCCGGCCAACATGCCCAACTGCAGCAACAGCTCCCAAACCGAAGGAGCCAGGACCCAAAGACCTAGCTGGCCTGAAGGGCCCCCAGGGGGCCCCCAAGCAGCCCCTCTCCATTTGTGTCTGGGGGCTTTCTTTAGGCTGAGAACCTGGGAGATACCAGCAATGTTGCAGTTCGCGGCCCGAGAAGCACTCTCCGGCCAACATGCCCAATATCCAGCAACAGCTCCCAAAGCGAAGGAGCCAGGACCCAAAGACCTAGCTGGCCTGAAGGGCCCCCAGAAGGCCACCAAGCAGCCCCTCTCCATTTGGGTCTGGGGGTTTTCGTTGGGCCGGGAACCTGGGAGGTACCTGCAAGGTTGCAGTTCGCGGCCCGAGAAGCACTCTCCGGCCAACATGCCCAACTGCAGCAACAGCTCCCAAACCGAAGGAGCCAGGACCCAAAGAACTAGCTGGCCTGAAGGGCCCCCAGGGGGGCCCCAAGCAGCCCCTCTCAATTTGGGTCTGGGGGCTTTCGTTGGGCCGGGAACCTGGGAGAATCCTGCAAGGTTGCAGTTCGCGGCCCGAGAAGCACTCTCCGGCCAACATGCCCAACTGCAGCAACAGCTCCCAAACCGAAGGAGCCAGGACCCAAAGACCTAGCTGGCCTGAAGGGCCCCCAGGGGGCCCCCAAGCAGCCCCTCTCCATTTGGGTCTGGGGGCTTTCGTTGGGCCGGGAACCTGGGAGAATCCTGCAAGGTTGCAGTTCGCGGCCCGAGAAGCACTCTCCGGCCAACATGCCCAACTGCAGCAACAGCTCCCAAACCGAAGGAGCCAGGACCCAAAGACCTAGCTGGCCTGAAGGGCCCCCAGGGGGCCCAGAAGCAGCCCCTCTCAATTTGGGTCTGGGGGTTTTCGTTGGGCCGGGAACCTGGGAGGTACCTGCAAGGTTGCAGTTCGCGGCCCGAGAAGCACTCTCCGGCCAACATGCCAAACTGCAGCAACAGCTCCCAAACCGAAGGAGCCAGGACCCAAAGACCTAGCTGGCCTGAAGGGCCCCCATGGGGCCCCCAAGGAGATCCTCTCCATTTGGGTCTGGGGGCTTTCGTTGGGCATGTATACCTGAGAGGTACCTGCAAGGTTACAGTTCGCGGCCCGAGAAGCACTCTCCGGCCAACATGCCCAACTGCAGCAACAGCTCCCAAACCGAAGGAGCCAGGACCCAAAGACCTAGCTGGCCTGAAGGGCCCCCATGGGGCCCCCAAGGAGCTCCTCTCCATTTGGGTCTGGGGGCTTTCGTTGGGCATGTATACCTGAGAGGTACCCGCAAGGTTGCAGTTCGCGGCCCGAGAAGCACTCTCCGGCCAACATGCCCAACTGCAGCAACAGCTCCCAAAGCGAAGGAGCCAGGACCCAAAGACCTAGCTGGCCTGAAGTGCCCCCAGGGGGTCCCCAAGCAGCCCCTCTCCATTTGGGTCTGGGGGCTTTCGTTGGGCCGGGAACCTGGGAGATTCATGCAAGGTTGCAGTTCGCGGCCCGAGAAGCACTCTCCGGCCAACATGCCCAACTGCAGCAACAGCTCCCAAACCGAAGGAGCCAGGACCCAAAGACCTAGCTGGCCTGAAGGGCCCCCAGGGGGCCCCCAAGCAGCCCCTCTCCATTTGGGTCTGGGGGCTTTTGTTGGTCCGGGAACCTGGGAGATTCCTGCAAGGTTACAGTTCGAGGCCCGAGAAGCACTCTCCGGCCAACATGCCCAACTGCAGCAACAGCTCCCAAACCGAAGGAGCCAGGACCCAAAGACCTAGCTGGCCTGAAGGGCCCCCAGGGGGCCCCCAAGCAGCCCCTCTCCATTTGGGTCTGGGGGCTTTCGTTGGGCCGGGAACCTGGGAGATTCATGCAAGGTTACAGTTCGAGGCCCGAGAAGCACTCTCCGGCCAACATGCCCAACTGCAGCAACAGCTCCCAAAGCGAAGGAGCCAGGACCCAAAGACCTAGCTGGCCTGAAGGGCCCCCAGGGGGCCCCCAAGCAGCCCCTCTCAATTTGGGTCTGGGGGCTTTCGTTGGGCATGGAACCTGGGAGATTCCTGCAAGATTGCAGTTCGCGGCCCGAGAAGCACTCTCCGGCCAACATGCACAACTGCAGCAACAGCTCCCAAACCGAAGGAACCAGGACCCAAAGACCTAGCTGGCCTGAAGGGCCCCCATGGGGCCCCCAAGGAGCTCCTCTCCATTTGGGTCTGGGGGCTTTCGTTGGGCATGTATACCTGAGAGGTACCTGCAAGGTTACATTTCGCGGCCCGAGAAGCACTCTCCGGCCAACATGCCCAACTGCAGCAACAGCTCCCAAACCGAAGGAGCCAGGACCCAAAGACCTAGCTGGCCTGAAGGGCCCCCATGGGGCCCCCAAGGAGCTCCTCTCCATTTGGGTCTGGGGGCTTTCGTTGGGCATGTATGTCTGAGAGGTACCTGCAAGGTTACAGTTCGCGGCCCGAGAAGCACTCTCCGGCCAACATGCCCAATATCCAGCAACAGCTCCCAAAGCGAAGGAGCCAGGACCCAAAGACCTAGCTGGCCTGAAGTGCCCCCAGGGGGTCCCCAAGCAGCCCCTCTCCATTTGGGTCTGGGGGCTTTCGTTGGGCGGTGAACCTGGGAGATTCATGCAAGGTTGCAGTTCGCGGCCCGAGAAGCACTCTCCGGCCAACATGCACAACTGCAGCAACAGCTCCCAAAGCGAAGGAGCCAGGACCCAAAGACCTAGCTGGCCTGAAGGGCCCCCAGGGGGCCCCCAAGCAGCCCCTCTCCATTTGGGTCTGGGGGCTTTCGTTGGGCGGGGAACCTGGGAGATTCCTGCAAGGTTGCAGTTCGCGGCCGGAGAAGCACTCTCCGGCCAACATGCCCAACTGCAGCAACAGCTCCCAAACCGAAGGAGCCAGGACCCAAAGAGCTAGCTGGCCTGAAGGGCCCCCAGGGGGCCCCCAAGCAGCCCCTCTCCATTTGGGTCTGGGGGCTTTCTTTAGGCTGAGAACCTGGGAGATACCAGCAAGGTTGCAGTTCGAGGCCCGAGAAGCACTCTCCGGCCAACATGCCCAACTGCAGCAACAGCTCCCAAAGCGAAGGAGCCAGGACCCAAAGACCTAGCTGGCCTGAAGGGCCCCCAGGGGGCCCCCAAGCAGCCCCTCTCAATTTGGGTCTGGGGGCTTTCGTTGGGCCGGGAACCTGGGAGAATCCTGCAAGGTTGCAGTTCGCGGCCCGAGAAGCACTCTCCGGCCAACATGCCCAACTGCAGCAACAGCTCCCAAACCGAAGGAGCCAGGACCCAAAGAACTAGCTGGCCTGAAGGGCCCCCAGGGGGGCCCCAAGCAGCCCCTCTCCATTTGGGTCTGGGGGCTTTCGTTGGGCCGGGAACCTGGGAGGTACCTGCAAGGTTGCAGTTCGCGGCCCGAGAAGCACTCTCCGGCCAACATGCCCAACTGCAGCAACAGCTCCCAAACCGAAGGAGCCAGGACCCAAAGACCTAGCTGGCCTGAAGGGCCCCCAGGGGGCCCCCAAGCAGCCCCTCTCCATTTGGGTCTGGGGGCTTTCGTTGGGCCGGGAACCTGGGAGAATCCTGCAAGGTTGCAGTTTGCGGCCCGAGAAGCACTCTCCGGCCAACATGCACAACTGCAGCAACAGCTCCCAAACCGAAGGAGCCAGGACCCAAAGACCTAGCTGGCCTGAAGGGCCCCCAGGGGGCCCCCAAGCAGCCCCTCTCAATTTGGGTCTGGGGGCTTTCGTTGGGCGGGGAACCTGGGAGATTCCTGCAAGGTTGCAGTTCGCGGCCCGAGAAGCACTCTCCGGCCAACATGCCCAACTGCAGCAACAGCTCCCAAACCGAAGGAGCCAGGACCCAAAGACCTAGCTGGCCTGAAGGGCCCCCATGGGGCCCCCAAGCAGCCCCTCTCCATTTGGGTCTGGGGGCTTTTGTTGGGCCGGGAACCTGGGAGATTCCTGCAAGGTTACAGTTCGAGGCCCGAGAAGCATTCTCCGGCCAACATGCACAACTGCAGCAACAGCTCCCAAAGCGAAGGAGCCAGGACCCAAAGACCTAGCTGGCCTGAAGGGCCCCCAGGGGGCCCCCAAGCAGCCCCTCTCCATTTGGGTCTGGGGGCTTTTGTTGGTCCGGGAACCTGGGAGATTCCTGCAAGGTTGCAGTTCAAGGCCCGAGAAGCACTCTCCGTCCAACATGCCCAACTGCAGCAACAGCTCCCAAACCGAAGGAGCCAGGACCCAAAGACCTAGCTGGCCTGAAGGGCCCCCATGGGGCCCCCAAGCAGCCCCTCTCCATTTGGGTCTGGGGGCTTTCGTTGGGCATGTATACCTGAGAGGTACCTGCAAGGTTACAGTTCGCGGCCCGAGAAGCACTCTCCGGCCAACATGCCCAACTGCAGCAACAGCTCCCAAAGCGAAGGAGCCAGGACCCAAAGACCTAGCTGGCCTGAAGGGCCCCCAGGGGGTCCCCAAGCAGCCCCTCTCCATTTGGGTCTGGGGGCTTTCGTTGGGCGGGGAACCTGGGAGATTCATGCAAGGTTGCAGTTCGCGGCCCGAGAAGCACTCTCCGGCCAACATGCACAACTGCAGCAACAGCTCCCAAACCGAAGGAGCCAGGACCCAAAGACCTAGCTGGCCTGAAGGGCCCCCAGGGGGCCCCCAAGCAGCCCCTCTCAATTTGGGTCTGGGGGCTTTCGTTGGGCCGGGAACCTGGGAGATTCATGCAAGGTTGAAGTTCGCGGCCGGAGAAGCACTCTCCGGCCAACATGCCCAACTGCAGCAACAGCTCCCAAAGCGAAGGAGCCAGGACCCAAAGACCTAGCTGGCCTGAAGGGCCCCCAGGGGGCCCCCAAGCAGCCCCTCTCCATTTGGGTCTGGGGGCTTTCGTTGGGCATGTATACCTGGGAGATTCCTGCAAGGTTACAGTTCGAGGCCCGAGAAGCACTCTCCGGCCAACATGCCCAACTGCAGCAACAGCTCCCAAACCGAAGGAGCCAGGACCCAAAGACCTAGCTGGCCTGAAGGGCCCCCATGGGGCCCCCAAGGAGCTCCTCTCCATTTGGGTCTGGGGGATTTAGTTGGGCCGGGAACCTGGGAGGTACCTGCAAGGTTGCAGTTCGCGGCCGGAGAAGCATTCTCCGGCCAACATGCCCAACTGCAGCAACAGCTCCCAAAGCGAAGGAGCCAGGACCCAAAGACCTAGCTGGCCTGAAGGGCCCCCAGGGGGCCCCCAAGCAGCCCCTCTCCATTTGGGTCTGGGGGCTTTTGTTGGGCCGGGAACCTGGGAGATTCCTGCAAGGTTGCAGTTCGAGGCCCGAGAAGCACTCTCCGGCCAACATGCCCAACTGCAGCAACAGCTCCCAAACCGAAGGAGCCAGGACCCAAAGACCTAGCTGGCCTGAAGGGCCCCCATGGGGCCCCCAAGCAGCCCCTCTCAATTTGGGTCTGGGGGCTTTCGTTGGGCATGTATACCTGAGAGGTACCTGCAAGGTTACAGTTCGCGGCCCGAGAAGCACTCTCCGGCCAACATGCCCAACTGCAGCAACAGCTCCCAAAGCGAAGGAGCCAGGACCAAAAGACCTAGCTGGCCTGAAGGGGCCCCAGGGGGTCCCCAAGCAGTCCCTCTCAATTTGGGTCTGGGGGCTTTCGTTGGGCCGGGAACCTGGGAGATTCATGCAAGGTTGCAGTTCGCGGCCCGAGAAGCACTCTCCGGCCAACATGCCCAACTGCAGCAACAGCTCCCAAAGCGAAGGAGCCAGGACCCAAAGACCTAGCTGGCCTGAAGGGCCCCCATGGGGCCCCCAAGGAGCTCCTCTCCATTTGGGTCTGGGGGCTTTCGTTGGGCATGTATACCTGAGAGGTACCTGCAAGGTTACAGTTCGCGGCCCGAGAAGCACTCTCCGGCCAACATGCCCAACTGCAGCAACAGCTCCCAAACCGAACAAGCCAGGACCCAAAGACCTAGCTGGCCTGAAGGGCCCCCATGGGGCCCCCAAGGAGCTCCTCTCCATTTGGGTCTGGGGGCTTTCGTTGGGCATGTATGTCTGAGAGGTACCTGCAAGGTTACAGTTCGCGGCCCGAGAAGCACTCTCCGGCCAACATGCCCAATATCCAGCAACAGCTCCCAAAGCGAAGGAGCCAGGACCCAAAGACCTAGCTGGCCTGAATGGCCCCCAGGGGGTCCCCAAGCAGCCCCTCTCCATTTGGGTCTGGGGGCTTTCGTTGGGCGGGGAACCTGGGAGATTCATGCAAGGTTGCAGTTCGCGGCCCGAGAAGCACTCTCCGGCCAACATGCCCAACTGCAGCAACAGCTCCCAAAGCGAAGGAGCCAGGACCCAAAGACCTAGCTGGCCTGAAGGGCCCCCAGGGGGCCCCCAAGCAGCCCCTCTCCATTTGGGTCTGGGGGCTTTCGTTGGGCGGGGAACCTGGGAGATTCCTGCAAGGTTGCAGTTCGCGGCCCGAGAAGCACTCTCCGGCCAACATGCCCAACTGCAGCAACAGCTCCCAAACCGAAGGAGCCAGGACCCAAAGACCTAGCTGGCCTGAAGGGCCCCCAGGGGGCCCCCAAGCAGCCCCTCTCCATTTGGGTCTGGGGGCTTTCTTTAGGCTGAGAACCTGGGAGATACCAGCAATGTTGCAGTTCGCGGCCCGAGAAGCACTCTCCGGCCAACATGCCCAATATCCAGCAACAGCTCCCAAAGCGAAGGAGCCAGGACCCAAAGACCTAGCTGGCCTGAAGGGCCCCCAGGGGGCCCCCAAGCAGCCCCTCTCCATTTGGGTCTGGGGGTTTTCGTTGGGCCGGGAACCTGGGAGGTACCTGCAAGGTTGCAGTTCGCGGCCCGAGAAGCACTCTCCGGCCAACATGCCCAACTGCAGCAACAGCTCCCAAACCGAAGGAGCCAGGACCCAAAGACCTAGCTGGTCTGAAGGGCCCCCAGGGGGGCCCCAAGCAGCCCCTCTCAATTTGGGTCTGGGGGCTTTCGTTGGGCCGGGAACCTGGGAGAATCCTGCAAGGTTGCAGTTCGCGGCCCGAGAAGCACTCTCCGGCCAACATGCCCAACTGCAGCAACAGCTCCCAAACCGAAGGAGCCAGGACCCAAAGACCTAGCTGGCCTGAAGGGCCCCCAGGGGGCCCCCAAGCAGCCCCTCTCCATTTGGGTCTGGGGGCTTTCGTTGGGCCGGGAACCTGGGAGAATCCTGCAAGGTTGCAGTTCGCGGCCCGAGAAGCACTCTCCGGCCAACATGCCCAACTGCAGCAACAGCTCCCAAACCGAAGGAGCCAGGACCCAAAGACCTAGCTGGCCTGAAGGGCCCCCATGGGGCCCCCAAGGAGCTCCTCTCCATTTGGGTCTGGGGGCTTTCGTTGGGCATGTATGTCTGAGAGGTACCTGCAAGGTTACAGTTCGCGGCCCGAGAAGCACTCTCCGGCCAACATGCCCAATATCCAGCAACAGCTCCCAAAGCGAAGGAGCCAGGACCCAAAGACCTAGCTGGCCTGAATGGCCCCCAGGGGGTCCCCAAGCAGCCCCTCTCCATTTGGGTCTGGGGGCTTTCGTTGGGCGGGGAACCTGGGAGATTCATGCAAGGTTGCAGTTCGCGGCCCGAGAAGCACTCTCCGGCCAACATGCCCAACTGCAGCAACAGCTCCCAAAGCGAAGGAGCCAGGACCCAAAGACCTAGCTGGCCTGAAGGGCCCCCAGGGGGCCCCCAAGCAGCCCCTCTCCATTTGGGTCTGGGGGCTTTCGTTGGGCGGGGAACCTGGGAGATTCCTGCAAGGTTGCAGTTCGCGGCCCGAGAAGCACTCTCCGGCCAACATGCCCAACTGCAGCAACAGCTCCCAAACCGAAGGAGCCAGGACCCAAAGACCTAGCTGGCCTGAAGGGCCCCCAGGGGGCCCCCAAGCAGCCCCTCTCCATTTGTGTCTGGGGGCTTTCTTTAGGCTGAGAACCTGGGAGATACCAGCAATGTTGCAGTTCGCGGCCCGAGAAGCACTCTCCGGCCAACATGCCCAATATCCAGCAACAGCTCCCAAAGCGAAGGAGCCAGGACCCAAAGACCTAGCTGGCCTGAAGGGCCCCCAGGGGGCCCCCAAGCAGCCCCTCTCCATTTGGGTCTGGGGGTTTTCGTTGGGCCGGGAACCTGGGAGGTACCTGCAAGGTTGCAGTTCGCGGCCCGAGAAGCACTCTCCGGCCAACATGCCCAACTGCAGCAACAGCTCCCAAACCGAAGGAGCCAGGACCCAAAGACCTAGCTGGTCTGAAGGGCCCCCAGGGGGGCCCCAAGCAGCCCCTCTCAATTTGGGTCTGGGGGCTTTCGTTGGGCCGGGAACCTGGGAGAATCCTGCAAGGTTGCAGTTCGCGGCCCGAGAAGCACTCTCCGGCCAACATGCCCAACTGCAGCAACAGCTCCCAAACCGAAGGAGCCAGGACCCAAAGACCTAGCTGGCCTGAAGGGCCCCCAGGGGGCCCCCAAGCAGCCCCTCTCCATTTGGGTCTGGGGGCTTTCGTTGGGCCGGGAACCTGGGAGAATCCTGCAAGGTTGCAGTTCGCGGCCCGAGAAGCACTCTCCGGCCAACATGCCCAACTGCAGCAACAGCTCCCAAACCGAAGGAGCCAGGACCCAAAGACCTAGCTGGCCTGAAGGGCCCCCAGGGGGCCCCCAAGCAGCCCCTCTCCATTTGGGTCTGGGGGTTTTCGTTGCGCCGGGAACCTGGGAGGTACCTGCAAGGTTGCAGTTCGCGGCCTGAGAAGCACTCTCCGGCCAACATGCCAAACTGCAGCAACAGCTCCCAAACCGAAGGAGCCAGGACCCAAAGACCTAGCTGGCCTGAAGGGCCCCCAGGGGGCCCCCAAGCAGCCCCTCTCAATTTGGGTCTGGGGGCTTTCGTTGGGCATGTATACCTGAGAGGTACCTGCAAGGTTACAGTTCGCGGCCCGAGAAGCACTCTCCGGCCAACATGCCCAACTGCAGCAACAGCTCCCAAACCGAAGGAGCCAGGACCCAAAGACCTAGCTGGCCTGAAGGGCCCCCATGGGGCCCCCAAGGAGCTCCTCTCCATTTGGGTCTGGGGGCTTTCGTTGGGCATGTATACCTGAGAGGTACCTGCAAGGTTACAGTTCGCGGCCCGAGAAGCACTCTCCGGCCAACATGCCCAACTGCAGCAACAGCTCCCAAACCGAAGGAGCCAGGACCCAAAGACCTAGCTGGCCTGAAGTGCCCCCAGGGGGTCCCCAAGCAGCCCCTCTCCATTTGGGTCTGGGGGCTTTCGTTGGGCGGGGAACCTGGGAGATTCATGCAAGGTTGCAGTTCGCGGCCCGAGAAGCACTCTCCGGCCAACATGCCCAACTGCAGCAACAGCTCCCAAACCGAAGGAGC
The DNA here is from genome assembly GCF_964237585.1 of Gallinula chloropus. Lineage (NCBI taxonomy): Eukaryota > Metazoa > Chordata > Aves > Gruiformes > Rallidae > Gallinula > Gallinula chloropus. The sequence goes on along the minus strand of NW_028168547.1, from coordinate 37,628 downwards.
CAGGACCCAAAGACCTAGCTGGCCTGAAGGGGCCCCAGGGGGCCCCCAAGCAGCCCCTCTCAATTTGGGTCTGGGGGCTTTTGTTGGTCCGGGAACCTGGGAGATTCCTGCAAGGTTACAGTTCGAGGCCCGAGAAGCACTCTCCGGCCAACATGCACAACTGCAGCAACAGCTCCCAAACCGAAGGAGCCAGGACCTAAAGACCTAGCTGGCCTGAAGGGCCACCAGGGGGCCCCCAAGCAGCCCCTCTCCATTTGGGTCTGGGGGCTTTTGTTGGGCCGGGAACCTGGGAAATTCATGCAAGGTTACAGTTCGAGGCCCGAGAAGCACTCTCCGGCCAACATGCCCAACTGCAGCAACAGCTCCCAAACCGAAGGAGCCAGGACCCAAAGACCTAGCTGGCCTGAAGGGCCCCCAGGGGGCCCCCAAGCAGCCCCTCTCAATTTGGGTCTGGGGGCTTTCGTTGGGCATGTATACCTGAGAGGTACCTGCAAGGTTACAGTTCGCAGCCCGAGAAGCACTCTCCGGCCAACATGCCCAACTGCAGCAACAGCTCCCAAACCGAAGGAGCCAGGACCCAAAGACCTAGCTGGCCTGAAGTGCCCCCAGGGGGTCCCCAAGCAGTCCCTCTCCATTTGGGTCTGGGGGCTTTCGTTGGGCGGGGAACGTGGGAGATTCCTGCAAGGTTACAGTTCGCGGCCCGAGAAGCACTCTCCGGCCAACATGCCCAACTGCAGCAACAGCTCCCAAACCGAAGGAGCCAGGACCCAAAGACCTAGCTGGCCTGAAGGGCCCCCAGGGGGCCCCCAAGCAGCCCCTCTCCATTTGGGTCTGGGGGCTTTCGTTGGGCCGGGAACCTGGGAGATTCCTGCAAGGTTGCAGTTCGCGGCCCGAGAAGCACTCTCCGGCCAACATGCCCAATATCCAGCAACAGCTCCCAAACCGAAGGAGCCAGGACCCAAAGACCTAGCTGGCCTGAAGGGCCCCCAGAAGGCCAGCAAGCAGCCCCTCTCCATTTGGGTCTGGGGGCTTTCGTTGGGCATGTATACCTGAGAGGTACCTGCAAGTTACAGTTCGCGTCCCGAGAAGCACTCTCCGGCCAACATGCCCAACTGCAGCAACAGCTCCCAAAGCGAAGGAGCCAGGACACAAAGACCTAGCTGGCCTGAAGGGCCCCCAGGGGGGCCCCAAGCAGCCCCTCTCAATTTGGGTCTGGGGGCTTTCGTTGGGCCGGGAACCTGGGAGATTCCTGCAAGGTTGCAGTTCGCGGCCCGAGAAGCACTCTCCGGCCAACATGCCCAACTGCAGCAACAGCTCCCAAACCGAAGGAGCCAGGACCCAAAGACCTAGCTGGCCTGAAGGGCCCCCAGGGGGCCCCCAAGCAGCCCCTCTCAATTTGGGTCTGGGGGCTTTCGTTGGGCCGGGAACCTGGGAGAATCCTGCAAGGTTGCAGTTCGCGGCCCGAGAAGCACTCTCCGGCCAACATGCCCAACTGCAGCAACAGCTCCCAAACCGAAGGAGCCAGGACCCAAAGACCTAGCTGGCCTGAAGGGCCCCCAAAGGGGCCCCAAGCAGCCCCTCTCCATTTGGGTCTGGGGGCTTTCTTTAGGCTGAGAACCTGGGAGATACCAGCAAGGTTGCAGTTCGTGGCCCGAGAAGCACTCTCCGGCCAACATGCCCAATATCCAGCAACAGATCCCAAAGCGAAGGAGCCAGGACCCAAAGACCTAGCTGGCCTGAAGGGCCCCCAGAAGGCCACCAAGCAGCCCCTCTCCATTTGGGTCTGGGGGCTTTCGTTGGGCATGTATACCTGAGAGGTACCTGCAAGTTACAGTTCGCGGCCCGAGAAGCACTCTCCGGCCAACATGCACAACTGCAGCAACAGCTCCCAAAGCGAAGGAGCCAGGACCCAAAGACCTAGCTGGCCTGAAGGGCCCCCATGGGGCCCCCAAGGAGCTCCTCTCCATTTGGGTCTGGGGGATTTCGTTGGGCCGGGAACCTGGGAGGTACCTGCAAGGTTGCAGTTCGCGGCCGGAGAAGCATTCTCCGGCCAACATGCCCAACTGCAGCAACAGCTCCCAAACCGAAGGAGCCAGGACCCAAAGACCTAGCTGGCCTGAAGGGCCCCCAGGGGGCCCCCAAGCAGCCCCTCTCCATTTGGGTCTGGGGGCTTTTGTTGGGCCGGGAACCTGGGAAATTCATGCAAGGTTACAGTTCGAGGCCCGAGAAGCACTCTCCGGCCAACATGCCCAACTGCAGCAACAGCTCCCAAACCGAAGGAGCCAGGACCCAAAGACCTAGCTGGCCTGAAGGGCCCCCAGGGGGCCCCCAAGCAGCCCCTCTCAATTTGGGTCTGGGGGCTTTCGTTGGGCATGTATACCTGAGAGGTACCTGCAAGGTTACAGTTCGCAGCCCGAGAAGCACTCTCCGGCCAACATGCCCAACTGCAGCAACAGCTCCCAAACCGAAGGAGCCAGGACCCAAAGACCTAGCTGGCCTGAAGTGCCCCCAGGGGGTCCCCAAGCAGTCCCTCTCCATTTGGGTCTGGGGGCTTTCGTTGGGCGGGGAACGTGGGAGATTCCTGCAAGGTTACAGTTCGCGGCCCGAGAAGCACTCTCCGGCCAACATGCCCAACTGCAGCAACAGCTCCCAAACCGAAGGAGCCAGGACCCAAAGACCTAGCTGGCCTGAAGGGCCCCCAGGGGGCCCCCAAGCAGCCCCTCTCCATTTGGGTCTGGGGGCTTTCGTTGGGCCGGGAACCTGGGAGATTCCTGCAAGGTTGCAGTTCGCGGCCCGAGAAGCACTCTCCGGCCAACATGCCCAATATCCAGCAACAGCTCCCAAACCGAAGGAGCCAGGACCCAAAGACCTAGCTGGCCTGAAGGGCCCCCAGAAGGCCAGCAAGCAGCCCCTCTCCATTTGGGTCTGGGGGCTTTCGTTGGGCATGTATACCTGAGAGGTACCTGCAAGTTACAGTTCGCGTCCCGAGAAGCACTCTCCGGCCAACATGCCCAACTGCAGCAACAGCTCCCAAAGCGAAGGAGCCAGGACACAAAGACCTAGCTGGCCTGAAGGGCCCCCAGGGGGGCCCCAAGCAGCCCCTCTCAATTTGGGTCTGGGGGCTTTCGTTGGGCCGGGAACCTGGGAGATTCCTGCAAGGTTGCAGTTCGCGGCCCGAGAAGCACTCTCCGGCCAACATGCCCAACTGCAGCAACAGCTCCCAAACCGAAGGAGCCAGGACCCAAAGACCTAGCTGGCCTGAAGGGCCCCCAGGGGGCCCCCAAGCAGCCCCTCTCAATTTGGGTCTGGGGGCTTTCGTTGGGCCGGGAACCTGGGAGAATCCTGCAAGGTTGCAGTTCGCGGCCCGAGAAGCACTCTCCGGCCAACATGCCCAACTGCAGCAACAGCTCCCAAACCGAAGGAGCCAGGACCCAAAGACCTAGCTGGCCTGAAGGGCCCCCAAAGGGGCCCCAAGCAGCCCCTCTCCATTTGGGTCTGGGGGCTTTCTTTAGGCTGAGAACCTGGGAGATACCAGCAAGGTTGCAGTTCGTGGCCCGAGAAGCACTCTCCGGCCAACATGCCCAATATCCAGCAACAGATCCCAAAGCGAAGGAGCCAGGACCCAAAGACCTAGCTGGCCTGAAGGGCCCCCAGAAGGCCACCAAGCAGCCCCTCTCCATTTGGGTCTGGGGGCTTTCGTTGGGCATGTATACCTGAGAGGTACCTGCAAGTTACAGTTCGCGGCCCGAGAAGCACTCTCCGGCCAACATGCACAACTGCAGCAACAGCTCCCAAAGCGAAGGAGCCAGGACCCAAAGACCTAGCTGGCCTGAAGGGCCCCCATGGGGCCCCCAAGGAGCTCCTCTCCATTTGGGTCTGGGGGATTTCGTTGGGCCGGGAACCTGGGAGGTACCTGCAAGGTTGCAGTTCGCGGCCGGAGAAGCATTCTCCGGCCAACATGCCCAACTGCAGCAACAGCTCCCAAACCGAAGGAGCCAGGACCCAAAGACCTAGCTGGCCTGAAGGGCCCCCAGGGGGCCCCCAAGCAGCCCCTCTCCATTTGGGTCTGGGGGCTTTTGTTGGGCCGGGAACCTGGGAGATTCATGCAAGGTTACAGTTCGAGGCCCGAGAAGCACTCTCCGGCCAACATGCCCAACTGCAGCAACAGCTCCCAAACCGAAGGAGCCAGGACCCAAAGACCTAGCTGGCCTGAAGGGCCCCCAGGGGGCCCCCAAGCAGCCCCTCTCAATTTGGTTCTGGGGGCTTTCGTTGGGCATGTATACCTGAGAGGTACCTGCAAGGTTACAGTTCGCAGCCCGAGAAGCACGCTCCGGCCAACATGCCCAACTGCAGCAACAGCTCCCAAACCGAAGGAGCCAGGACCCAAAGACCTAGCTGGCCTGAAGTGCCCCCAGGGGGTCCCCAAGCAGTCCCTCTCCATTTGGGTCTGGGGGCTTTCGTTGGGCGGGGAACGTGGGAGATTCCTGCAAGGTTACAGTTCGCGGCCCGAGAAGCACTCTCCGGCCAACATGCCCAACTGCAGCAACAGCTCCCAAACCGAAGGAGCCAGGACCCAAAGACCTAGCTGGCCTGAAGGGCCCCCAGGGGGCCCCCAAGCAGCCCCTCTCCATTTGGGTCTGGGGGCTTTTGTTGGGCCGGGAACCTGGGAGATTCCTGCAAGGTTGCAGTTCGCGGCCCGAGAAGCACTCTCCGGCCAACATGCCCAATATCCAGCAACAGCTCCCAAACCGAAGGAGCCAGGACCCAAAGACCTAGCTGGCCTGAAGGGCCCCCAGAAGGCCAGCAAGCAGCCCCTCTCCATTTGGGTCTGGGGGCTTTCGTTGGGCATGTATACCTGAGAGGTACCTGCAAGTTACAGTTCGCGTCCCGAGAAGCACTCTCCGGCCAACATGCCCAACTGCAGCAACAGCTCCCAAAGCGAAGGAGCCAGGACACAAAGACCTAGCTGGCCTGAAGGGCCCCCAGGGGGGCCCCAAGCAGCCCCTCTCAATTTGGGTCTGGGGGCTTTCGTTGGGCCGGGAACCTGGGAGATTCCTGCAAGGTTGCAGTTCGCGGCCCGAGAAGCACTCTCCGGCCAACATGCCCAACTGCAGCAACAGCTCCCAAACCGAAGGAGCCAGGACCCAAAGACCTAGCTGGCCTGAAGGGCCCCCAGGGGGCCCCCAAGCAGCCCCTCTCAATTTGGGTCTGGGGGCTTTCGGTAGGCCGGGAACCTGGGAGAATCCTGCAAGGTTGCAGTTCGCGGCCCGAGAAGCACTCTCCGGCCAAAATGCCCAACTGCAGCAACAGCTCCCAAACCGAAGGAGCCAGGACCCAAAGACCTAGCTGGCCTGAAGGGCCCCCAGGGGGCCCCCAAGCAGCCCCTCTCAATTTGGGTCTGGGGGCTTTCGTTGGGCCGGGAACCTGGGAGAATCCTGCAAGGTTGCAGTTCGCGGCCCGAGAAGCACTCTCCGGCCAACATGCCCAACTGCAGCAACAGCTCCCAAACCGAAGGAGCCAGGACCCAAAGACCTAGCTGGCCTGAAGGGCCCCCAAAGGGGCCCCAAGCAGCCCCTCTCCATTTGGGTCTGGGGGTTTTTTTAGGCTGAGAACCTGGGAGATACCAGCAAGGTTGCAGTTCGTGGCCCGAGAAGCACTCTCCGGCCAACATGCCCAATATCCAGCAACAGATCCCAAAGCGAAGGAGCCAGGACACAAAGACCTAGCTGGCCTGAAGGGCCCCCAGAAGGCCACCAAGCAGCCCCTCTCCATTTGGGTCTGGGGGCTTTCGTTGGGCATGTATACCTGAGAGGTACCTGCAAGTTACAGTTCGCGGCCCGAGAAGCACTCTCCGGCCAACATGCACAACTGCAGCAACAGCTCCCAAAGCGAAGGAGCCAGGACCCAAAGACCTAGCTGGCCTGAAGGGCCCCCATGGGGCCCCCAAGGAGCTCCTCTCCATTTGGGTCTGGGGGATTTCGTTGGGCCGGGAACCTGGGAGGTACCTGCAAGGTTGCAGTTCGCGGCCGGAGAAGCATTCTCCGGCCAACATGCCCAACTGCAGCAACAGCTCCCAAAGCGAAGGAGCCAGGACCCAAAGACCTAGCTGGCCTGAAGGGCCCCCAGGGGGCCCCCAAGCAGCCCCTCTCCATTTGGGTCTGGGGGCTTTTGTTGGGCCGGGAACCTGGGAGATTCCTGCAAGGTTGCAGTTCAAGGCCCGAGAAGCACTCTCCGGCCAACATGCCCAACTGCAGCAACAGCTCCCAAACCGAATGAGCCAGGACACAAAGACGTAGCTGGCCTGAAGTGCCCCCAGGGCGTCCCCAAGCAGCCCCTCTCCATTTGGGTCTGGGGGCTTTCGTTGGGCGGGGAACCTGGGAGATTCATGCAAGGTTGCAGTTCGCGGCCCGAGAAGCACTCTCCGGCCAACATGCCCAACTGCAGCAACAGCTCCCAAACCGAAGGAGCCAGGACCCAAAGACCTAGCTGGCCTGAAGGGCCCCCAGGGGGCCCCCAAGCAGCCCCTCTCAATTTGGGTCTGGGGGCTTTCGTTGGGCCGGGAACCTGGGAGAATCCTGCAAGGTTGCAGTTCGCGGCCCGAGAAGCACTCTCCGGCCAACATGCCCAACTGCAGCAACAGCTCCCAAACCGAAGGAGCCAGGACCCAAAGACCTAGCTGGCCTGAAGGGCCCCCAGGGGTCCCCAAGCAGCGCCTCTCCATTTGGGTCTGGGGGCTTTCGTTGGGCCGGGAACCTGGGAGAATCCTGCAAGGTTGCAGTTCGCGGCCCGAGAAGCACTCTCCGGCCAACATGCCCAACTGCAGCAACAGCTCCCAAACCGAAGGAGCCAGGACCCAAAGACCTAGCTGGCCTGAAGTGCCCCCAGGGGGTCCCCAAGCAGTCCCTCTCCATTTGGGTCTGGGGGCTTTCGTTGGGCGGGGAACCTGGGAGATTCATGCAAGGTTACAGTTCGCGGCCCGAGAAGCACTCTCCGGCCAACATGCCCAACTGCAGCAACAGCTCCCAAAGCGAAGGAGCCAGGACCCAAAGACCTAGCTGGCCTGAAGGGCCCCCAGGGGGCCCCCAAGCAGCCCCTCTCCATTTGGGTCTGGGGGCTTTCGTTGGGACGGGAACCTGGGAGATTCCTGCAAGGTTGCAGTTCGCGGCCCGAGAAGCACTCTCCGGCCAACATGCCCAATATCCAGCAACAGCTCCCAAACCGAAGGAGCCAGGACCCAAAGACCTAGCTGGCCTGAAGGGCCCCCAGAAGGCCACCAAGCAGCCCCTCTCCATTTGGGTCTGGGGGCTTTCGTTGGGCATGTATACCTGAGAGGTACCTGCAAGTTACAGTTCGCGGCCCGAGAAGCACTCTCCGGCCAACATGCCCAACTGCAGCAACAGCTCCCAAAGCGAAGGAGCCAGGACACAAAGACCTAGCTGGCCTGAAGGGCCCCCAGGGGGGCCCCAAGCAGCCCCTCTCAATTTGGGTCTGGGGGCTTTCGTTGGGCCGGGAACCTGGGAGATTCCTGCAAGGTTGCAGTTCGCGGCCCGAGAAGCACTCTCCGGCCAACATGCCCAACTGCAGCAACAGCTCCCAAACCGAAGGAGCCAGGACCCAAAGACCTAGCTGGCCTGAAGGGCCCCAGGGGGCCCCCAAGCAGCCCCTCTCCATTTGGGTCTGGGGGCTTTCGTTGGGCCGGGAACCTGGGAGAATCCTGCAAGGTTGCAGTTCGCAGCCCGAGAAGCACTCTCCGGCCAAAATGCCCAACTGCAGCAACAGCTCCCAAACCGAAGGAGCCAGGACCCAAAGACCTAGCTGGCCTGAAGGGCCCCCAGGGGGCCCCCAAGCAGCCCCTCTCAATTTGGGTCTGGGGGCTTTCGTTGGGCCGGGAACCTGGGAGAATCCTGCAAGGTTGCAGTTCGCGGCCCGAGAAGCACTCTCCGGCCAACATGCCCAACTGCAGCAACAGCTCCCAAACCGAAGGAGCCAGGACCCAAAGAACTAGCTGGCCTGAAGGGCCCCCAGGGGGGCCCCAAGCAGCCCCTCTCCATTTGGGTCTGGGGGCTTTCGTTGGGCCGGGAACCTGGGAGGTACCTGCAAGGTTGCAGTTCGCGGCCCGAGAAGCACTCTCCGGCCAACATGCCCAACTGCAGCAACAGCTCCCAAACCGAAGGAGCCAGGACCCAAAGACCTAGCTGGCCTGAAGGGCCCCCATGGGGCCCCCAAGCAGCCCCTCTCCATTTGGGTCTGGGGGCTTTTGTTGGGCCGGGAACCTGGGAGATTCCTGCAAGGTTACAGTTCGAGGCCCGAGAAGCATTCTCCGGCCAACATGCACAACTGCAGCAACAGCTCCCAAAGCGAAGGAGCCAGGACCCAAAGACCTAGCTGGCCTGAAGGGCCCCCATGGGGCCCCCAAGCAGCCCCTCTCCATTTGGGTCTGGGGGCTTTTGTTGGTCCGGGAACCTGGGAGATTCCTGCAAGGTTGCAGTTCAAGGCCCGAGAAGCACTCTCCGTCCAACATGCCCAACTGCAGCAACAGCTCCCAAACCGAAGGAGCCAGGACCCAAAGACCTAGCTGGCCTGAAGGGCCCCCATGGGGCCCCCAAGCAGCCCCTCTCCATTTGGGTCTGGGGGCTTTCGTTGGGCATGTATACCTGAGAGGTACCTGCAAGGTTACAGTTCGCGGCCCGAGAAGCACTCTCCGGCCAACATGCCCAACTGCAGCAACAGCTCCCAAAGCGAAGGAGCCAGGACCCAAAGACCTAGCTGGCCTGAAGGGCCCCCAGGGGGTCCCCAAGCAGCCCCTCTCCATTTGGGTCTGGGGGCTTTCGTTGGGCGGGGAACCTGGGAGATTCATGCAAGGTTGCAGTTCGCGGCCCGAGAAGCACTCTCCGGCCAACATGCACAACTGCAGCAACAGCTCCCAAACCGAAGGAGCCAGGACCCAAAGACCTAGCTGGCCTGAAGGGCCCCCAGGGGGCCCCCAAGCAGCCCCTCTCAATTTGGGTCTGGGGGCTTTCGTTGGGCCGGGAACCTGGGAGATTCATGCAAGGTTGAAGTTCGCGGCCGGAGAAGCACTCTCCGGCCAACATGCCCAACTGCAGCAACAGCTCCCAAAGCGAAGGAGCCAGGACCCAAAGACCTAGCTGGCCTGAAGGGCCCCCAGGGGGCCCCCAAGCAGCCCCTCTCCATTTGGGTCTGGGGGCTTTCGTTGGGCATGTATACCTGGGAGATTCCTGCAAGGTTACAGTTCGAGGCCCGAGAAGCACTCTCCGGCCAACATGCCCAACTGCAGCAACAGCTCCCAAACCGAAGGAGCCAGGACCCAAAGACCTAGCTGGCCTGAAGGGCCCCCATGGGGCCCCCAAGGAGCTCCTCTCCATTTGGGTCTGGGGGATTTAGTTGGGCCGGGAACCTGGGAGGTACCTGCAAGGTTGCAGTTCGCGGCCGGAGAAGCATTCTCCGGCCAACATGCCCAACTGCAGCAACAGCTCCCAAAGCGAAGGAGCCAGGACCCAAAGACCTAGCTGGCCTGAAGGGCCCCCAGGGGGCCCCCAAGCAGCCCCTCTCCATTTGGGTCTGGGGGCTTTTGTTGGGCCGGGAACCTGGGAGATTCCTGCAAGGTTGCAGTTCGAGGCCCGAGAAGCACTCTCCGGCCAACATGCCCAACTGCAGCAACAGCTCCCAAACCGAAGGAGCCAGGACCCAAAGACCTAGCTGGCCTGAAGGGCCCCCATGGGGCCCCCAAGCAGCCCCTCTCAATTTGGGTCTGGGGGCTTTCGTTGGGCATGTATACCTGAGAGGTACCTGCAAGGTTACAGTTCGCGGCCCGAGAAGCACTCTCCGGCCAACATGCCCAACTGCAGCAACAGCTCCCAAAGCGAAGGAGCCAGGACCAAAAGACCTAGCTGGCCTGAAGGGGCCCCAGGGGGTCCCCAAGCAGTCCCTCTCCATTTGGGTCTGGGGGCTTTCGTTGGGCCGGGAACCTGGGAGATTCATGCAAGGTTGCAGTTCGCGGCCCGAGAAGCACTCTCCGGCCAACATGCCCAACTGCAGCAACAGCTCCCAAACCGAAGGAGCCAGGACCCAAAGACCTAGCTGGCCTGAAGGGCCCCCATGGGGCCCCCAAGGAGCTCCTCTCCATTTGGGTCTGGGGGCTTTCGTTGGGCATGTATACCTGAGAGGTACCTGCAAGGTTACAGTTCGCGGCCCGAGAAGCACTCTCCGGCCAACATGCCCAACTGCAGCAACAGCTCCCAAACCGAACAAGCCAGGACCCAAAGACCTAGCTGGCCTGAAGGGCCCCCATGGGGCCCCCAAGGAGCTCCTCTCCATTTGGGTCTGGGGGCTTTCGTTGGGCATGTATGTCTGAGAGGTACCTGCAAGGTTACAGTTCGCGGCCCGAGAAGCACTCTCCGGCCAACATGCCCAATATCCAGCAACAGCTCCCAAAGCGAAGGAGCCAGGACCCAAAGACCTAGCTGGCCTGAATGGCCCCCAGGGGGTCCCCAAGCAGCCCCTCTCCATTTGGGTCTGGGGGCTTTCGTTGGGCGGGGAACCTGGGAGATTCATGCAAGGTTGCAGTTCGCGGCCCGAGAAGCACTCTCCGGCCAACATGCCCAACTGCAGCAACAGCTCCCAAAGCGAAGGAGCCAGGACCCAAAGACCTAGCTGGCCTGAAGGGCCCCCAGGGGGCCCCCAAGCAGCCCCTCTCCATTTGGGTCTGGGGGCTTTCGTTGGGCGGGGAACCTGGGAGATTCCTGCAAGGTTGCAGTTCGCGGCCCGAGAAGCACTCTCCGGCCAACATGCCCAACTGCAGCAACAGCTCCCAAACCGAAGGAGCCAGGACCCAAAGACCTAGCTGGCCTGAAGGGCCCCCAGGGGGCCCCCAAGCAGCCCCTCTCCATTTGTGTCTGGGGGCTTTCTTTAGGCTGAGAACCTGGGAGATACCAGCAATGTTGCAGTTCGCGGCCCGAGAAGCACTCTCCGGCCAACATGCCCAATATCCAGCAACAGCTCCCAAAGCGAAGGAGCCAGGACCCAAAGACCTAGCTGGCCTGAAGGGCCCCCAGAAGGCCACCAAGCAGCCCCTCTCCATTTGGGTCTGGGGGTTTTCGTTGGGCCGGGAACCTGGGAGGTACCTGCAAGGTTGCAGTTCGCGGCCCGAGAAGCACTCTCCGGCCAACATGCCCAACTGCAGCAACAGCTCCCAAACCGAAGGAGCCAGGACCCAAAGACCTAGCTGGTCTGAAGGGCCCCCAGGGGGGCCCCAAGCAGCCCCTCTCAATTTGGGTCTGGGGGCTTTCGTTGGGCCGGGAACCTGGGAGAATCCTGCAAGGTTGCAGTTCGCGGCCCGAGAAGCACTCTCCGGCCAACATGCCCAACTGCAGCAACAGCTCCCAAACCGAAGGAGCCAGGACCCAAAGACCTAGCTGGCCTGAAGGGCCCCCAGGGGGCCCCCAAGCAGCCCCTCTCCATTTGGGTCTGGGGGCTTTCGTTGGGCCGGGAACCTGGGAGAATCCTGCAAGGTTGCAGTTCGCGGCCCGAGAAGCACTCTCCGGCCAACATGCCCAACTGCAGCAACAGCTCCCAAACCGAAGGAGCCAGGACCCAAAGACCTAGCTGGCCTGAAGGGCCCCCAGGGGGCCCAGAAGCAGCCCCTCTGAATTTGGGTCTGGGGGTTTTCGTTGCGCCGGGAACCTGGGAGGTACCTGCAAGGTTGCAGTTCGCGGCCCGAGAAGCACTCTCCGGCCAACATGCCAAACTGCAGCAACAGCTCCCAAACCGAAGGAGCCAGGACCCAAAGACCTAGCTGGCCTGAAGGGCCCCCAGGGGGCCCCCAAGCAGCCCCTCTCAATTTGGGTCTGGGGGCTTTCGTTGGGCATGTATACCTGAGAGGTACCTGCAAGGTTACAGTTCGCGGCCCGAGAAGCACTCTCCGGCCAACATGCCCAACTGCAGCAACAGCTCCCAAACCGAAGGAGCCAGGACCCAAAGACCTAGCTGGCCTGAAGGGCCCCCATGGGGCCCCCAAGGAGCTCCTCTCCATTTGGGTCTGGGGGCTTTCGTTGGGCATGTATACCTGAGAGGTACCTGCAAGGTTACAGTTCGCGGCCCGAGAAGCACTCTCCGGCCAACATGCCCAACTGCAGCAACAGCTCCCAAACCGAAGGAGCCAGGACCCAAAGACCTAGCTGGCCTGAAGTGCCCCCAGGGGGTCCCCAAGCAGCCCCTCTCCATTTGGGTCTGGGGGCTTTCGTTGGGCGGGGAACCTGGGAGATTCATGCAAGGTTGCAGTTCACGGCCCGAGAAGCACTCTCCGGCCAACATGCCCAACTGCAGCAACAGCTCCCAAACCGAAGGAGCCAGGACCCAAAGATCTAGCTGGCCTGAAGGGCCCCCAGGGGGCCCCCAAGCAGCCCCTCTCAATTTGGGTCTGGGGGCTTTTGTTGGTCCGGGAACCTGGGAGATTCCTGCAAGGTTACAGTTCGAGGCCCGAGAAGCACTCTCCGGCCAACATGCACAACTGCAGCAACAGCTCCCAAACCGAAGGAGCCAGGACCTAAAGACCTAGCTGGCCTGAAGGGCCACCAGGGGGCCCCCAAGCAGCCCCTCTCCATTTGGGTCTGGGGGCTTTTGTTGGGCCGGGAACCTGGGAGATTCATGCAAGGTTACAGTTCGAGGCCCGAGAAGCACTCTCCGGCCAACATGCCCAACTGCAGCAACAGCTCCCAAACCGAAGGAGCCAGGACCCAAAGACCTAGCTGGCCTGAAGGGCCCCCAGGGGGCCCCCAAGCAGCCCCTCTCAATTTGGGTCTGGGGGCTTTCGTTGGGCATGTATACCTGAGAGGTACCTGCAAGGTTACAGTTCGCAGCCCGAGAAGCACTCTCCGGCCAACATGCCCAACTGCAGCAACAGCTCCCAAACCGAAGGAGCCAGGACCCAAAGACCTAGCTGGCCTGAAGTGCCCCCAGGGGGTCCCCAAGCAGTCCCTCTCCATTTGGGTCTGGGGGCTTTCGTTGGGCGGGGAACGTGGGAGATTCCTGCAAGGTTACAGTTCGCGGCCCGAGAAGCACTCTCCGGCCAACATGCCCAACTGCAGCAACAGCTCCCAAACCGAAGGAGCCAGGACCCAAAGACCTAGCTGGCCTGAAGGGCCCCCAGGGGGCCCCCAAGCAGCCCCTCTCCATTTGGGTCTGGGGGCTTTCGTTGGGCCGGGAACCTGGGAGATTCCTGCAAGGTTGCAGTTCGCGGCCCGAGAAGCACTCTCCGGCCAACATGCCCAATATCCAGCAACAGCTCCCAAACCGAAGGAGCCAGGACCCAAAGACCTAGCTGGCCTGAAGGGCCCCCAGAAGGCCAGCAAGCAGCCCCTCTCCATTTGGGTCTGGGGGCTTTCGTTGGGCATGTATACCTGAGAGGTACCTGCAAGTTACAGTTCGCGGCCCGAGAAGCACTCTCCGGCCAACATGCCCAACTGCAGCAACAGCTCCCAAAGCGAAGGAGCCAGGACACAAAGACCTAGCTGGCCTGAAGGGCCCCCAGGGGGGCCCCAAGCAGCCCCTCTCAATTTGGGTCTGGGGGCTTTCGTTGGGCCGGGAACCTGGGAGATTCCTGCAAGGTTGCAGTTCGCGGCCCGAGAAGCACTCTCCGGCCAACATGCCCAACTGCAGCAACAGCTCCCAAACCGAAGGAGCCAGGACCCAAAGACCTAGCTGGCCTGAAGGGCTCCCAGGGGGCCCCCAAGCAGCCCCTCTCAATTTGGGTCTGGGGGCTTTCGTTGGGCCGGGAACCTGGGAGAATCCTGCAAGGTTGCAGTTCGCGGCCCGAGAAGCACTCTCCGGCCAACATGCCCAACTGCAGCAACAGCTCCCAAACCGAAGGAGCCAGGACCCAAAGACCTAGCTGGCCTGAAGGGCCCCCAAAGGGGCCCCAAGCAGCCCCTCTCCATTTGGGTCTGGGGGCTTTCTTTAGGCTGAGAACCTGGGAGATACCAGCAAGGTTGCAGTTCGTGGCCCGAGAAGCACTCTCCGGCCAACATGCCCAATATCCAGCAACAGATCCCAAAGCGAAGGAGCCAGGACCCAAAGACCTAGCTGGCCTGAAGGGCCCCCAGAAGGCCACCAAGCAGCCCCTCTCCATTTGGGTCTGGGGGCTTTCGTTGGGCATGTATACCTGAGAGGTACCTGCAAGTTACAGTTCGCGGCCCGAGAAGCACTCTCCGGCCAACATGCACAACTGCAGCAACAGCTCCCAAAGCGAAGGAGCCAGGACCCAAAGACCTAGCTGGCCTGAAGGGCCCCCATGGGGCCCCCAAGGAGCTCCTCTCCATTTGGGTCTGGGGGATTTCGTTGGGCCGGGAACCTGGGAGGTACCTGCAAGGTTGCAGTTCGCGGCCGGAGAAGCATTCTCCGGCCAACATGCCCAACTGCAGCAACAGCTCCCAAAGCGAAGGAGCCAGGACCCAAAGACCTAGCTGGCCTGAAGGGCCCCCAGGGGGCCCCCAAGCAGCCCCTCTCCATTTGGGTCTGGGGGCTTTTGTTGGGCCGGGAACCTGGGAGATTCATGCAAGGTTACAGTTCGAGGCCCGAGAAGCACTCTCCGGCCAACATGCCCAACTGCAGCAACAGCTCCCAAACCGAAGGAGCCAGGACCCAAAGACCTAGCTGGCCTGAAGGGCCCCCAGGGGGCCCCCAAGCAGCCCCTCTCAATTTGGTTCTGGTGGCTTTCGTTGGGCATGTATACCTGAGAGGTACCTGCAAGGTTACAGTTCGCAGCCCGAGAAGCACTCTCCGGCCAACATGCCCAACTGCAGCAACAGCTCCCAAACCGAAGGAGCCAGGACCCAAAGACCTAGCTGGCCTGAAGTGCCCCCAGGGGGTCCCCAAGCAGTCCCTCTCCATTTGGGTCTGGGGGCTTTCGTTGGGCGGGGAACGTGGGAGATTCCTGCAAGGTTACAGTTCGCGGCCCGAGAAGCACTCTCCGGACAACATGCCCAACTGCAGCAACAGCTCCCAAACCGAAGGAGCCAGGACCCAAAGACCTAGCTGGCCTGAAGGGCCCCCAGGGGGCCCCCAAGCAGCCCCTCTCCATTTGGGTCTGGGGGCTTTCGTTGGGCCGGGAACCTGGGAGATTCCTGCAAGGTTGCAGTTCGCGGCCCGAGAAGCACTCTCCGGCCAACATGCCCAATATCCAGCAACAGCTCCCAAACCGAAGGAGCCAGGACCCAAAGACCTAGCTGGCCTGAAGGGCCCCCAGAAGGCCAGCAAGCAGCCCCTCTCCATTTGGGTCTGGGGGCTTTCGTTGGGCATGTATACCTGAGAGGTACCTGCAAGTTACAGTTCGCGGCCCGAGAAGCACTCTCCGGCCAACATGCCCAACTGCAGCAACAGCTCCCAAAGCGAAGGAGCCAGGACACAAAGACCTAGCTGGCCTGAAGGGCCCCCAGGGGGGCCCCAAGCAGCCCCTCTCAATTTGGGTCTGGGGGCTTTCGTTGGGCCGGGAACCTGGGAGATTCCTGCAAGGTTGCAGTTCGCGGCCCGAGAAGCACTCTCCGGCCAACATGCCCAACTGCAGCAACAGCTCCCAAACCGAAGGAGCCAGGACCCAAAGACCTAGCTGGCCTGAAGGGCCCCCAGGGGGCCCCCAAGCAGCCCCTCTCAAGTTGGGTCTGGGGGCTTTCGGTAGGCCGGGAACCTGGGAGAATCCTGCAAGGTTGCAGTTCGCGGCCCGAGAAGCACTCTCCGGCCAAAATGCCCAACTGCAGCAACAGCTCCCAAACCGAAGGAGCCAGGACCCAAAGACCTAGCTGGCCTGAAGGGCCCCCAGGGGGCCCCCAAGCAGCCCCTCTCAATTTGGGTCTGGGGGCTTTCGTTGGGCCGGGAACCTGGGAGAATCCTGCAAGGTTGCAGTTCGCGGCCCGAGAAGCACTCTCCGGCCAACATGCCCAACTGCAGCAACAGCTCCCAAACCGAAGGAGCCAGGACCCAAAGACCTAGCTGGCCTGAAGGGCCCCCAAAGGGGCCCCAAGCAGCCCCTCTCCATTTGGGTCTGGGGGCTTTCTTTAGGCTGAGAACCTGGGAGATACCAGCAAGGTTGCAGTTCGTGGCCCGAGAAGCACTCTCCGGCCAACATGCCCAATATCCAGCAACAGATCCCAAAGCGAAGGAGCCAGGACACAAAGACCTAGCTGGCCTGAAGGGCCCCCAGAAGGCCACCAAGCAGCCCCTCTCCATTTGGGTCTGGGGGCTTTCGTTGGGCATGTATACCTGAGAGGTACCTGCAAGTTACAGTTCGCGGCCCGAGAAGCACTCTCCGGCCAACATGCACAACTGCAGCAACAGCTCCCAAAGCGAAGGAGCCAGGACCCAAAGACCTAGCTGGCCTGAAGGGCCCCCATGGGGCCCCCAAGGAGCTCCTCTCCATTTGGGTCTGGGGGATTTCGTTGGGCCGGGAACCTGGGAGGTACCTGCAAGGTTGCAGTTCGCGGCCGGAGAAGCATTCTCCGGCCAACATGCCCAACTGCAGCAACAGCTCCCAAAGCGAAGGAGCCAGGACCCAAAGACCTAGCTGGCCTGAAGGGCCCCCAGGGGGCCCCCAAGCAGCCCCTCTCCATTTGGGTCTGGGGGCTTTTGTTGGGCCGGGAACCTGGGAGATTCCTGCAAGGTTGCAGTTCAAGGCCCGAGAAGCACTCTCCGGCCAACATGCCCAACTGCAGCAACAGCTCCCAAACCGAATGAGCCAGGACACAAAGACGTAGCTGGCCTGAAGTGCCCCCAGGGCGTCCCCAAGCAGCCCCTCTCCATTTGGGTCTGGGGGCTTTCGTTGGGCGGGGAACCTGGGAGATTCATGCAAGGTTGCAGTTCGCGGCCCGAGAAGCACTCTCCGGCCAACATGCCCAACTGCAGCAACAGCTCCCAAACCGAAGGAGCCAGGACCCAAAGACCTAGCTGGCCTGAAGGGCCCCCAGGGGGCCCCCAAGCAGCCCCTCTCAATTTGGGTCTGGGGGCTTTCGTTGGGCCGGGAACCTGGGAGAATCCTGCAAGGTTGCAGTTCGCGGCCCGAGAAGCACTCTCCGGCCAACATGCCCAACTGCAGCAACAGCTCCCAAACCGAAGGAGCCAGGACCCAAAGACCTAGCTGGCCTGAAGGGCCCCCAGGGGTCCCCAAGCAGCGCCTCTCCATTTGGGTCTGGGGGCTTTCGTTGGGCCGGGAACCTGGGAGAATCCTGCAAGGTTGCAGTTCGCGGCCCGAGAAGCACTCTCCGGCCAACATGCCCAACTGCAGCAACAGCTCCCAAAGCGAAGGAGCCAGGACCCAAAGACCTAGCTGGCCTGAAGTGCCCCCAGGGGGTCCCCAAGCAGTCCCTCTCCATTTGGGTCTGGGGGCTTTCGTTGGGCGGGGAACGTGGGAGATTCCTGCAAGGTTACAGTTCGCGGCCCGAGAAGCACTCTCCGGCCAACATGCCCAACTGCAGCAACAGCTCCCAAAGCGAAGGAGCCAGGACCCAAAGACCTAGCTGGCCTGAAGGGCCCCCAGGGGGCCCCCAAGCAGCCCCTCTCCATTTGGGTCTGGGGGCTTTCGTTGGGCCGGGAACCTGGGAGATTCCTGCAAGGTTGCAGTTCGCGGCCCGAGAAGCACTCTCCGGCCAACATGCCCAATATCCAGCAACAGCTCCCAAACCGAAGGAGCCAGGACCCAAAGACCTAGCTGGCCTGAAGGGCCCCCAGAAGGCCACCAAGCAGCCCCTCTCCATTTGGGTCTGGGGGCTTTCGTTGGGCATGTATACCTGAGAGGTACCTGCAAGTTACAGTTCGCGGCCCGAGAAGCACTCTCCGGCCAACATGCCCAACTGCAGCAACAGCTCCCAAAGCGAAGGAGCCAGGACACAAAGACCTAGCTGGCCTGAAGGGCCCCCAGGGGGGCCCCAAGCAGCCCCTCTCCATTTGGGTCTGGGGGCTTTCGTTGGGCCGGGAACCTGGGAGATTCCTGCAAGGTTGCAGTTCGCGGCCCGAGAAGCACTCTCCGGCCAACATGCACAACTGCAGCAACAGCTCCCAAACCGAAGGAGCCAGGACCCAAAGACCTAGCTGGCCTGAAGGGCCCCCAGGGGGCCCCCAAGCAGCCCCTCTCCATTTGGGTCTGGGGGCTTTCGTTGGGCCGGGAACCTGGGAGAATCCTGCAAGGTTGCAGTTCGCAGCCCGAGAAGCACTCTCCGGCCAAAATGCCCAACTGCAGCAACAGCTCCCAAACCGAAGGAGCCAGGACCCAAAGACCTAGCTGGCCTGAAGGGCCCCCAGGGGGCCCCCAAGCAGCCCCTCTCAATTTGGGTCTGGGGGCTTTCGTTGGGCCGGGAACCTGGGAGAATCCTGCAAGGTTGCAGTTCGCGGCCCGAGAAGCACTCTCCGGCCAACATGCCCAACTGCAGCAACAGCTCCCAAACCGAAGGAGCCAGGACCCAAAGACCTAGCTGGCCTGAAGGGCCCCCAAAGGGGCCCCAAGCAGCCCCTCTCCATTTGGGTCTGGGGGCTTTCTTTAGGCTGAGAACCTGGGAGATACCAGCAAGGTTGCAGTTCGTGGCCCGAGAAGCACTCTCCGGCCAACATGCCCAATATCCAGCAACAGCTCCCAAAGCGAAGGAGCCAGGACACAAAGACCTAGCTGGCCTGAAGGGCCCCCAGAAAGCCACCAAGCAGCCCCTCTCCATTTGGGTCTGGGGGCTTTCGTTGGGCATGTATACCTGAGAGGTACCTGCAAGTTACAGTTCGCGGCCCGAGAAGCACTCTCCGGCCAACATGCACAACTGCAGCAACAGCTCCCAAAGCGAAGGAGCCAGGACCCAAAGACCTAGCTGGCCTGAAGGGCCCCCAGGGGGCCCCCAAGGAGCTCCTCTCCATTTGGGTCTGGGGGATTTCGTTGGGCCGGGAACCTGGGAGGTACCTGCAAGGTTGCAGTTCGCGGCCCGAGAAGCATTCTCCGGCCAACATGCCCAACTGCAGCAACAGCTCCCAAAGCGAAGGAGCCAGGACCCAAAGACCTAGCTGGCCTGAAGGGCCCCCAGGGGGCCCCCAAGCAGCCCCTCTCCATTTGGGTCTGGGGGCTTTTGTTGGGCCGGGAACCTGGGAGATTCCTGCAAGGTTGCAGTTCAAGGCCCGAGAAGCACTCTCCGGCCAACATGCCCAACTGCAGCAACAGCTCCCAAACCGAAGGAGCCAGGACCCAAAGACGTAGCTGGCCTGAAGGGCCCCCAGGGCGTCCCCAAGCAGTCCCTCTCCATTTGGGTCTGGGGGCTTTCGTTGGGCGGGGAACCTGGGAGATTCATGCAAGGTTGCAGTTCGCGGCCCGAGAAGCACTCTCCGGCCAACATGCCCAACTGCAGCAACAGCTCCCAAACCGAAGGAGCCAGGACCCAAAGACCTAGCTGGCCTGAAGGGCCCCCATGGGGCCCCCAAGGAGCTCCTCTCCATTTGGGTCTGGGGGATTTAGTTGGGCCGGGAACCTGGGAGGTACCTGCAAGGTTGCAGTTCGCGGCCCGAGAAGCATTCTCCGGCCAACATGCCCAACTGCAGCAACAGCTCCCAAAGCGAAGGAGCCAGGACCCAAAGACCTAGCTGGCCCGAAGGGCCCCCAGGGGGCCCCCAAGCAGCCCCTCTCCATTTGGGTCTGGGGGCTTTTGTTGGGCCGGGAACCTGGGAGATTCCTGCAAGGTTGCAGTTCGAGGCCCGAGAAGCACTCTCCGGCCAACATGCCCAACTGCAGCAACAGCTCCCAAAGCGAAGGAGCCAGGACCCAAAGACCTAGCTGGCCTGAAGGGCCCCCATGGGGCCCCCAAGCAGCCCCTCTCAATTTGGGTCTGGGGGCTTTCGTTGGGCATGTATACCTGAGAGGTACCTGCAAGGTTACAGTTCGCGGCCCGAGAAGCACTCTCCGGCCAACATGCCCAACTGCAGCAACAGCTCCCAAACCGAAGGAGCCAGGACCCAAAGACCTAGCTGGCCTGAAGGGGCCCCAGGGGGTCCCCAAGCAGTCCCTCTCCATTTGGGTCTGGGGGCTTTCGTTGGGCCGGGAACCTGGGAGATTCATGCAAGGTTGCAGTTCGCGGCCCGAGAAGCACTCTCCGGCCAACATGCCCAACTGCAGCAACAGCTCCCAAACCGAAGGAGCCAGGACCCAAAGACCTAGCTGGCCTGAAGGGCCCCCATGGGGCCCCCAAGGAGCTCCTCTCCATTTGGGTCTGGGGGCTTTCGTTGGGCATGTATACCTGAGAGGTACCTGCAAGGTTACAGTTCGCGGCCCGAGAAGCACTCTCCGGCCAACATGCCCAACTGCAGCAACAGCTCCCAAACCGAACAAGCCAGGACCCAAAGACCTAGCTGGCCTGAAGGGCCCCCATGGGGCCACCAAGGAGCTCCTCTCCATTTGGGTCTGGGGGCTTTCGTTGGGCATGTATGTCTGAGAGGTACCTGCAAGGTTACAGTTCGCGGCCCGAGAAGCACTCTCCGGCCAACATGCCCAATATCCAGCAACAGCTCCCAAAGCGAAGGAGCCAGGACCCAAAGACCTAGCTGGCCTGAATGGCCCCCAGGGGGTCCCCAAGCAGCCCCTCTCCATTTGGGTCTGGGGGCTTTCGTTGGGCGGGGAACCTGGGAGATTCATGCAAGGTTGCAGTTCGCGGCCCGAGAAGCACTCTCCGGCCAACATGCACAACTGCAGCAACAGCTCCCAAACCGAAGGAGCCAGGACCCAAAGACCTAGCTGGCCTGAAGGGCCCCCAGGGGGTCCCCAAGCAGCCCCTCTCCATTTGGGTCTGGGGGCTTTCGTTGGGCGGGGAACCTGGGAGATTCCTGCAAGGTTGCAGTTCGCGGCCCGAGAAGCACTCTCCGGCCAACATGCCCAACTGCAGCAACAGCTCCCAAAGCGAAGGAGCCAGGACCCAAAGACCTAGCTGGCCTGAAGGGCCCCCAGGGGGCCCCCAAGCAGCCCCTCTCCATTTGTGTCTGGGGGCTTTCTTTAGGCTGAGAACCTGGGAGATACCAGCAATGTTGCAGTTCGCGGCCCGAGAAGCACTCTCCGGCCAACATGCCCAATATCCAGCAACAGCTCCCAAAGCGAAGGAGCCAGGACCCAAAGACCTAGCTGGCCTGAAGGGCCCCCAGAAGGCCACCAAGCAGCCCCTCTCCATTTGGGTCTGGGGGTTTTCGTTGGGCCGGGAACCTGGGAGGTACCTGCAAGGTTGCAGTTCGCGGCCCGAGAAGCACTCTCCGGCCAACATGCCCAACTGCAGCAACAGCTCCCAAACCGAAGGAGCCAGGACCCAAAGACCTAGCTGGCCTGAAGGGCCCCCAGGGGGGCCCCAAGCAGCCCCTCTCAATTTGGGTCTGGGGGCTTTCGTTGGGCCGGGAACCTGGGAGAATCCTGCAAGGCTGCAATTCGCGGCCCGAGAAGCACTCTCCGGCCAACATGCCCAACTGCAGCAACAGCTCCCAAACCGAAGGAGCCAGGACCCAAAGACCTAGCTGGCCTGAAGGGCCCCCAGGGGGCCCCCAAGCAGCCCCTCTCCATTTGGGTCTGGGGGCTTTCGTTGGGCCGGGAACCTGGGAGAATCCTGCAAGGTTGCAGTTCGCGGCCGGAGAAGCACTCTCCGGCCAACATGCCCAACTGCAGCAACAGCTCCCAAACCGAAGGAGCCAGGACCCAAAGACCTAGCTGGCCTGAAGGGCCCCCAGGGGGCCCAGAAGCAGCCCCTCTGAATTTGGGTCTGGGGGTTTTCGTTGCGCCGGGAACCTGGGAGGTACCTGCAAGGTTGCAGTTCGCGGCCCGAGAAGCACTCTCCGGCCAACATGCCAAACTGCAGCAACAGCTCCCAAACCGAAGGAGCCAGGACCCAAAGACCTAGCTGGCCTGAAGGGCCCCCAGGGGGCCCCCAAGCAGCCCCTCTCAATTTGGGTCTGGGGGCTTTCGTTGGGCATGTATACCTGAGAGGTACCTGCAAGGTTACAGTTCGCGGCCCGAGAAGCACTCTCCGGCCAACATACCCAACTGCAGCAACAGCTCCCAAAGCAAAGGAGCCAGGACCCAAAGACCTAGCTGGCCTGAAGTGCCCCCATGGTGTCCCCAAGCAGCCCCTCTCCATTTGGGTCTGGGGGCTTTCGTTGGGCGGGGAACCTGGGAGATTCATGCAAGGTTGCAGTTCGCGGCCCGAGAAGCACTCTCCGGCCAACATGCCCAACTGCAGCAACAGCTCCCAAACCGAAGGAGCCAGGACCCAAAGACCTAGCTGGCCTGAAGGGCCCCCAGGGGGCCCCCAAGCAGCCCCTCTCAATTTGGGTCTGGGGGCTTTTGTTGGTCCGGGAACCTGGGAGATTCCTGCAAGGTTACAGTTCGAGGCCCGAGAAGCACTCTCCGGCCAACATGCCCAACTGCAGCAACAGCTCCCAAACCGAAGGAGCCAGGACCTAAAGACCTAGCTGGCCTGAAGGGCCCCCAGGGGGCCCCCAAGCAGCCCCTCTCCATTTGGGTCTGGGGGCTTTTGTTGGGCCGGGAACCTGGGAGATTCATGCAAGGTTACAGTTCGAGGCCCGAGAAGCACTCTCCGGCCAACATGCCCAACTGCAGCAACAGCTCCCAAACCGAAGGAGCCAGGACCCAAAGACCTAGCTGGCCTGAAGGGCCCCCAGGGGGCCCCCAAGCAGCCCCTCTCAATTTGGTTCTGGGGGCTTTCGTTGGGCATGTATACCTGAGAGGTACCTGCAAGGTTACAGTTCGCAGCCCGAGAAGCACTCTCCGGCCAACATGCCCAACTGCAGCAACAGCTCCCAAACCGAAGGAGCCAGGACCCAAAGACCTAGCTGGCCTGAAGTGCCCCCAGGGGGTCCCCAAGCAGTCCCTCTCCATTTGGGTCTGGGGGCTTTCGTTGGGCGGGGAACGTGGGAGATTCCTGCAAGGTTACAGTTCGCGGCCCGAGAAGCACTCTCCGGCCAACATGCCCAACTGCAGCAACAGCTCCCAAACCGAAGGAGCCAGGACCCAAAGACCTAGCTGGCCTGAAGGGCCCCCAGGGGGCCCCCAAGCAGCCCCTCTCCATTTGGGTCTGGGGGCTTTCGTTGGGCCGGGAACCTGGGAGATTCCTGCAAGGTTGCAGTTCGCGGCCCGAGAAGAACTCTCCGGCCAACATGCCCAATATCCAGCAACAGCTCCCAAACCGAAGGAGCCAGGACCCAAAGACCTAGCTGGCCTGAAGGGCCCCCAGAAGGCCAGCAAGCAGCCCCTCTCCATTTGGGTCTGGGGGCTTTCGTTGGGCATGTATACCTGAGAGGTACCTGCAAGTTACAGTTCGCGGCCCGAGAAGCACTCTCCGGCCAACATGCCCAACTGCAGCAACAGCTCCCAAAGCGAAGGAGCCAGGACACAAAGACCTAGCTGGCCTGAAGGGCCCCCAGGGGGGCCCCAAGCAGCCCCTCTCAATTTGGGTCTGGGGGCTTTCGTTGGGCCGGGAACCTGGGAGATTCCTGCAAGGTTGCAGTTCGCGGCCCGAGAAGCACTCTCCGGCCAACATGCCCAACTGCAGCAACAGCTCCCAAACCGAAGGAGCCAGGACCCAAAGACCTAGCTGGCCTGAAGGGCCCCCAGGGGGCCCCCAAGCAGCCCCTCTCAATTTGGGTCTGGGGGCTTTCGGTAGGCCGGGAACCTGGGAGAATCCTGCAAGGTTGCAGTTCGCGGCCCGAGAAGCACTCTCCGGCCAAAATGCCCAACTGCAGCAACAGCTCCCAAACCGAAGGAGCCAGGACCCAAAGACCTAGCTGGCCTGAAGGGCCCCCAGGGGGCCCCCAAGCAGCCCCTCTCAATTTGGGTCTGGGGGCTTTCGTTGGGCCGGGAACCTGGGAGAATCCTGCAAGGTTGCAGTTCGCGGCCCGAGAAGCACTCTCCGGCCAACATGCCCAACTGCAGCAACAGCTCCCAAACCGAAGGAGCCAGGACCCAAAGACCTAGCTGGCCTGAAGGGCCCCCAAAGGGGCCCCAAGCAGCCCCTCTCCATTTGGGTCTGGGGGCTTTCTTTAGGCTGAGAACCTGGGAGATACCAGCAAGGTTGCAGTTCGTGGCCCGAGAAGCACTCTCCGGCCAACATGCCCAATATCCAGCAACAGATCCCAAAGCGAAGGAGCCAGGACACAAAGACCTAGCTGGCCTGAAGGGCCCCCAGAAGGCCACCAAGCAGCCCCTCTCCATTTGGGTCTGGGGGCTTTCGTTGGGCATGTATACCTGAGAGGTACCTGCAAGTTACAGTTCGCGGCCCGAGAAGCACTCTCCGGCCAACATGCACAACTGCAGCAACAGCTCCCAAAGCGAAGGAGCCAGGACCCAAAGACCTAGCTGGCCTGAAGGGCCCCCATGGGGCCCCCAAGGAGCTCCTCTCCATTTGGGTCTGGGGGATTTCGTTGGGCCGGGAACCTGGGAGGTACCTGCAAGGTTGCAGTTCGCGGCCGGAGAAGCATTCTCCGGCCAACATGCCCAACTGCAGCAACAGCTCCCAAAGCGAAGGAGCCAGGACCCAAAGACCTAGCTGGCCTGAAGGGCCCCCAGGGGGCCCCCAAGCAGCCCCTCTCCATTTGGGTCTGGGGGCTTTTGTTGGGCCGGGAACCTGGGAGATTCCTGCAAGGTTGCAGTTCAAGGCCCGAGAAGCACTCTCCGGCCAACATGCCCAACTGCAGCAACAGCTCCCAAACCGAATGAGCCAGGACACAAAGACGTAGCTGGCCTGAAGTGCCCCCAGGGCGTCCCCAAGCAGCCCCTCTCCATTTGGGTCTGGGGGCTTTCGTTGGGCGGGGAACCTGGGAGATTCATGCAAGGTTGCAGTTCGCGGCCCGAGAAGCACTCTCCGGCCAACATGCACAACTGCAGCAACAGCTCCCAAACCGAAGGAGCCAGGACCCAAAGACCTAGCTGGCCTGAAGGGCCCCCAGGGGGCCCCCAAGCAGCCCCTCTCCATTTGGGTCTGGGGGCTTTCGTTGGGCCGGGAACCTGGGAGAATCCTGCAAGGTTGCAGTTCGCGGCCCGAGAAGCACTCTCCGGCCAACATGCCCAACTGCAGCAACAGCTCCCAAACCGAAGGAGCCAGGACCCAAAGACCTAGCTGGCCTGAAGGGCCCCCAGGGGTCCCCAAGCAGCGCCTCTCCATTTGGGTCTGGGGGCTTTCGTTGGGCCGGGAACCTGGGAGAATCCTGCAAGGTTGCAGTTCGCGGCCCGAGAAGCACTCTCCGGCCAACATGCCCAACTGCAGCAACAGCTCCCAAAGCGAAGGAGCCAGGACCCAAAGACCTAGCTGGCCTGAAGTGCCCCCAGGGGGTCCCCAAGCAGTCCCTCTCCATTTGGGTCTGGGGGCTTTCGTTGGGCGGGGAACGTGGGAGATTCCTGCAAGGTTACAGTTCGCGGCCCGAGAAGCACTCTCCGGCCAACATGCCCAACTGCAGCAACAGCTCCCAAAGCGAAGGAGCCAGGACCCAAAGACCTAGCTGGCCTGAAGGGCCCCCAGGGGGCCCCCAAGCAGCCCCTCTCCATTTGGGTCTGGGGGCTTTCGTTGGGCCGGGAACCTGGGAGATTCCTGCAAGGTTGCAGTTCGCGGCCCGAGAAGCACTCTCCGGCCAACATGCCCAATATCCAGCAACAGCTCCCAAACCGAAGGAGCCAGGACCCAAAGACCTAGCTGGCCTGAAGGGCCCCCAGAAGGCCACCAAGCAGCCCCTCTCCATTTGGGTCTGGGGGCTTTCGTTGGGCATGTATACCTGAGAGGTACCTGCAAGTTACAGTTCGCGGCCCGAGAAGCACTCTCCGGCCAACATGCCCAACTGCAGCAACAGCTCCCAAAGCGAAGGAGCCAGGACACAAAGACCTAGCTGGCCTGAAGGGCCCCCAGGGGGGCCCCAAGCAGCCCCTCTCAATTTGGGTCTGGGGGCTTTCGTTGGGCGGGGAACCTGGGAGATTCCTGCAAGGTTGCAGTTCGCGGCCCGAGAAGCACTCTCCGGCCAACATGCACAACTGCAGCAACAGCTCCCAAACCGAAGGAGCCAGGACCCAAAGACCTAGCTGGCCTGAAGGGCCCCCAGGGGGCCCCCAAGCAGCCCCTCTCAATTTGGGTCTGGGGGCTTTCGTTGGGCCGGGAACCTGGGAGAATCCTGCAAGGTTGCAGTTCGCGGCCCGAGAAGCACTCTCCGGCCAAAATGCCCAACTGCAGCAACAGCTCCCAAAGCGAAGGAGCCAGGACCCAAAGACCTAGCTGGCCTGAAGGGCCCCCAGGGGGCCCCCAAGCAGCCCCTCTCAATTTGGGTCTGGGGGCTTTCGTTGGGCCGGGAACCTGGGAGAATCCTGCAAGGTTGCAGTTCGCGGCCCGAGAAGCACTCTCCGGCCAACATGCCCAACTGCAGCAACAGCTCCCAAAGCGAAGGAGCCAGGACCCAAAGACCTAGCTGGCCTGAAGGGCCCCCAAAGGGGCCCCAAGCAGCCCCTCTCCATTTGGGTCTGGGGGCTTTCTTTAGGCTGAGAACCTGGGAGATACCAGCAAGGTTGCAGTTCGTGGCCCAAGAAGCACTCTCCGGCCAACATGCCCAATATCCAGCAACAGCTCCCAAAGCGAAGGAGCCAGGACACAAAGACCTAGCTGGCCTGAAGGGCCCCCAGAAGGCCACCAAGCAGCCCCTCTCCATTTGGGTCTGGGGGCTTTCGTTGGGCATGTATACCTGAGAGGTACCTGCAAGTTACAGTTCGCGGCCCGAGAAGCACTCTCCGGCCAACATGCACAACTGCAGCAACAGCTCCCAAAGCGAAGGAGCCAGGACCCAAAGACCTAGCTGGCCTGAAGGGCCCCCAGGGGGCCCCCAAGGAGCTCCTCTCCATTTGGGTCTGGGGGATTTCGTTGGGCCGGGAACCTGGGAGGTACCTGCAAGGTTGCAGTTCGCGGCCCGAGAAGCATTCTCCGGCCAACATGCCCAACTGCAGCAACAGCTCCCAAAGCGAAGGAGCCAGGACCCAAAGACCTAGCTGGCCTGAAGGGCCCCCAGGGGGCCCCCAAGCAGCCCCTCTCCATTTGGGTCTGGGGGCTTTTGTTGGGCCGGGAACCTGGGAGATTCCTGCAAGGTTGCAGTTCAAGGCCCGAGAAGCACTCTCCGGCCAACATGCCCAACTGCAGCAACAGCTCCCAAACCGAAGGAGCCAGGACCCAAAGACGTAGCTGGCCTGAAGGGCCCCCAGGGCGTCCCCAAGCAGTCCCTCTCCATTTGGGTCTGGGGGCTTTCGTTGGGCGGGGAACCTGGGAGATTCATGCAAGGTTGCAGTTCGCGGCCCGAGAAGCACTCTCCGGCCAACATGCCCAACTGCAGCAACAGCTCCCAAACCGAAGGAGCCAGGACCCAAAGACCTAGCTGGCCTGAAGGGCCCCCATGGGGCCCCCAAGGAGCTCCTCTCCATTTGGGTCTGGGGGATTTAGTTGGGCCGGGAACCTGGGAGGTACCTGCAAGGTTGCAGTTCGCGGCCCGAGAAGCACTCTCCGGCCAACATGCCCAACTGCAGCAACAGCTCCCAAACCGAAGGAGCCAGGACCCAAAGACCTAGCTGGCCTGAAGGGCCCCCAGGGGGCCCCCAAGCAGCCCCTCTCCATTTGGGTCTGGGGGCTTTTGTTGGGCCGGGAACCTGGGAGATTCCTGCAAGGTTGCAGTTCGAGGCCCGAGAAGCACTCTCCGGCCAACATGCCCAACTGCAGCAACAGCTCCCAAACCGAAGGAGCCAGGACCCAAAGACCTAGCTGGCCTGAAGGGCCCCCATGGGGCCCCCAAGCAGCCCCTCTCAATTTGGGTCTGGGGGCTTTCGTTGGGCATGTATACCTGAGAGGTACCTGCAAGGTTACAGTTCGCGGCCCGAGAAGCACTCTCCGGCCAACATGCCCAACTGCAGCAACAGCTCCCAAAGCGAAGGAGCCAGGACCCAAAGACCTAGCTGGCCTGAAGGGGCCCCAGGGGGTCCCCAAGCAGTCCCTCTCCATTTGGGTCTGGGGGCTTTCGTTGGGCCGGGAACCTGGGAGATTCATGCAAGGTTGCAGTTCGCGGCCCGAGAAGCACTCTCCGGCCAACATGCCCAACTGCAGCAACAGCTCCCAAACCGAAGGAGCCAGGACCCAAAGACCTAGCTGGCCTGAAGGGCCCCCATGGGGCCCCCAAGGAGCTCCTCTCCATTTGGGTCTGGGGGCTTTCGTTGGGCATGTATACCTGAGAGGTACCTGCAAGGTTACAGTTCGCGGCCCGAGAAGCACTCTCCGGCCAACATGCCCAACTGCAGCAACAGCTCCCAAACCGAACAAGCCAGGACCCAAAGACCTAGCTGGCCTGAAGGGCCCCCATGGGGCCCCCAAGGAGCTCCTCTCCATTTGGGTCTGGGGGCTTTCGTTGGGCATGTATGTCTGAGAGGTACCTGCAAGGTTGCAGTTCGCGGCCCGAGAAGCACTCTCCGGCCAACATGCCCAATATCCAGCAACAGCTCCCAAAGCGAAGGAGCCAGGACCCAAAGACCTAGCTGGCCTGAATGGCCCCCAGGGGGTCCCCAAGCAGCCCCTCTCCATTTGGGTCTGGGGGATTTCGTTGGGCCGGGAACCTGGGAGGTACCTGCAAGGTTGCAGTTCGCGGCCGGAGAAGCATTCTCCGGCCAACATGCCCAACTGCAGCAACAGCTCCCAAAGCGAAGGAGCCAGGACCCAAAGACCTAGCTGGCCTGAAGGGCCCCCAGGGGGCCCCCAAGCAGCCCCTCTCCATTTGGGTCTGGGGGCTTTTGTTGGGCCGGGAACCTGGGAGATTCCTGCAAGGTTGCAGTTCAAGGCCCGAGAAGCACTCTCCGGCCAACATGCCCAACTGCAGCAACAGCTCCCAAACCGAATGAGCCAGGACACAAAGACGTAGCTGGCCTGAAGTGCCCCCAGGGCGTCCCCAAGCAGCCCCTCTCCATTTGGGTCTGGGGGCTTTCGTTGGGCGGGGAACCTGGGAGATTCATGCAAGGTTGCAGTTCGCGGCCCGAGAAGCACTCTCCGGCCAACATGCCCAACTGCAGCAACAGCTCCCAAACCGAAGGAGCCAGGACCCAAAGACCTAGCTGGCCTGAAGGGCCCCCAGGGGGCCCCCAAGCAGCCCCTCTCAATTTGGGTCTGGGGGCTTTCGTTGGGCCGGGAACCTGGGAGAATCCTGCAAGGTTGCAGTTCGCGGCCCGAGAAGCACTCTCCGGCCAACATGCCCAACTGCAGCAACAGCTCCCAAACCGAAGGAGCCAGGACCCAAAGACCTAGCTGGCCTGAAGGGCCCCCAGGGGTCCCCAAGCAGCGCCTCTCCATTTGGGTCTGGGGGCTTTCGTTGGGCCGGGAACCTGGGAGAATCCTGCAAGGTTGCAGTTCGCGGCCCGAGAAGCACTCTCCGGCCAACATGCCCAACTGCAGCAACAGCTCCCAAAGCGAAGGAGCCAGGACCCAAAGACCTAGCTGGCCTGAAGTGCCCCCAGGGGGTCCCCAAGCAGTCCCTCTCCATTTGGGTCTGGGGGCTTTCGTTGGGCGGGGAACGTGGGAGATTCCTGCAAGGTTACAGTTCGCGGCCCGAGAAGCACTCTCCGGCCAACATGCCCAACTGCAGCAACAGCTCCCAAAGCGAAGGAGCCAGGACCCAAAGACCTAGCTGGCCTGAAGGGCCCCCAGGGGGCCCCCAAGCAGCCCCTCTCCATTTGGGTCTGGGGGCTTTCGTTGGGCCGGGAACCTGGGAGATTCCTGCAAGGTTGCAGTTCGCGGCCCGAGAAGCACTCTCCGGCCAACATGCCCAATATCCAGCAACAGCTCCCAAACCGAAGGAGCCAGGACCCAAAGACCTAGCTGGCCTGAAGGGCCCCCAGAAGGCCACCAAGCAGCCCCTCTCCATTTGGGTCTGGGGGCTTTCGTTGGGCATGTATACCTGAGAGGTACCTGCAAGTTACAGTTCGCGGCCCGAGAAGCACTCTCCGGCCAACATGCCCAACTGCAGCAACAGCTCCCAAACCGAAGGAGCCAGGACACAAAGACCTAGCTGGCCTGAAGGGCCCCCAGGGGGGCCCCAAGCAGCCCCTCTCAATTTGGGTCTGGGGGCTTTCGTTGGGCGGGGAACCTGGGAGATTCCTGCAAGGTTGCAGTTCGCGGCCCGAGAAGCACTCTCCGGCCAACATGCACAACTGCAGCAACAGCTCCCAAACCGAAGGAGCCAGGACCCAAAGACCTAGCTGGCCTGAAGGGCCCCCAGGGGGCCCCCAAGCAGCCCCTCTCAATTTGGGTCTGGGGGCTTTCGTTGGGCCGGGAACCTGGGAGAATCCTGCAAGGTTGCAGTTCGCGGCCCGAGAAGCACTCTCCGGCCAAAATGCCCAACTGCAGCAACAGCTCCCAAACCGAAGGAGCCAGGACCCAAAGACCTAGCTGGCCTGAAGGGCCCCCAGGGGGCCCCCAAGCAGCCCCTCTCAATTTGGGTCTGGGGGCTTTCGTTGGGCCGGGAACCTGGGAGAATCCTGCAAGGTTGCAGTTCGCGGCCCGAGAAGCACTCTCCGGCCAACATGCCCAACTGCAGCAACAGCTCCCAAAGCGAAGGAGCCAGGACCCAAAGACCTAGCTGGCCTGAAGGGCCCCCAAAGGGGCCCCAAGCAGCCCCTCTCCATTTGGGTCTGGGGGCTTTCTTTAGGCTGAGAACCTGGGAGATACCAGCAAGGTTGCAGTTCGTGGCCCAAGAAGCACTCTCCGGCCAACATGCCCAATATCCAGCAACAGCTCCCAAAGCGAAGGAGCCAGGACACAAAGACCTAGCTGGCCTGAAGGGCCCCCAGGGCGTCCCCAAGCAGTCCCTCTCCATTTGGGTCTGGGGGCTTTCGTTGGGCGGGGAACCTGGGAGATTCATGCAAGGTTGCAGTTCGCGGCCCGAGAAGCACTCTCCGGCCAACATGCCCAACTGCAGCAACAGCTCCCAAACCGAAGGAGCCAGGACCCAAAGACCTAGCTGGCCTGAAGGGCCCCCATGGGGCCCCCAAGCAGCCCCTCTCAATTTGGGTCTGGGGGCTTTCGTTGGGCATGTATACCTGAGAGGTACCTGCAAGGTTACAGTTCGCGGCCCGAGAAGCACTCTCCGGCCAACATGCCCAACTGCAGCAACAGCTCCCAAAGCGAAGGAGCCAGGACCCAAAGACCTAGCTGGCCTGAAGGGGCCCCAGGGGGTCCCCAAGCAGTCCCTCTCCATTTGGGTCTGGGGGCTTTCGTTGGGCCGGGAACCTGGGAGATTCATGCAAGGTTGCAGTTCGCGGCCCGAGAAGCACTCTCCGGCCAACATGCCCAACTGCAGCAACAGCTCCCAAACCGAAGGAGCCAGGACCCAAAGACCTAGCTGGCCTGAAGGGCCCCCATGGGGCCCCCAAGGAGCTCCTCTCCATTTGGGTCTGGGGGCTTTCGTTGGGCATGTATACCTGAGAGGTACCTGCAAGGTTACAGTTCGCGGCCCGAGAAGCACTCTCCGGCCAACATGCCCAACTGCAGCAACAGCTCCCAAACCGAACAAGCCAGGACCCAAAGACCTAGCTGGCCTGAAGGGCCCCCATGGGGCCCCCAAGGAGCTCCTCTCCATTTGGGTCTGGGGGCTTTCGTTGGGCATGTATGTCTGAGAGGTACCTGCAAGGTTACAGTTCGCGGCCCGAGAAGCACTCTCCGGCCAACATGCCCAATATCCAGCAACAGCTCCCAAAGCGAAGGAGCCAGGACCCAAAGACCTAGCTGGCCTGAATGGCCCCCAGGGGGTCCCCAAGCAGCCCCTCTCCATTTGGGTCTGGGGGCTTTCGTTGGGCGGGGAACCTGGGAGATTCATGCAAGGTTGCAGTTCGCGGCCCGAGAAGCACTCTCCGGCCAACATGCACAACTGCAGCAACAGCTCCCAAACCGAAGGAGCCAGGACCCAAAGACCTAGCTGGCCTGAAGGGCCCCCAGGGGGCCCCCAAGCAGCCCCTCTCCATTTGGGTCTGGGGGCTTTCGTTGGGCGGGGAACCTGGGAGATTCCTGCAAGGTTGCAGTTCGCGGCCCGAGAAGCACTCTCCGGCCAACATGCCCAACTGCAGCAACAGCTCCCAAACCGAAGGAGCCAGGACCCAAAGACCTAGCTGGCCTGAAGGGCCCCCAGGGGGCCACCAAGCAGCCCCTCTCCATTTGTGTCTGGGGGCTTTCTTTAGGCTGAGAACCTGGGAGATACCAGCAATGTTGCAGTTCGCGGCCCGAGAAGCACTCTCCGGCCAACATGCCCAATATCCAGCAACAGCTCCCAAAGCGAAGGAGCCAGGACCCAAAGACCTAGCTGGCCTGAAGGGCCCCCAGAAGGCCACCAAGCAGCCCCTCTCCATTTGGGTCTGGGGGTTTTCGTTGGGCCGGGAACCTGGGAGGTACCTGCAAGGTTGCAGTTCGCGGCCCGAGAAGCACTCTCCGGCCAACATGCCCAACTGCAGCAACAGCTCCCAAACCGAAGGAGCCAGGACCCAAAGACCTAGCTGGCCTGAAGGGCCCCCAGGGGGGCCCCAAGCAGCCCCTCTCAATTTGGGTCTGGGGGCTTTCGTTGGGCCGGGAACCTGGGAGAATCCTGCAAGGTTGCAGTTCGCGGCCCGAGAAGCACTCTCCGGCCAACATGCCCAACTGCAGCAACAGCTCCCAAACCGAAGGAGCCAGGACCCAAAGACCTAGCTGGCCTGAAGGGCCCCCAGGGGGCCCCCAAGCAGCCCCTCTCCATTTGGGTCTGGGGGCTTTCGTTGGGCCGGGAACCTGGGAGAATCCTGCAAGGTTGCAGTTCGCGGCCCGAGAAGCACTCTCCGGCCAACATGCCCAACTGCAGCAACAGCTCCCAAACCGAAGGAGCCAGGACCCAAAGACCTAGCTGGCCTGAAGGGCCCCCAGGGGGCCCAGAAGCAGCCCCTCTGAATTTGGGTCTGGGGGTTTTCGTTGCGCCGGGAACCTGGGAGGTACCTGCAAGGTTGCAGTTCGCGGCCCGAGAAGCACTCTCCGGCCAACATGCCAAACTGCAGCAACAGCTCCCAAACCGAAGGAGCCAGGACCCAAAGACCTAGCTGGCCTGAAGGGCCCCCAGGGGGCCCCCAAGCAGCCCCTCTCAATTTGGGTCTGGGGGCTTTAGTTGGGCATGTATACCTGAGAGGTACCTGCAAGGTTACAGTTCGCGGCCCGAGAAGCACTCTCCGGCCAACATGCCCAACTGCAGCAACAGCTCCCAAAGCGAAGGAGCCAGGACCCAAAGACCTAGCTGGCCTGAAGTGCCCCCAGGGGGTCCCCAAGCAGCCCCTCTCCATTTGGGTCTGGGGGCTTTCGTTGGGCGGGGAACCTGGGAGATTCATGCAAGGTTGCAGTTCGCGGCCCGAGAAGCACTCTCCGGCCAACATGCCCAACTGCAGCAACAGCTCCCAAACCGAAGGAGCCAGGACCCAAAGACCTAGCTGGCCTGAAGGCCCCCAGGGGGCCCCCAAGCAGCCCCTCTCAATTTGGGTCTGGGGGCTTTTGTTGGTCCGGGAACCTGGGAGATTCCTGCAAGGTTACAGTTCGAGGCCCGAGAAGCACTCTCCGGCCAACATGCCCAACTGCAGCAACAGCTCCCAAACCGAAGGAGCCAGGACCTAAAGACCTAGCTGGCCTGAAGGGCCCCCAGGGGGCCCCCAAGCAGCCCCTCTCCATTTGGGTCTGGGGGCTTTTGTTGGGCCGGGAACCTGGGAGAATCCTGCAAGGTTGCAGTTCGAGGCCCGAGAAGCACTCTCCGGCCAACATGCCCAACTGCAGCAACAGCTCCCAAACCGAAGGAGCCAGGACCCAAAGACCTAGCTGGCCTGAAGGGCCCCCAGAAGGCCACCAAGCAGCCCCTCTCCATTTGGGTCTGGGGGCTTTCGTTGGGCATGTATACCTGAGAGGTACCTGCAAGTTACAGTTCGCGGCCCGAGAAGCACTCTCCGGCCAACATGCCCAACTGCAGCAACAGCTCCCAAAGCGAAGGAGCCAGGACACAAAGACCTAGCTGGCCTGAAGGGCCCCCAGGGGGGCCCCAAGCAGCCCCTCTCAATTTGGGTCTGGGGGCTTTCGTTGGGCCGGGAACCTGGGAGATTCCTGCAAGGTTGCAGTTCGCGGCCCGAGAAGCACTCTCCGGCCAACATGCCCAACTGCAGCAACAGCTCCCAAACCGAAGGAGCCAGGACCCAAAGACCTAGCTGGCCTGAAGGGCCCCCAGGGGGCCCCCAAGCAGCCCCTCTCAATTTGGGTCTGGGGGCTTTCGGTAGGCCGGGAACCTGGGAGAATCCTGCAAGGTTGCAGTTCGCGGCCCGAGAAGCACTCTCCGGCCAACATGCCCAACTGCAGCAACAGCTCCCAAACCGAAGGAGCCAGGACCTAAAGACCTAGCTGGCCTGAAGGGCCCCCAGGGGGGCCCCAAGCAGCCCCTCTCAATTTGGGTCTGGGGGCTTTCGTTGGGCCGGGAACCTGGGAGAATCCTGCAAGGTTGCAGTTCGCGGCCCGAGAAGCACTCTCCGGCCAAAATGCCCAACTGCAGCAACAGCTCCCAAACCGAAGGAGCCAGGACCCAAAGACCTAGCTGGCCTGAAGGGCCCCCAGGGGGCCCCCAAGCAGCCCCTCTCAATTTGGGTCTGGGGGCTTTCGTTGGGCCGGGAACCTGGGAGAATCCTGCAAGGTTGCAGTTCGCGGCCCGAGAAGCACTCTCCGGCCAACATGCCCAACTGCAGCAACAGCTCCCAAACCGAAGGAGCCAGGACCCAAAGACCTAGCTGGCCTGAAGGGCCCCCAAAGGGGCCCCAAGCAGCCCCTCTCCATTTGGGTCTGGGGGCTTTCTTTAGGCTGAGAACCTGGGAGAATCCTGCAAGGTTGCAGTTCGTGGCCCGAGAAGCACTCTCCGGCCAACATGCCCAATATCCAGCAACAGCTCCCAAACCGAAGGAGCCAGGACACAAAGACCTAGCTGGCCTGAAGGGCCCCCAGAAGGCCACCAAGCAGCCCCTCTCCATTTGGGTCTGGGGGCTTTCGTTGGGCATGTATACCTGAGAGGTACCTGCAAGTTACAGTTCGCGGCCCGAGAAGCACTCTCCGGCCAACATGCACAACTGCAGCAACAGCTCCCAAAGCGAAGGAGCCAGGACCCAAAGACCTAGCTGGCCTGAAGGGCCCCCATGGGGCCCCCAAGGAGCTCCTCTCCATTTGGGTCTGGGGGATTTCGTTGGGCCGGGAACCTGGGAGGTACCTGCAAGGTTGCAGTTCGCGGCCGGAGAAGCATTCTCCGGCCAACATGCCCAACTGCAGCAACAGCTCCCAAAGCGAAGGAGCCAGGACCCAAAGACCTAGCTGGCCTGAAGGGCCCTCAGGGGGCCCCCAAGCAGCCCCTCTCCATTTGGGTCTGGGGGCTTTTGTTGGGCCGGGAACCTGGGAGATTCCTGCAAGGTTGCAGTTCAAGGCCCGAGAAGCACTCTCCGGCCAACATGCCCAACTGCAGCAACAGCTCCCAAACCGAATGAGCCAGGACACAAAGACGTAGCTGGCCTGAAGGGCCCCCAGGGCGTCCCCAAGCAGTCCCTCTCCATTTGGGTCTGGGGGCTTTCGTTGGGCGGGGAACCTGGGAGATTCATGCAAGGTTGCAGTTCGCGGCCCGAGAAGCACTCTCCGGCCAACATGCCCAACTGCAGCAACAGCTCCCAAACCGAAGGAGCCAGGACCCAAAGACCTAGCTGGCCTGAAGGGCCCCCAGGGGGCCCCCAAGCAGCCCCTCTCCATTTGGGTCTGGGGGCTTTCGTTGGGCCGGGAACCTGGGAGAATCCTGCAAGGTTGCAGTTCGCGGCCCGAGAAGCACTCTCCGGCCAACATGCCCAACTGCAGCAACAGCTCCCAAACCGAAGGAGCCAGGACCCAAAGACCTAGCTGGCCTGAAGGGCCCCCAGGGGTCCCCAAGCAGCGCCTCTCCATTTGGGTCTGGGGGCTTTCGTTGGGCCGGGAACCTGGGAGAATCCTGCAAGGTTGCAGTTCGCGGCCCGAGAAGCACTCTCCGGCCAACATGCCCAACTGCAGCAACAGCTCCCAAAGCGAAGGAGCCAGGACCCAAAGACCTAGCTGGCCTGAAGGGCCCCCAGGGGGTCCCCAAGCAGTCCCTCTCCATTTGGGTCTGGGGGCTTTCGTTGGGCGGGGAACGTGGGAGATTCCTGCAAGGTTACAGTTAGCGGCCCGAGAAGCACTCTCCGGCCAACATGCCCAACTGCAGCAACAGCTCCCAAACCGAAGGAGCCAGGACCCAAAGACCTAGCTGGCCTGAAGGGCCCCCAGGGGGCCCCCAAGCAGCCCCTCTCCATTTGGGTCTGGGGGCTTTCGTTGGGCCGGGAACCTGGGAGATTCCTGCAAGGTTGCAGTTCGCGGCCCGAGAAGCACTCTCCGGCCAACATGCCCAATATCCAGCAACAGCTCCCAAACCGAAGGAGCCAGGACCCAAAGACCTAGCTGGCCTGAAGGGCCCCCAGAAGGCCACCAAGCAGCCCCTCTCAATTTGGGTCTGGGGGCTTTCGTTGGGCATGTATACCTGAGAGGTACCTGCAAGTTACAGTTCGCGGCCCAAGAAGCACTCTCCGGCCAACATGCCCAACTGCAGCAACAGCTCCCAAAGCGAAGGAGCCAGGACACAAAGACCTAGCTGGCCTGAAGGGCCCCCAGGGGGGCCCCAAGCAGCCCCTCTCAATTTGGGTCTGGGGGCTTTCGTTGGGCCGGGAACCTGGGAGATTCCTGCAAGGTTGCAGTTCGCGGCCCGAGAAGCACTCTCCGGCCAACATGCCCAACTGCAGCAACAGCTCCCAAACCGAAGGAGCCAGGACCCAAAGACCTAGCTGGCCTGAAGGGCCCCCAGGGGGCCCCCAAGCAGCCCCTCTCAATTTGGGTCTGGGGGCTTTCGTTGGGCCGGGAACCTGGGAGAATCCTGCAAGGTTGCAGTTCGCGGCCCGAGAAGCACTCTCCGGCCAAAATGCCCAACTGCAGCAACAGCTCCCAAACCGAAGGAGCCAGGACCCAAAGACCTAGCTGGCCTGAAGGGCCCCCAGGGGGCCCCCAAGCAGCCCCTCTCAATTTGGGTCTGGGGGCTTTCGTTGGGCCGGGAACCTGGGAGAATCCTGCAAGGTTGCAGTTCGCGGCCCGAGAAGCACTCTCCGGCCAACATGCCCAACTGCAGCAACAGCTCCCAAACCGAAGGAGCCAGGACCCAAAGACCTAGCTGGCCTGAAGGGCCCCCAAAGGGGCCCCAAGCAGCCCCTCTCCATTTGGGTCTGGGGGCTTTCTTTAGGCTGAGAACCTGGGAGATACCAGCAAGGTTGCAGTTCGTGGCCCGAGAAGCACTCTCCGGCCAACATGCCCAATATCCAGCAACAGCTCCCAAAGCGAAGGAGCCAGGACACAAAGACCTAGCTGGCCTGAAGGGCCCCCAGAAGGCCACCAAGCAGCCCCTCTCCATTTGGGTCTGGGGGCTTTCGTTGGGCATGTATACCTGAGAGGTACCTGCAAGTTACAGTTCGCGGCCCGAGAAGCACTCTCCGGCCAACA